>NC_090932.1:792648097-792951127 GCF_040938575.1 Ambystoma mexicanum | reverse complement strand
TGAGTATTTCAGAATTGCCATCTCTTAAGGCGAGCAGTAACAGCAAGTATGAGGAGGTTGTTGTTGCAGGTACCTCGAAGGATAATGAGAGACAACATCATCATAAACTGGGTTCTCCCTAGTGTGCTGGCTGTGGGAACTGTATGAAATATTTACTCCTTCTCCCCATGGCATCCCACTCACGCTTTATGTAATGTAATACCTATGCATTGCGGGCGGCCACCTCTCTCTCCATGCTACCAGATCGTGGCCTCAGTTTTGGAGAGGGGTGCTGCCCACCACCCCCTTAAGTGGAAATAAGAGCTCAATGATCCCCAACCTGGTGTGCATGTGTGATGAATTGACTTCTGTCCTGATGGAATACAAGGATGAGTAGAGGCTAAAGCGCCCACTGAGCACTCACACTGTTACAAACCAAGAAACAACAAAGTCATAAAGATAAAACAGGCAAGAGATATACCTTCTTCGCCTTCTGTGGTAATGTGAGCAGAGGAAAGGCTATACTCTTAAGAGGGGTGTGAATGTGATTTAGTAGTGACTAAAACAGCAAAGTATCAGCTCAAAATAAAGGGAATGTCCAATCAAGGTTCTATACAAATATGTCTGTACTTTAATTAAACACACCATCTTCAAGAAAACGAAATGGAAAAATCTGTACAAAAACCCACCCATGTGGAAAAGACAGAGGGTATGTACAAGAATAGAGAGAATTAAACACCCTGGGTGGGAACACTGGGAGGAAAAGGCAATTTCAATGACCTCAATGTTCTTTGTAAAAGGATAACTCTTGGGAACAAAAGGTGCACCAGTGACGTTACCAGTTCCAAGTCCCAAAACCGACTAATGGGGCAGTTATGTGTCAATAGTACATTTTTTAGCAGTTCGACTAAAGCAAACCAGTCTGTTCAGAGCGGTTCGGCAGTGGAAGATGCAACAAAGGAGCTTGAAGTTTGAGCCAAGGCAATGAAGTGCTCAGCTACCACAGTGCAGCTGCGAACAGGTTTGGATTAGCCGTTCAGATTTGAAAAAGCTTGGTGAGTGCCATAGGCTGCTCCAGAGGGTCCTGCTGGTTTGAAATGTGGTAAATATGGCTCAATGGCAGCTCGACCAGTTTGATGCAAGGTGGCAGATGGATCTGGGTTGTCTTGGCTCTCTGGATGCTGTGAGTCCCACTCCAGAGGCCTCAGGGACAAGTTCAGTCCATGTTCTCTAGCTCCCAGCAAGGAAGGTTTGTGCACACCTTCAGCAGTCCTTTACCAAGGTGAGGTTTTGGCAGCAGTGTGGCTGGCAGAGAGGCAATTCTTGTTCCAGAAGCATGTTTACCCCACTGTGCCCTGGAGATGAGTAGGTAACAGAGCTTGCCACTGCCTTGCATGGCCAGTCTCCACCTCACTGGTAGAGGTCTCTGGAAATCCACCTTTCCCAACAGAGGTACAATGAAATAGTCTTCCAGGGTTGCAGTCAAAAAGATGATCTGAAGAAGTGGTGGGAAACCCCTTCTTTTGAAGGCAAATGTCCATAGATGATTGGACTAAAGCTAGCCTGCTTGAGAGGTCCAATCTCTGCGCTTCAAACAAGTGGCCTTTGCCCCTCTGACATCATACTTGAAGTGCTTTGCTCTAGAGGGAGTGTAGGGGACAGGAGGGAGAGGTAGAGAGAAAAGAAATGGTGGAGTTCTTCCTCCACTGTACACAGCACATCTGTCTACACTTACCCCAACCTCTCCCTTCTCACTAGAATCAAAGGCCTTTAGAAATTCAGCACTCTGGTGTGATGCTACTACCTTTAAAAAGGTGTGCTCTTTTGATGCCTGGGCCCAGGACATCATCCTGTAGAGGGTCTGTAACTGGCAGAGGATGTTACCTACCCTCACAAAGAGATCAAAGAAGAGGCCTGTCCATTCAGATCCCTGTCCTGTCAGTTGTCAGGCCCAGCATGTCTGGCCAGAATAGAGATTACCTTCCACAGCTAATCTGGTTCACAGTAGCTGACACATGTGTGATATCAAATTGGATGTGGCTGCAATCATCATGAGTAGTGCCATGCGCCATGCCTTAACTCAGGCATAGCTTATATTTAGGATTTACCATGTCAGCATCATGGGCTACTTATGATCATCATCGTTTTGTTACAGGGGTGCATATCTTAAATGCAGCCCCTCTACTGCAATACCTGGCTGGCTGTTGCTGCAGCTGTCAGATGAGTAACTGTGACCTCTGAACCTGCCCTTTGCCACTGATAGAGCAGGCGCTGCATATCAGGAGACCGCTGTATGAGGGCAGTGATACATCCTATGCTATTGGCCTGGAGTTATGAAAGGGGAATCTGATCAGCAGATAACCCTTTCCAGAGATGGAAATACCTGCATCATTGTGTGAATTAATGGAACCCAAAAAAGACAGAGCTTTCAGACACTTGCTAGATGGCAATTCCTCAGAGCCTGTCGCTGAAGGTTTTCACTTAGCGGCCTGCCACCATGATTCAGTGTCTCCACAGCAGCTATCAGATGTTCAGTGAGTGCTCCCTGCCAAGTCACTGCTGGAGGAGGGCAGCTGGATGATGCCGCTCCAACTCTGTCTCACCAACCGTGGCCCTCTGCACCCCCATTAAGAATGAAAATATGCCACTACATTGAGGGAGTCTTTGAGTGTGACCTCCTTTTTTCAGTTGTGTTACTGAGTAAACTGAATTGACATATACAGTGACAACACAGATTGTGGCTTCTCAGTACAGCCACCTCGGCCAAGTCCTTTTGGAATTGGTCTGTATTAGTAATTCAATTAAAATACAGAAAACAATACAAAAACAAGGTTGCAGCTAAAGTATTGTATGCATGCTTATTTCCACTTTCAGAATGTACTGTTGCAGCTTAGCTGGCAGAGGGGAACTGTGAACTGTTGTTTTTATGTTGTCACATATTTATTAAAACTGAATACAAGTCACAGTGGCAGGTGAGTAAATTAGGATTGGGTGACCAGTAGCAAAAGCAGCTACTGGGTATTGAGCATGACCCTTTAGGCAGGAGCTATGTCTAGTGAACCAGGAGTCAGTACATAGCGTGTGTGATGTAAACTAACATTGTGTCCATTATATATGATCCAATATGCTTTAAATGTCACTTAGGTGTGTCTTTTATTCTCTTTCATACACATTACCAAACCTACACACAGTTAGTATCACATAGCTATGTTTGTTTGGCACCACTTGCTTGGGGATTCATAAGTAGCTCCTGGTAGCTCTTGATTTCAAGCTAACCACGCTGCCCTCAGCTATAACCAGGAGCTAAATAGCTCCCAGCTCATGGCAATTTTGAACCCTGCAGTGGCCATATGAAAAGGGCCCAGAAAAAAGGTGTGGCTGTTAACTGGGAATTAAAAAGAAGCATTGGATGTCATTAGGATTCACACCTGTGTCTCTCCAGCATTGATAACGGGACACTAGCCCTTGCCCCACCATGGCGCATAGGTATGTTGCATTTCCATCATACATGTGTGAGAATGCATCCACATACATCACCATGAACTCAGCTCAGGCAAAACTCGGCTCAGCGTGGTTTCTGTCTTGCACTTCCCGGTTGAGATACTCTTAAGACATGTCAGCAATGCAAAAAAAACGAAGTAAACGGAGCATAGGTCACTCAACAATACAATGGGTCCTGCATCGGAGGCAAGGGGTCACCTGTTGAGGACAGGTACTGTATTTCCAGTACATGGTGTATAACTCTTGTGCATTCAGACACCTGAGGTGTGCCTTATCTGCATATGCAGCGGTCTGGCGTTGTAGGAGAAGAACGGATGGGGCAGGACTATCATGGCTATCGGTGCTTGTCACTAGAACATTCTTTCTCCCTTGCTTCAGTTGTGCCAGCACGAAATTACTGTGTTCACAGACAATGCCTTATACATCTACAATAAACAAATAAATAAATAGGCCTCCAAACAATTTTTCTCGAACAAAGGGAAGTTTAGTTAATTTTGGAATAATGTGTAAAGGGCAATCAGACGCGAATGCATCCGGGTCCTGTGCAATTGGAATTACACATAGAGAAATCAATACATTACTACATGAAAAAATAATATAAAACTAAAAGAAAAAACAAAAGCAGAAATCACGAAGGATAGGTTAGAGAGATAAAGTGCATCGTCATAGCCTTGGAAATGCCCGAAGGAAAGGAAGAAGCGCAGTGTCAGGCTTCTTAGAGCTGGGTAGAGCGCTGCTGCTGCTTCCACTGCCATTGCAAAGCGACCCGCCAGGGTGGACAGACTTTGACCAGTTTGAACCAATTCAGGTAATGAAGACACCTCCTCCCTTAATGGGTATAGTTTACCTGTAAACCTCGTCATGGCTACTGAACCTGAGTCTTTCTTTTCTCTTTATTTTTATCTTTCATGTCAGAAATTAGAAGGGGGGGGCACGCTTTCACAGTGCGTTTAAGTTGTACGATCTGTTGGGTTTTCCGACAAGCCACGGGGGGGGTTCCTGTTTTTCAGAGCCCATGCCATCAGTGATGTGTCTAAGTACTTTAGCAAAGGCTCTGTATCCAAATATTTCCCATTTGCATTTCTGTCCTACTGAGTGGAGACTGAACCAATCGAGGAAGAGGATGAGGATGAGGAGGAAGAGAATGAGGATGACGAGGAAGAAGAGGCCCTTCTCCTGCTCTTTTCTTTCTTTTGTATGCATTATCATCTTTGAGGGCTCACCTGAGCATTTTCTTCAACCTCTTTTCAGACATTTTGTGTATCAATTGTGCCTTCTTCTTAGGCCCCCCCCTCTCAATTTTTGAGGTGGGAGAGAAGAGTCAGAGGATATTTCAACATGCATCCTTTTCTCAGTTTCCCTTCCTCTAGAACTCTGTGATAGTGTTCGCGGGCCAGCACACCCTGTCCGCTCACTGGGACACACAGCAATGTAACTGGCTCCTGCCCTGGCTGACTTTTGCAACCACTCATTCGCCTCTGGAGTCTTCCCATCCCCCCTCAAGCACTCCCTTGTGCACCCCCTCCTCAAGAAACCCTCTTCCGACCCCTCCTGCCCGGCCAACTATCGCCCAATCTCCATTACTCCCTTCCTGGGCAAGCTCCTGGAGAAACTGGCCATCTCCCAGCTTAACCTCCATGCTGAATATGTTGGTAACCTTCATGACCATCAATCCGGCTTCAGAGCGGCCAGAAGCACGGAAACTGCTCTCCTGAACATCCGTGAGGATCTGCTCCTGAACCTCGATTCCAACACTCCCTGTGTTCTCATTCTGCTCGATCTCTCCTCTGCCTTTGACACTGTCAACCATTCCATCCTGCTCAACCGTCTCCGTGATAACCTGGGTATCACTGGTCAGGCTCTGGCATGGCTGACCTCTTTCCTTTCCGGTCGACCCTCCCAGGTCCAAATGGGCTCCTTCCTCTCCGACATCTTTTTCTCCACCTGTGGTGTCCCCCAGGGATCCAACCTCTCTCCCTGGCTTTTCAACCAGTATCTGGCACTCCTTGCCCACCGCATCGCCGCTCTCTGCCCCCACTTCCAGTGCTATGCGGACGATACCCAGCTCATTTTCAGGCTACCCTCGGCCTCCTCCTCTTCTTCCCTCATCTCCGACTGTCTGTCTGCTATCCAGGAATGGTGTGCCGCCAATGACCTTTGCCTTAACGCCAGTAAGACTGAGATTCTACTCATCGGCACACCCACTCCCTCCTTCCCTGCAGCTCTCTGGCCGGCCTCCCTTGGCCCCCTTCCTGCCCCTACCTGCAAGGCTAAAAAGCTTGGGGTCATCTTCGACTCCACACTCTCCTTCTCTCCTCATATATCTGACGTCTCTAAGAAGTCACACTACCAGCTGCACCTCCTCAGAGGTATTCTTCCCTTCCTCTCCTTCCCCCAGAAGCTCACTGTCTCCCGAGCCCTGGTTCTCTCAAGGCTGGATTACTGTAACAGCCTCTATCTTAATCTGCCTGCCTCCACTCTCCGCCCTCTGCAACTTATCCAGAACAGAACTGCGAGACTTGTCCTTGGCCTCAAGCCCAGGGACCGTATCTCTCCAGGACTGAAATCTCTTCACTGGCTCCCAGTGGCTGCGAGGATTAAGTTCAAAACCCTCTGCATTGTCCACAAGGCCTTCTGGGGCCTGGGGCCTAAATACCTTCAACTCTCTCTTCCTAAATATCTTCCTTCACGAGCCCTTCGCTCATCCGTCTCCAACTCCCTCATGGTCAGCCGCTTCTCGAAGCAACGAGCTGGGGGTAGATCTCTCTCCGCAGCAGGGGCCTCCCTCTGGAACAGCCTTCCTGCCTCCCTGAAACTTGAGGAGAACCATCTCCGGTTCCGGAAGCACCTCAAAACCTTCCTCTTCGCTTCTGCCTTCTCTCTCCCTCTCCCCTGCTAAACCTGCCTAACTCCCCACTGAAATTCTGCACTAAACCTGCATCTTGGCCACTCTCAGCGACCTCGGTCCAGGGCCCAGCCACTCTCCACTTGCACTGCCTCCCTGGCTCCCCCTGCACTGTGGGACTGTCACTGTATCCCTACAGCCCCCTTCCTAGCACTTGCTCTGCACTTACCTCGCACTTGCCACCAGCTGGCCCTTTTATTTATTATTTATTATTTTATTAGGCTACTTACCGTGTACTGCACTTTCCCCCCCACCTCCTCCCCCTGCACTTTCCCCTTTTCCCCTTACCTCTGCACTTGCCCGATCTGAATGACACCTGGCCTAGTAGGATCGTTTGTCTGTCTTCCCCTTGTTTCCCTCCCTCCCTGCCTCGTCGCGCCTTGAAACACTTGTGTATAGGCGCGTTACAAATACCATATCATATCATATCATAACCCTGCTTGCCAGGCGTTTTTATCATTGTTTGGGTGCTTTCCATTCTTGGCACATGCACACTGTCCGCATTCGACTTCCCCGATTCAAAATGGATGTTCTCTGTTTGCCTTTGACAACAGCACCCTGCTGAATTGCCAGCTTTCCGTTCGTACGCCAGCCCGCTCATAATGAGTGTTACAGAAATGTCCACCTCTGTTCAATTTAGAAACGATCTAAGTAACATTTTATGCAACACAAAGGGCCTCATTACAAGTCAGGCAGTAGCCATGCCGGTAAAACCGGCTGGCTGGCGCTGGACTTGCACATTTTCTGGCACCTGGCTTAATAACGGTGCCGGCGCTTCCGTATAGGTCTGTTTACCATGGCCGCTGTGCCCAGCAGGGTCCAACTTGCCGGGCACAGCAACTCCGGCAAGCAGACCTGTAGTGTGCCGGTCCGGTAACAACTGTGACGGTAGGCTTACCGGCACCGTTGTTACCGAACTGGCACACTTTTAATGAGGCCCAATATCTCAGCTCCCACCGGGGTCCTGTCTCCAGCTACTTCTCTTTTACCCATGAGCAGTATACTCCTTCATGTACCGACACTCCTTGCCCTACAAGTGCCCCTGTAGGATTCACCCACCTTACTTGACAACCACATGCCCAGCAGGGGTTGTTTGTGGAATGGAGTTTTTGCTTCTGGTGCTCCTCAAAAAGCCAAGCAATATGGAGATGATGTTTTAGCAAGTATTTATTTGAAGAACAGGGATGTCAATTTCGAACCAAACCAAAATGACTTACAATATCACATGTACAGATGTTATGGTATGTTGACTTATACCGTGCACCGCTACCACCTAGGGGCAGTCTCTGGGTGCTCTGGTGGAAGCATTCCTTCAAAGGGTGCCTGTACAATAGCATAAAGGTGAGAACAAGTAATGAGAAAATGTATGATGTAGCAAAAATATTAGGACAAAACAAACAGATACAAAATGTGCATAAGAACTCAGGAGACTTACCAAGGCAAAATGAACCTAAGGGGGCAAGTGCTTCAAACTAAAGAGGAATACTAATTAAATATACAAAGTTACATTGTTAAGCGTCAGTGGAGACAGTGGTGGGGTTAGGTAGGGAGGATGGGGGACAGGGCAGAGGGAACTCCCTCTTTAGCAAGTAAGTGAAGATTACGCCGAGCTTTGAAGAGGTCCACACTTAGGCCTGCTTTGGGTGTTATGGGCAGTGAATTTCAATGGCGAGATGCAAGAAGAGAGATAGAGCGGAAGTGAGAGGAGACACAGTGAGGGTATGTGACAGTGAGGTTAAGTGCAGAGGGAGATCAGAGGGAACGAGATGGTAAGTAAACTGAGATACAATCAGACAGGTACTGAGGAGCAAAACCATTGATAGCTTTGTAGACTAGGAGAAGGAGCTTGAAAAGAGAGCGGGTGTGCATGGAGAGCCAACCAGCATGTCGTTGTTAGATAGTAGAGAGGAAGGATCTGGTAGGTTATTGAGAGTGTGGCTAGCAAAGTTGTGGACTTTGTCTAGAAGGAGGAAGGAGCACAGAGGAAGGCAGTAGTCCAGTTTTCTGAACACAAGAGTAGCATGTTACATACCTCGGTCCCTCTCTGGGGACAGGAAAGTTGTGACTGAAGTATTATGGGATACTGAGAGTACCACCATAGGACCAACATAAATTAAGAAATTGTAAGTACTGAGATGAGGAAGAGGGACATGGAGGTAATGTTTAATTACAGCACTGAGAAGTATCCTGGCAGTGCTCACATGCAGCAATTAGCATATTCTATGACTGCTGTTTAATCGTAGTATTTGGTAGCGATTCTGATCTGTAGCGTCACTTATTTATCCTGATCATCAATATTAAGAAAGGACCAATAACACACGTACTCCTGTATTTTTATGGTATGCATTGATTCACATTATTGATTAATATATTCTGATTCAACATCTTAATATTATTATGTTTAAAGTATTATTATAACTCTTTTCAATTTTTTGGCATAAAGATGGTCCTGATTAAATGAAGTTAAGGGCAAGACCATCCTGCCATAAGCTCTAATAGGTTGTTACTTATGCAAAAGTAGGACCAAAGCGTCTAGAATGTTACTATCAGTGATCCGGGCACCATGCTGTACAGGTAATTCATGTTCTTAATCGAAATGCTAATGGGCAGGTGAGTGAAATATTCTAAAATGGGCAATTTTACCTGAATTACTATTATTTGTGAATATATTCCATGGTGTACTTAAATGTTGAAAATAGTAATACATATGAATGTTTGTTTTGATTTGTAGATGGTACCCCTGATGAAAAGGCCTTCAGCAATAACTTTTGCCCGTGAGGATTTGATATAACACAGTGAGAGGTGGAATGCTGCACTTCAGTTTTGCTTTATAGATTGAGTTACATTATTTTTGAATAATTGACAAAGAATGTCATTCTATAAATTTGTGTGAGTGCACCTCATGGTTTTGTTGCCTGATTGTTTCTTTCCAGTTTTGATTACACTTTCAGTCAGAAACTGAAACTTTTCTTCAGTCATGGCAATTTACAGTTATACCTTTGTTGCGTATGGCTTTAGTCGCTACTTTAATTTTGAATGCCCCAATATAACTACACCAGACTAGGTGGATCCTCCTTCTCCATCCAGGCTCCCACCATCTGGAACTCTATGCCCCTCCACATTCGTAGCATTGACAATCACTGCACATTCAGAAATTCAGAAAAACCCTCAACACCTGGCTTTTTCCTTCCTCCTCATGAAACTCTCACACTCTGTTCTGTGATTTTAGCCGAGCACACAAGTACTGGCCCGGACCCAACTAAACACCTACTTTCCAAACCAGCGCGGATGCCGGCAGTGTTCGTAGCGGCACAGCGTGATATACTTCCACTCTCTTCCTCCTCGCAAACCCCCAGAGACGATCATATTTCACCCTATCCCTATTCCTAATGCACTCAAAGAAGGGCACCATCCAGGTCCTCCCCAAAGGTAGTATGCTAACACCACCGAAGATGCACTAGAACGGCCCATCCATCATCTTCAGAGACCTAAGAAAACGACACCAAATGAAATATGTCTGAGACTAAGGTATGCATAACTCGCACCATGTCTGTGGACACATGCCGCAGGCACGGCTCCCCATCCATGCAATCCAGACTGCAGCTATGGCTATGCAAATTCAGTCTAGCAGCTTGCATAGCTGTCCACACTGAAACCGCTGACATACCTCAACACCTCTGTCATTAGTATACAGCGATAACCTACGAAAGGAATTTGGTCTAGCTGGGCACACATAGAATCTCCTGCACTAGCACTCTATCCTAATCCACTAACAGCACCCATCCATGTGCCTGACCTCGGGGCTGTTTAAGTGGGCCCAGCCAGCCCCCCTAATTCCTAACCTGGCAGAATGCAAGCACATATCTTAACATTAACTCTTAGAATGTCCCATACATGGACTTCGGTCCCAGAGGGTGTTCCAACCACAAAGCGCACTGAGGTCATACAAATGGGAAACGGGCGCTATATAAATGACAATTATGATTACAATGAAAATGTATGCCCACTGTGACATCATGGCAGAAGATTATGGAGTTCATAATCAGCTACTGTGACATCAAAGTAGGGTGATACGTCATATTCTCTGTCTAGTGTTTTGTTTTCTTTTTTTTGGGTTGCTCTGGAGTCAGAGGGACGGGAACCTAGTATATGTATGTTGCACATAATGCATGCCTGCCTCCCGTCTACTCCCCCGGTGATGGTGGATCATGGAGATAATCAGTGCTTAATTTGTGGGGGCACTTGCCAGGGCTCAGCCCCAGCACCTATTTCTGAGCCCCGGCACCTGTTTCTGAGCCCCAGCACTTATTTTTAAACCCAGCTTTATTATGTTGTGTTTTGGCAACTTTATTATTTTAACTGTCAGTCAGTCATAGTAACATAACAATCAACACCAGTGTGCAGTGGCCAGGGTCTCTGCGTCCTGGGCTGACTCATTTTTATTTACAAACCTGATTGGCAGGGCAGGACTATTTATCAATTTTCATGAAAAACAATGAGATGCAAGGTGACAATCCCAGGGAAGGATGATGGCCATGTCCATCCACTGCTCTACTCAGCCTGCATGACATTGCTGCAAAGTCTCTAGTGTAATAGCCAGCATGGTGGGTTAACAACAACAGGACAGTCACCAGCTAACAGCCCCAACACAGGGGAAAAGTCAGTGAAAAGACCCATATGGAAAAGGAGAGTCAGTAATAAGTGCCAATCTGCGAAAGATGATCTTGCGGCAGTGTTTGACAGGAAACTCATCAGTTCAGTAATGATTTTGCCTACATTTGGGTTCTATGCCTTAAAATCGCGGCACAAATGGCTGTGGATACAAAATATTGCAGAAAAAATGCTGTGGTTTTGCCGACACAATCATGTAGAGGATGCGGGGAACACCCCCGCAACCCCTGGATCCATTATACCATTTAAAGGGAGCAGGGGACACCCCCGCAACCGCAGCTCCACTTAAATGGTATAATAGGGTACACCTTTACCGGGTCAAAACACAGCATTTTTGCCGTGATTTATTTTACCGCCGACATTTTTGCCACGATTTTATTACCTGATACCTACATTTGTCCATCAATTTACCAGAGAAGGCATGCATTTTTGCTCTTTTTTCCTGTGGTTAAATGGTTAACATGCTCCGGTAGGATTAGAGCAAAATTTTAACGATTATGTGTTTTAAAGAAACACTTAAACATTTATTTTATTTCAAGACACAACTAATATGTAATGTTGAGTTCACCCTCAATGAACCAATGGGAGTTGGAACTTTACCCCCAAATATGTTGACATCATACGGATCAGCGATGTGACACTGTATGGAGCAACAGTGGGTGGTGTTAACAGTAGACGGGGAACTACCCTACCACCATGCAAGAAAATATTTGGGCCCTGCCACTTATCTTCTGACAATTTAAGCACTGGAGGTAGGGCAAGCGATGGAAAAGCCAGCGAGATGGTCATACACAGTGTACAATTATAAATGGGTATCTCTGACTACTTTGCTCCAGATGACATAATAGACAGCTTGCGCTTCACTCTCGTTGCCCATCAGAGGTCAATTGGAACCCCCCCTGGAGGAATATATAGTTCATAGCTACCCATCTATAATTCCATATGGGCCGTATCTGTGGTACTGATGTCATGTCATTTATGATCAGGCTAAGGCCCTGCCTCGACAATTCAGATGTATATTCCCGGGCAATTGTCTGAGTTCTGGGAGGCTTTGTTTTTCGCAATGTGGCCTTCTTGGTTCTGAGCACAGATTCTCTTTGCTGCGGATGCTAACATTTTTCTTGGGAAGTAGCTTCGGTGACCTGTTTTTCTGTTTCCCGTATTCATACGAAATCTTCTCAGTGCTGGGCAGAAGCCCAACGTTTCTTCATCCCAATTCTAGCTAAAGATGACCTTGCAAATAAGTGTATTGCAACATGAAGCGTTCCCCTGGAAATAAAACTGTACTCATTCCACTGGAGGCCATGAGAGTTGGCTCGGCAAACCTCAAAAGCATGTGCAGCAGACCCCAAGCAAATGGCTTTCTGCTTATTCACGGTGCTATCTAAAGTCCCCTCTGGATGATGCATATCCCATGATACAGCCCGGCCGCCTCCATTAACATGAACACAGTAAACAGCTTCCAAGAAAGCAAAGTACAAACAGATGTTTTAACTGGAAATGGCGGCCATAGGAATAGCTGGGTAGTTCAGACTTTTAGAATTGTGAGTCATTCTGGAACTGACTGAGGGGTAAATTAAATAATATCATTTTTGCTGTTGTTAACTTTTGTAGGATATGACTCATTTTTTAAAACCAATCAAATGAGTTCAGAGGTTAAAACGAATCTTAAATGTATGTGTTTGGTTTTTATCATGAGTTCAGTTTCAGTCAATTTGGCAATCTCAAATAGCATGTTCCCAAAGCCCTTCAATGCGAGGGTAAGAGGTTAAAACAAGAGTGCATTAACACATCAACTTTACAGGCCTGGACATGTAGAATGGACTGAAGTGGACTAATGCTGCTGACAAACTTCCTAAAGCACACATTGAAAAACACACTGCATAAAGACTTCAGATACCAATAACAATGGCTTGTGGAGCAGTTATTTGGGAGCTAGGCATGAAACTGACAACACATTTGAGTCCTTCCCACTTCCTCACACCTGCAGTGATGTCAAATTGGTGTCGCAGTTCCTGAGTGGGAGAATCCCCTGCTACTTAACTCAGGTTCACACCTGCTTAAGTCCTTAGCTTACTTCATTTAAAAAATGGTCAGTGCTTGTGCTTAGAACAATTCCGTGAATGTGCAGTGCCACACAATGTGCATGGTATATTAAAGGGCTGAAAATAAATCAAATGCGTTCAATGAGAGCCACGTGCTTGCCTACGCGCTTTGGAAACGTTAATGTTGGCAGTACATGCCCTTCCCAAATTACATTACAGGTTGGTACAGCAATGTGTATGGTTACTAGAGAAACACATTCCTCATTCCCAGGGGCGTTGCTAGGGGGAGGCTAAGGGGGCTATAGCCCCTGATCTTTTGGTTGTAGCCCCGGATAGAATCTCAGGAGCTACAGCCAAAAGACTTTTGACTTTTGACTGTAAGACAAAAGACTGCCCCCAGTCCCAACAGTTCTGACATCAGCTTAGCCCCGGGTCTTTTCCAGGCCTAGCAACTCCCCTGCTCATTCCTCAATGCGCCAGGATCGTTGTTTTTTTTTTTTTTTCACTGCAATTATGTGTGGCTCAATGTTGTACCATTGTTTTAGATGATACTAAAATGAGGCCTCTATATGTACTGGTCATCAACCTATTTACAGAAGTATGGGGAGGTGTATTAGCGCAAGAAGCAGGGTCACTGGTCCCTTGGTCCATGTATATAAAACTTACCTTAACAAATCGAGGTTTAAGGCATCTGTGGGCCAACATGGATTCCATAGACAGGAATGCAAAAATAATTATAAAAGGGGGGGAATGAGGTGAAGATCTTAACAGGAATGCAGATCTCAAGTGTAAGATCAAGGACGGCGACCGAATACTGGACTCACAAATCCAATCTAGGGAGAAAAACATATATTGATCTGATTGACCCCTTCCCACCGTTATGTCAGATCATTGTTTCTGAAATTCCGCTTCAGATTACTGTCTATTGCAGGACTCAAGAACAAATGGGGTACAGGAATTGGTGATCTTTGCCCCGACCTGTCTACCGGTAAAGGAATCTTTGGCACACTTTGTATTTTTTTGTTCGTGTTATGATAGATTAAGATCGCTTTACTTCAAACCCCTGTTAAGAGCGAGGAGCATAAGATCAGTAAGGGATGCAATTGCATTGTGTAAATCTACCTGTGATGGAAAAGTCATGGTGAGGGTCAGCCTCTACATTTATAGAGAATGGCTTAAAAGGAGATCCCTATAAATGAAATGATCTCAATAAGGCTACCTGATTTGTATAATATGCGCGTACCTGACACATATAACATGCAAGAAGAATATAGAGTACTGCCTAGTTTACAAAGCAATGGTGGATATTTTATATGAGAATTTGCACTAGTTTTGATTAGATAATATTGTGATTTTATTGCTTACTGTATTGATAATAGTATGTGCACAGTTGCTGTAAGACTTGGTGTCGAATAAAGCAAATGAAATGAAAATTAAATATTTATTAAACAAATATTTTCAAATCTATGCAGCAAAGCCTTTTTGGAGGCATCACCCACATCGCAATGAATCCCTTTCTGGCAAATCTGACACTTTCCCTAAGGCGTCTCCTTGTTATGTGCACATTCTTTACTAAATCGGGGGCCAGGTTTTAAAACACAGGGTCCTAACATGAACCTTCGAATTGGACCCTGCTGGTATCTGCAATTAAGTGTCATTGTAGAAAAGAAAACAGGAGGGGAAAAACGAAGGGATGTCTCTCCTTGAATATACCAACATGTCTTCCTTGTAGAACAGCATAAGGCTCCAGTTTATTCCACATTGCTCAGCGATTTTCAAAAGTGGGGTTAATTTTGGTTAAGGTGCCTGACCCCCAACTTGTTCTCCTGGAAGTTTGCACTGATTACTCATATATTCATGCCTGACATCTGGTATAAAGGTAGCCTTCCATTACATTCTATGTTACATTGTAAGATTGCAGCGGTTTCATCTGCTACCAGGAGAATCCTTTGCCAGAATTGATGTACTGAGCGCTTTACATACTGCGAAGCCCTGCAGAATCAGTGTTTAACCTTCCCAGCATTCCTCAACATTTCTATATCAAAACGGTTTTGCTAGATGTCATTGAGTGCAGAGATCCCCCAAGTTAACAGGCACAAGCCATTGGCTCTTTTACTTTGGATAGTTTCCCGGACCCCAACACTAGATTGCCCTACTATGATATGATGCAAGTTTCCTGTCAACCATCCTCTGACAAAACGTACCTGGCCTCCTTCACTCATCAAGTGATTTTCTTTAAACATTTACCCCTATCCTAATTAGGCACAAATTATTGTTTGCCTGAATGAAAACTCTTTGTCAACCTTCTCATATTCCCGCAGCGTGGAAATAAGTCTATCTTGCATGTAATTCAGCTGGTTAAACTCGGCAGAGAAAAAAAGTGAAATACTGATTCTCAACCAATGATCTAAGCTTTGGTCTTGCTCCGTCGAGCCTTTCTCTAAGACTAAACACCTTGGTTTCAGTCATGTGGGTGGCCTCTCCCTAACCCCACTTATAATCCATCTTTTCAGCACCTGCTTCTTTGATCTACAATCCTTAAAGTAAATATTACTCCACCTTTTCTTTCATGGAATTGTCAATGCTTTCATCCATGCCTGGCACAACTACAGAAACAGTGTTTACCTTAGACTTGCCCTCAGTGTGATGAAGTGTCCCTAAAAACAGGAAAAAAAGCAGCGACTTACTTCGAAACTGGCATTTCGTCCTACTCGCTGCAAGAGGTAGCGCTTCCACCAGAAAAGAGACACTGGCAAAATTCAAGATGGCTGACTGATCTTTCCCTGTCTGGCTCATGGAGCCCGAACGAAGGGCATGAAGGTAAAAATGGCAGAGATAAAACTTCCAATGTCAATAGAATTCAAAAGAAAAAAAACACTCTCCCTATCAATCAGCACACAAGAGGAGTTGTTTAAGAAGAATACATTGCTGGGAAGTAGCGAGTCATCATCTAATGTTGATGGAGGAAGCATGAAGCTCCTCTTTTGAATGGCTGATGGAGGCAAAATCTGACTCCCAACACCTGGCTGCCAATCACAGAGTATGATTATTTGAAGAATTGCCTGAGACCCTGTAAGCTCCTAGAATCTAAGATCACCTAGATCGCCGAAGAGAGCATAGAACTCATGTAGTGCTAATATTGTGGAAAAGTTCCTCTTACATGGGAAGTGCACAGTGGCAGAGAATGGTGCTGAGAAGGGTGACAAACTGCTTAGAGCTTGAGATGTGCACTGAGAAGTCTGAAAGACAACTAGAAAACGAGAGATGAATGGAGGGGTTTTAGTATCTACTTTGAGTTTGAGAAGGGTGCCAAAAAGTCTGCAAGATGCATACAATCAGAGATTGGCAATAATATGGTGTTAACACCCTGTTCCAAGGCCTGGGACGGAGAGTAACGGCCTGGAGGGCACTGGGACGTTACCCCCCTTTCCAGCCATTGGAACGGGGTGGTAACACCATTAGCACCCTGGGTGACCAAAGCAGTAACCCGGGGTGTTAAAAAAAGGATTTAATTGAGCGTGACACTGCGCGTCCCTAGCTACGATGGCCACCATGGTAATGGAAGGTGGGCTCCATACGGAGCCCCCCTTCCTTTACCATAGCATCCTGGAAAAGCGAGATGAGGTGAAGCGGTGGGTAAGTGGGACAGGGCAGGGGGCTTGGGCAATAGTTTTAAAAAAAAAAGAAACAGGGAGTGGTGCTGCTGGGTAGGGAAGGCAGCCAGCGGTTTCCATTGATTTCGGTCTGAGATTAAAGGGATCCACTGAACCTGATTGGCTGCAACCCCCATCCTGGATGCTAATGCTTTGGAAAGCACCTAGAACCTGTGAGGTATTCTGAGAAGGCTGAATGATCTCTAAAACCTGAGAGGAGAAGCTTAAAAGATGCATAGAATCTGAGAGGGGAGTTGCACTTTTAGTAATCATCTCAAGCCCTTAAAGGGTGCTGAGAAGTCTGAAAAACAACTAGAACAGGAGAGCGACATTGAGGCATTTTAAAATCTGCCTCCAAGCTCACAGTTGGAGGACTGAAATTGTGCCAATACCGCAGCAGATATTTGAAAGAAGGTACCCACGGAGAAAACCCTATCAATGTATCCCCGAAGAGACGACAATCTGAGAGAGGAACTCCCTGAAGGAATGTGAAAAGGAGCAAAATAGAGAAGCTAGTGAGATCATGACAGATGAGCGTGATGCCCCGAGAATACTGGAGGAAGAAGAATGCATGGATCTTACAGAAACTGATAACGAAGTTAAGAATCAAGTAAACTTTCACGTGCGAGAAGAAGATAGCACATGTGCAAATTGCTGCAGAAAATCAGTTGTTCAATAATTGTAAAGATTTTGAAACGCAAGTAGACTAAGTCATCATAGAATCTGGCTATAGGTAGTGAATACAATGCAGGCAAAGCCGCCATTGTATCAGAACTGGATATCGGTGTCATGAATTTAGTAAGCCAAGTCCCATAGAAAGGAAAGGCCACGAATTGTGTTGCAGTAAGTATAAGCTGAGATCGTGGAATCACCTGGTGAGACTGTCTGACCTGGTATCAAAATTGAAGCAGGCAAGGTCGGTTATCTATTCTTGAAAGCAGTGAGTGTGTGAAGGATGACTCATCCCTTCTTAAGGTGCAAAGAAAGAACACCAAGAGTGCCAAGTTTTATTCATTTAAGACATTTAAGTGCTACAAAATGGACTAAATCATGGTCTCCTGTCACGTGAGCCAATGATGGAAATAGAGTTGAGCTTGGAGTCCTAGAACAACGATAGCGAGAGTCTGCACTCTCATATATTCCTACAGACAAGGATACTTTGCAAGGCCAACTTCAAAGGCAATCTTCATAGCAGAAGGCATGGTGATGAGAGATGTTGGGCTAATTGGGTGGGGAGGTAAAGTCAAGTCCACCACCTGGCACCTGAGTTTGAGTTTACGTGCTGCTAATTGAACCGAATGTTCCAGACATGGCACGAGTGTGCCAACCAATTGCAGAGGGCTGTTTAACGAAGGGCCATATAGTATGAAGACCAATGATAAACTGTGTACTTAACAGTGTTAAAGCTGACATGTTTTTAGAGGTTGGCATAAGTTGTCCACCTGGCGATGGGCAACCAATCACAATCCTAGTCCCTATGCAATGTATACTTAGATGTCTCCCTTAACTAATCCCACCCCTTGATAGGTTTTCTGTTATTTGCCACATAGTATGACGTCACTGCTGACGTATTTTTTTGCATATAGGGATGTTTTTATGAGAAAATCATCAAGAGCTGAGCGAACGTTCCTTGATGTCCATTATAAACTCACTATTTTAAATAATTGTTAATAAAACGAACTCTTTGTCATCTTCCTGAGTTGGTTCGAATATTTGGACTCAGTTATTCTGCAACCCCATCCATTGCATGCACATTACTAAAAGGCCATAAGTGCAAGTGTCTTTGCCCTCTCTTGGATGCATCCCTTTCCCCGTCGTGGGGTGTTCTTCTGCCTCTCTTGTTCATTCCATAGCCTCATTTACCTCCTGATGCTTTCCTTTTTTAACTGCTGCTCCCCTGTGTACCCATCCTGTCTTTCCTTGATTTTTCACTCTAACCCCTTGCTCTTGATAATCTTGTTGTCTCTTATAGCCATCCACGCAGTTGCTTTTCTTTCTTTTGGTTTATCTTTCTTTATCATTTTCTCATCAGTGATTGCTCATCTCTAAACAGTTTCCTGTCGTTTACTGACAGGAATTACTTTGAAGTAATTTACTTTGAAGTAATTCTTTCGAAAGAAAACTCATAATTTTATTTTGGGGGATTTCCCCCAAAGCCACAACTTTCCCTATACTAGCACCCCTCCCTGAAACCCCTCCCTACCCCTTTTAACACCTTACCCCAACCTCTATATAATTCAATTATAATCAAAGTAATTCCTATCAGTAAAACAACGAAATACGTACTAAACTGTTCCCTCCCTCCTAGCACACGTTCCTTTCCTTCTTCTTTCCTACCTCCTGCCTCTTCCCATTGTTTTCACTTCTTCAGGTTTCCTCCACTCTACATTCTACCCCTCTTCATGGGTAGTCATCTCTAGACTTTTTTCTGCCTCCTGATACTTGTGCCTTTCCCTCGACTTTCATATCTTCTTCCTTCTCCATCTCCCTCAATTCCGCTCCGGCCCCCCTAACCTTTGAGGGTGGTGGCTCTTGCTCTCTTTCCCCCATCATAGAGCTCCACCTGCTACTTCTACCCACCCTGTCCTCTTTCCTAGCAAAGTCCCCAATCTCCTCTCCTTTGCTTCACTCGCTTGCGTGCTCTCTACATTCAAGTGGAGCTTGCTCTCTTCTTGGCGAGGCAGCAGGTTGCACATATGAAGAGGTCTGCGTGTCCCGTAGCATGACATTTCAATATGATTGGGGGTATTTAAAACAGTGGTAAGAGCAATTGCCTCGCTAGTTACTAACCTTTCACAACATCCACTCTTCTGCACTGCAATGTCTGTCTTCAACAAGAGACTTTCTTATATTTATTTAAGAATCACGGATTGACCCAAACTAAGATTGGCATCAACAAAGCTGTGCAAAGAACTTTAATTAATAAAATGTTTTGTGGCATCATTTTTTCAATGAGCGGAAATAGAAGTGCAGTCTAACCCATCCCATACTACAACAAAAAATATCCAAGCTCCGTATACCCATAAGCAGGGCCTTACAGGTTGAGGGTGGTGCTAGTTATGGCATACAATATGTTTCATCTTTAATGTGCATTGATTACTCTAATAGTGCGGACAGTGGACATACATCAAAGTTTATGCCGCCATTAACAGCTAGTAACAAGGCATTTCTCACACACCGCCTAAGAACGTGACTTCTATGAAGGTTTGCCGATTATTTTGTTGCTAAATGCTAACTTCATCATATATATTTTCAGTGTTTTTACCACTTCGTTGACCACAGAAAGCAGAGGGGGGGGAGACCTCAGCTCCCCCTCCATTCTATCTTCCTTACCTAAACTTACCATCTGAGGTAAAAAAAAAAAAGTGTTAAAGAATCCGGCAAAAATGTGCAGTAGGTAAAGTTGCCATTCAGCAAAGGTGGTCTATACAAGGACACATTGGAATACAAATGGAAGAAAAACAATTGTCACAAGGGACAGTTTTTCTCCTTTGTCACAACTTCAAAACATAGTCGAATGCATAATGCAGCTAATATTAGAGAGACTGCTCATGAGACAATATTGAGATCATGAATACGGAAGACTGTACTATGGAAGCACCTCAACAACGGAATGATGCTAATTCATATTCAAGGTTACACACTCATTATTTTTAAGGTTTTACAAGTTGAATTATAAATGAGGCTTTCTTGCATTGTCACATTTGCTTTATTAACTATGGTTTAAGTACTGAGGGTGTAATTAGTACTTGGCCAAAAATCGCTCTAATATAAAAAAGCATTCTTCCCATGCATTCTTGACCCTGAACAATGATTGCCTTAGTCCTAGAACTATTGTGAAATTATCTCTGTTGTAAAAATGTATTGAAATAATGTTTTTTTCGTAGTAGCGCAATGTATGTCTTAGTGCTTATTGCCCTTGCGCTGATGCAAAGTTACATTAATATGGCCCCAGGCCTACACCTATTGCCAAGTTTTAAATAATTAACGGTTTCCTACAAGGATTTCCCAACATTGCATAACAACGTTTTCTTCTTGCTGTGTCAGTCAAAGAAGGTTGTTTATAAAATGTTGAAATTTTCATACCTTTTATTTTGATTAACAAATGGAGTATAATACATTTATTTCTGGAACAGCAAAGGTCCTTTTGTGTAGTCGAACAGCTTGCACGTATGCAAAAAGTTTGAATAACAGTCACTTAGTGTTAGGTGTGACCCTCCCATGTGTATTGCCCCTTTAAGGGGGGCCATGTCTGTGTCATGGCCCAAGTTAATAAAGGGAGCCCATTCAGGCACGTGAGACAGAACGGCTGCAGACTCCATAAGAGGTTGGTCTGAGTCCGTGTCTCATTAAGGATGTAGGCCGCAGGCCTACACGTGGCAGCCCAGGCCTGCAGGCCCTGGTGCCATGGGACCCTCGTGCCAGGACGGTGGCAGAGGTCTGCATGGTCAGGAGCCTGGCAGGCTGTGCCCCCACCCCGCTGGTGCTGATGTCCCATAGTGCCAGGGGGCCTGCCGAATGTCCAGGGCAGGCCCCCAAACCCCCACAGGCACTGGGCCTGTGGTCTGCTGATGGAAACAGCATCTAGGGGCGCCTGCCAGATGTCTATGGCAGGCGACCCCCAACACTTAGTAACTTTCAATCGAGACTGTGTGCACTGCTAACAGTTGTCACCTTAAAGAAAATTAATCAGTGAGCTGAGGTGGGTGAGAGAAAGGCTTGCAGTCTGCAGAGCACATACTTGGAAGCCCTGGTCACAAAAGGTTGCACACAGGAGGAAGTTGACAAAGGGTAGGAGGCAGGCAAGAGGGCCACGCACAAAAGGTTGCACCCACAGGATTTTGTGCTGCAATCGCGAACGCAACCTTTTGTGCATGGCCTATAGACATAGAACCAAGAGAAACACTAGGGAAACAGTACAGATGACTCTAATAGAAATACGGGTGTTATATGGAAAGGCTCTGGAGTGGAGCCTAGTCTGTTACGTATTTCTGGCACACAAGCATACAAAAACGACAGACACCAGGTCTCCACGTCTATCTCCTTTATTTAACATATTCCAACTGCCCTTGTCCCTTTGTCCCCTCTCCTTCCCTGCCCAGCTCCCTCCCTCGTTCCCTTGGTCCATCCCCCTTAAGGGGTCAGGGTCCCATTACTCCATAACATCCACCCTTGCTTACCATGGAAGTTCGTGGTGTACATCTGTTGGATGAGGCGGGGGACCTGCGTGTAACCATACCCTGTGGCCAAACGGTTGGATCTCCGGCCTTCTCATCTGGCACTTTTGGCGGGGAATCCTTGGGAGGTTCTGTCCGGGGTTCCTCTTCTTCTGCTTCTTCATCTATCACAGGTGTCCCTTCAGCAGGATCCTCTTGGAACAGCTTGCAGAAGAACAAGGCATTCCTGGTTATCTTCCCATCTTCTCCCATGGCCGTGATCATCGGCCCTTTCACTTCGGTGACCACAAGTGGTTCGGGCCTGTATCTGGTGCCAGTTTTCCATTGTTGTTTTTGTCTGACCCGTACAACCTTGCCCACTGAGATTTGATGTTCTTTGGACTTCCGCTTACGGACCGTCCACTCTTTGGGTCTCCTCTTCTCGGCCTCCCAGTGTCTTCCTCGGGTGTGTAGTCTTCCAGTTGTGGTAGTCGGGTCCGGGTCCGCGGTTTGTATTTTATCATGAGTTCTGCCAGTGTTAAGACCGGTTGTCTCATGCGGGGTATTTCTGTATCTCCTCAGCATCTGGGATAGGGCTCGAGGCATGGACACCAGATCTGTCGCTGCTTTCTGGCATGTTCTTTTTATGGTAGTCATAAACCATTCCACCATGCTGTTGGCCTGTGGCCACAGTGGTGTGATCCTTTGGTGGTGGAATCCTAAGTGCGCTGCAAACTTCCTAAACTCTTGGCCTTGGAATGGTGTCAGTCTTTACGATATTGGGACACCCCATTCACCGAATAGCTCGTCCACGACGGCCATTACATGGTGGAAGGATGTGGACAGGACGTGCTTTACCAGGGTTAAGTGAGAGTACTCGTCAATGGCCACCAGTAGATGGCCTCCTTCTTCCAGGGGCCCGTAAAAGTCCATTGTGACCCTTTTCCAGGGTCCTCCGGGTAGTGGGACTGTTTGGGGAGGGCACGGGGGTGTGCTTGCTGCTGTCACCTGGCATGATGGGCATTGTTTTAGTGTGTCCTCAACTATTGTGTCCATATACGGGAACCACACCTGGTTGCGCAGAATCTTCTTCGTATTGGCTATTCCCCTGTGTCCTTCGTGCACAATGATGACTAGGGCTTTCCTGAGACTCTTGGGGGCCACTAGTAGATTCCCTCTCAGTAGTGTCCCCTGGCCTGTCGTGACTAGTTCTCTTTGTATCCTCGCCATTCTCTGTAGGTCTCTCGTGTCTACCTCCCCGTTTTAAAAGCATTCGGTGGTCACGTGTAGCCATCTGTTGGTATTCGTGAGTCGGATGGCAGCCTGGATGTGGGGTCAGTTCTACTCTTTTCGGTGAATGGATCCATTGTAATGGCATAGGGGAGGGCAGCTTCCCTCCATGTTCCGACGGTCATCCTCACCGCCTGCTGTAGCTCCGGCGTTGACCACCTCCTCAGGTCGTGCTGGTTTACGCACCTCTGGTGCCGGCCTCCTCCTTTGCCAGCAGCACGGGTTTCAGTGCTTGCGGGCGGGCTGACGTCCTCCTTCAGATCTGTGTCTCTTCCTCACCGAGACGGTGGGCATGGGCCTTGACTCGTCGCCAGTTGTTACGTTCTTCTGGCACACAAGCATACAAAAACGACTGACACCAGGTCTCAACGTCTACCTCCTTAATTTAACATATTCCAACTGCCCTCTTTCCCTTTGTCCCCTCCCCTTCCCCTTCCCCTTCCCTCTCCAGCTCCCTCCCTCGTTACCTTGGTCCGCCCCCCTTAAAGGGGACAGGGTCCCATTAGTCCATAACATAGTTCTACAAGATATGTTTCCCATATGCATTCGCAGACCTTGCATCACAATTTACTTCCATGTTCTCAGAGTCTGGTACGTTTGAATATTTAGATGTTAGAAGAGTCACAATAACCACATCGTGACTGAAACATGACTGTTCTTGGTTCAAATGGAACATGCAGGTAGAATTCACAGTTCACAATCTGGGCCATGAACACTACATCATGATTTAGCCTGAAAGTTAGGTTGATTCTGATATATAAGCGCCAATCCGGGCCAGCCATGAATGATTTTAAATCAGAAATGGAGAGGTCTTGCAGCTAATGCTCCTCTTTTAAAACGTGTGGTTCCTCTAGGTTACAAGTGTCAGGATCCAACAATACAGTAATGGTCAAGTGTGTCAAAACATTGACTATCTTGAAAAAATGACTTTCGCTCATCCAAGCCTGTATGTCACATACATGAAGATGAACCCTATGACGAGAGGGTTCAAGCTCTTGAGGAGCTTCCCAAAAACACAAAGGTCTAAAACTATCTGTTGGAAATTACACTCAATGGATTCTCCCTACAGCTACCACCAGCGCCAACACTCTTCACTTCATCATGAACAGAAACCTTTCCTTCAAGGAATACATTCCAAAGAAAACCAATCCAGGAACCTCAAGGAACTGCACTGGCTAGTGCCCCCCAACAGGCATCACCTTCAAGACAGACGGACTAACCTACAAGGCAATCAGAAATAAGGCACCATACCATAGGGCTAAGACACAAACACAAACCTCATGGATGGCACCCTCAGACAGGCATCACCATAAGGTCCTCAAAACCAGGACAGCCACCCTTAACTAACAATCTTGTCAGGGTCTGCCACCCCGGAGGAGGTGTGCCAGACCTGCCACCTGAAATCCCACAAGACCAGAATACTCCACCTCACAAACATCCTGCTAAGGGGATCCCAAGCAGCGTAAACATGATTTTAGGAAGTCATGCAGGGATCTCACCAACACCCAAATGCACAGGACACACTTTCACCTGCATACAACTTCCAGGCTTGCCACACCTGAATTGTTCCAGCACATAGTCCCACAATACCGGGACAACCCAAGCATCCAGACCAAAGCCCTGCCATGATTCAATGGTATTACAAGTCAGCAATCGCACAAAGCACCAGCGAGTCAGACCAGAAACAACACTGAAGCCCTCCAGTGGTGTGCACAGTACTAATGCAGGGATCACACCAGGCCCCACACAAGGGAAAGCACAACGAGCACATCCCTAAACAATCGGGTGGTATCCTGAATCAAAAACAAATCAGCCTACTGTCTCACCCATAACTCATCTCATGAAACCAAGGACGATCAGGAAATCTCAGTGCATGAACACAACTGCGAGCAACTACCCACTTGACCAACACAGGAGGCAGAAGAAACAGATGCTCAGAGATCGGTGCATTCACAACCATTCTGCGTACAGTAAAGCCAGTACATTCTCAGCCAATACAATTCTCAGCATACGCACTCATACACAATGCCTGGAAAGTATAAAGACCACACAGAAAGGCAGAATAAAACCCACTACAACCGACAACGGGGATTTAGCGTGTTCAGGATTGGTCCTTCTCCTCTCAGATTAATGAAGTCTCCAGACCTGATTTTGTTTGCCTTCGGCTATTGAAAAGAGCTCTGCCATTCATTTCCAAAGAATATTGGCACCTGGTTACTGGTACCCTTATCAACTCCTACATTGATTATGTAAATGATGTATATGCAGGCTTACCAAAATATCTTTTACTGAGACTGCAAAAGATTCCAAATGTGGCAGTAGACCTCATTTTCCAGCTACCTAAAACTACATCTATCACACCCTTTCGGAAGTAACTTGACTGGCTTCCAGTCCAGCAGAGGAAACATTTCAAAATCATCTGCTGGGTCTGCAAGTGCAGGCTCGGTTAGGGGGCGCCTCACCTGACTGCGCTGCTGAAATATCAGCCTGTGAGGTGCCTGAGATCAATGCATAGTAACCTTCTGGTCCTTCCTGGTCAGGTTGTTCAACGAGGGGTGATAGACACTTTTCAATTTTTGGCACCACACTGTAGAATACGCTTCCTGAGGAGCTACTTAAAGTTGAAACTTTATTTTTATTCTGGAAGAAACTCAAAACCTTTATTTTTCTGCTGATCAATTCAAAATTAGGTATCCAGGTATCGTTTTTTTAAAATCTGCACCCAGATACAGGGTTTCCTGTCCAGTCGCTAAGGGATTAGCATGTAACAAATGAACAATTATAATTGGTTATTTATAACACGCTTAAAACTCAGAGGTTTCTAAGCATGGGAATCGAACATGTGTTGCTTTGCGTCATCTTGCTTCCAAGGCGAGCGCGTTGGCCCTGAGCTATCCTCCCTGCTATGCACAACTGTATACAGGCTTATAAAAGACTACTAATACATCGAGCATCTGAAAAAAGGTTACATGACACTTTTAATAGCATATAATTTATAAGGAGAGATCCATGTACACGATGTGCACAGTTGCGCACTGTACGCCAAACTGGTCCTAGCTATCACAGTACCAACAGAGTACCAGAGCGTTTCGGAACAGAAAGAAAATAATTTAGTACCCCGGTCTTATGGGCCGGGGTACTAATAGCAATAAGCCCCTCGCCTTGGGGGCATTAACGTGTCAGGTAATGACCCGGGGCCTTCGTTATGTGACTATGGGCCCTGCGGCATTACCTGACTCAATCATGCCCCTGCGGCTCAGGGCTTATTGCTTAGTTATGTTTCCTCAGATAATGTTCAGTTATGACTTATATTTGTTCTGATTGCAATTAGTATGTGATATCCTTGCATTATCTGCTCCTTGATTGCACTTATATTTCTCTGATAGGTTTCAGATCATTATATTAGCTTATCTATGTTTAATGTATCAATTTGATTCTGGTTTTGTTTACAATACTGTATGCTTTTTTATGCTTCACATACACTTTTACCTCACTACTTGCTGTGATTCGGTTTCGGTTTATGTATTTATTCTGTTAGTTTCTTTGTCTAATTGCGTTCTTTTTATTTATTTTGCCTGTTTTTGCTATTTTTTCTCCTTTTTATTTCATGTTTTTATGAGTTTTTGCTTTATTTTATACATTCATTATTACCTTTTTACCTTTGGAACCTTTTTTGTTTTTATTGTTGCGATCCTTTTACTTTTTCACATGTTTTTCGTTTCTGTGTTCATTATTTCTTTTGACACATACCTTTTGTTTTATTGTTTTTCAATTTCTGTTAAAGAAGGAGTTCTGGGCCTTCTTGCTCTTTTTTAACTTTTTTTCATCACATTACAGTGTTTATGTACTGACATCATTGCGCCTTAGCGTGATGACATCACTGTGCCAAGACCTTTGCCAGAGCCTCTTGCGGGCCTCTCTGGCTCTCTGTCTTTTGAAATATGACTGGCATAACCTTTATTTGTAGCAACTTTCGGGCTAAATACATTGAATGTCGCCATACTAGAGTGCTGTCAAGATGTTTTACTACATTATCCTGATCCTGTACATCATATAGGACCGACCTTCCCGCCCATTTTTTCTAACATTTCTTTTGCCTTGTTTCTGTTTTATTTCCCCTTTCTTGTTTTTATTTCAGATTCTGATCTGTGATTAGCTCTTCTAATCACCAGATGTGACATTGACCGGTAGGGTGCTTGAACGTTTTTGAGCTTTTTACTTGTTTATGTCTTTTCACTGAAACTTCCTATTGAATTAATTTTTCAGACGTGTTCTATTCTGCCATATGTATTTGGCTACATTGAGATATAACTTCTAGCCAGGTACGTTGCTCTGTACTTCTCTTTTTGATACTATCGAGAAATGTTTATCACAACAAGTGGTCACTGTCTGGCTCTAGCCATTGAGAGATTGCTACTCTTTTCTCTCTATAGACAATGCCCCGATCAAGGACCGGGATAGGTCCGAAATGCATTGCCCTTTCTCAGTCTGCTTCACTCAAATGGAAGAAATGATGTCTACATTAAATTCATATGCTTTACATTGTAAACCTTTATTGTGTAAATATGTGATCAAATTCATAAAAGTTATTGTCGTTTTTACTACTTAAGCGAAATCATCATTAGAGTTTTACTGGCTCTGTTTTTTGCTCACGTATGTTACCATCTATGTGCATAGGCGGTTGATTGGTTGATGCTAGAAAAACACACAAGACCATTGTTAATCATTTGCATTATTTGTTTACATCACTAGTGGTGCCAATTCTCTCCTAGAAGGTACATTTAGAGAACATTGTAAAAAGTTATTCTGACCCAACATGTCAGTTTAGCCAACTTCAACCACGTAACGGACCCTAAAAGGGAATGTTGGCCCCCAGTTAAAGACTAGGAACTGTGAGTGTAAGAGCGCTATGCCATTTATGAGAGGTCTGCTGTCCCATTTCATGGGAACCCCAAAAGATTTGCTTTTTACTTTTGCTTCTCTTGGATCTTTTATGTCCTTTCTGTGTCAGGAGCTTCTACTGAAAGCCTCTTGCCAATGCAAGCCTTTTTCATAATCTGTGTTATGGTAGCACATATGGCCTCTAGGGGGTGCAGCCAGCTTTACAGCATTAGTAGCGCAATGTAATAGTGTCTTTTGTAAGTCCTCTCATCTGTTTTGTTGTGGGGATCCCTTTGTTTGGTGAACCACGAGGCAGACCTAAAATGGCCATTGTTCACACATGGATCACTCTGTGTCCAGACCTACCCTCTGTATTGGTTAGGGCTGGTCTAGTGTAGTCCCATACCCCAGGCATGCCCACTACACACACTGTGTGGGTAGACCTGAGTGATTGGCTGGGTGCCAAAACATTGTGTGCATGCCTGGTGCGTAATTGGAGGACTGGCTTTGGCCAGCTCATTATTTACTGTGTGTTTTTAGGGGAGACCCTGTTTATTCCTCAAGACTCCTCATTCTTACCAGATTTGCTGGAGGATTTGCCATGAAGCTGTGCTACTGAATTCTAGGACCAGGTTTCCCAACAATGGCTTAGTTCTGGGTCCTTTACCTCTTGCTTTAGTTTCCTCTTTTGGCCGAGGAAGTCCTTCCTGTGCTGTTCCTCATCTTCGGAGTTCTGTGACCTTTTAAAGGAACTCAGCCTTCAGTCTTGTTCGCCTATTTGGGCATGGAACTCCTCTGTGACTTGCAATATCCTTATAGCTAACGGTAGAGGGTATGTTATCCCATATATTAAAAAGTATATCTTTTTCAGAATGGCTGTGTAATGTACTTTCTTGCGGTGTCTTTTGGGAGCCTTACTGTAGCTTTCCATCAGTATTTTGCCCTTTCTTGAGTAAAGCTGGACTCTTCTGCAATGGATAACTTTAAAGGAAGTTAGGTATCTATTTTTATGGGAACCCAGTTCACCCTTACGATAGATGGTTTCATTATCCCTCCCCAGCGAGCATAGAAAAATGTACCTAACACTGAGCTTGTGGTAAAACAGACCAGTCTCTGACTATTTTACCACCAAGCATAGTGGGACGGGATTCCTTTTGAAATCACACTTTGCCCTGTATTTTTGCCCAATAGAACTTTTGACAATCTGCGTCATGGGGCAGTAAACAGTATAGGCCTCATTACGAGATTGGCGGTAACCCGCCGGAGATACCAGTGGGTTGCCGCCATCCCCGCAACACCGAATCCGGCACCTGACTTCCCAGTGCCACTAGGACATTACAAGTCCTAGCGGCGCGGGAAGTCAGGTGTCGGATTTTGTACAGGAACGGTGGCACGGAAGCAGCGGCACCATTGCTAACGGTGCCGTGCTCCTGTAACAAGTCTGCCTGCAGGGGCCGTTGTGCGCGGCATGGTCAGACCTTTCCCGGACGCTACGGTCCCTGCAGGCAGACTTGTATTCTGGTGGTCTGGAAACAAGGGTGCCGGTAAGCTTACCGGCACCCTTGTTTCCAGACTGCCACACTCGTAGTGATACCCAGGACACACGTGTCTGCAGCGGGGGTGGTTCAAGCAGTCGAATTCATCCTGGTTGTACTGGCCTGCCCACCTCTCCTGCAGAGATTTAGTTATAAGTGAGGGGTAGGGTGGAAGGGGTTACCTTAAACCTGTATGTAAAGTGAAGCCTCCAGAACCCCAATTCCTTAATTTTAGAATAAACATAATTTAGCTCTAAAACCAAAATGTATGCTCGAAAATATGAAGTGTGTGTTTCTACAGCAGTTCCTTTCAAATGTGAATTCTCCGTGTTTGCGCAACCAGTGCTTTCCAAATGTGCAGCAAGAGTGGTTGAGAAACAATCCTTGTATCCTGTGGAGTGAAAACTCACCTGCACCTCCTGATCAGCCCCTTTCCTGGGGCCTTAACGTGACATATAAACAACTGCAAAAAGTTGGCCTAGTGTTGTCCCATGTATACGATACCATCCATCCCCCACCATCCATCCCCCTCCCCAGCACGTCCAGATTGCAGTACCCTGTGTCAACCCAGGAGCACACACACCGCCGACTTTGCGGATAAAGTTAGGCCCATCAAATAGATGGAAAATAAACATATTGGTAGGTACCCTTGCAGGAAAATATTTGTATTTGAAAACACGTCCATGAACATAAATGCATTTGAAGGAACAAGAACACCTTATCAAACTATTACAACAGCGTTTACATGTGGCATACAAGTCCAACAAAAAAAAAAAATCCAAGACCTATTGTATTATGGCAAACTAGAACTTGCTATTCCTTGTATCAGACTTGTGTAACCCGGACTGAATCTTGCTTTGCTTTTTCGGAACTATACCTGTAACTTAACATGTATCATATTCTGTATTGCTGTATTACACCTGTAACTAGGTAACTTTATATGGTAACACTGTAAATACGCAACCTTTTAACATTGTAACTATGTAAGCTTAAAGTATTCTTGTTGTCGCGCCCTGATACCCTCTGGTCTGGTGCGCGCTACAAATAAATAAACAAACAAACTATAGCATTTTGCGTAATAATTGTGTGACACAGCACTTTGAACGATCATTTCCTAAATAAATGAGTTATGTGCAAGAACAATTCCAGGAAATAAATAGTTCTTCATTCTGATTGTTTCAAAAAGAGCAAATCACTAAAAATAGTTTTGTGGTAGGAGGGTCATAATCTTTGAAGAATGTGCCTTGCAGATTCAACTTCCAGAATTAATATGCAAACCTCATCACAGGAAGGACATTTCCAGTAACCCCTGGCCGTCTCCGGCAAGATTCAATGAACTCTCCAAAATTGCGGGAGAGGTCAGCAGGGGCAGCAAAAACAGCATGTATCGGGAACTCCATAGATATGCAAGGCAGTACAAGAAACGTATTTCAGTGTCTGGTAGCCCCGTTTAGTATCTTTGTATTTCAAGAAAGCAGTGCTTCGTGCAGCGTTCTCCCACAGTGCCAACCACAGTATGTGATGCCCCTCGCCATCCTTCGCCATCGCTCTCTCAGCCGCTTGCAGCTCCCATTATTTGAATGTACATAGATAATATGCACTCTTTTCAAAAATAACTGAAAACAACACTGTTTGATGGAGGAACGATTTAGTAAACATTAGATCCCCGCTACTACAGAGACATCATCCAGTTGCAGTCCACTATATGTATTTTGTTGTCTATTTTTTGAGCGGCGCAATATAAAAAATATATGGATAGACAGATAGATAGATAGACAGACAGACAGACAGATAGATAGACAGACAGACAGACCGATAGATAGATGGATAGATAGATAGATAGATAGATAGATAGATAGATAGATAGATAGATAGATAGATAGATAGATAGATAGATAGGCCATCACAACTTGTGTCTATCTAGGAGCATATCCTGAGATGATTAATGCTGATTTCTGCCAATGAAATGACAAGCTGGCTAAGAGATGGGGAGTTACACATGATTGCACTTTCTTTATAATTATAGAGAACATTCGAGGTTCATTAATAAGAGCAGTCCACGAGAATCATTCTATGTACAGATTTTAAATGCTGTATTGCTAAGAAAGGAATTGACTGCATTCCTGTATTTCTCCCTGCCATCCCTGCTCCCCCTCCTACTATGTCGCATGCACTTATTACTATCAGTAACACTATAAGGCACGTATGATGGACTCATTGCCTTATTCGTCTTGGCCTACCCTAACCCTAACCCTTTCTCCTCTTTTATGTATAGCTCTTGCATTATTTAAACGACCGTCAGGCACGTACAATATTTTTGTCATATGTTGTAATCAGTTTCTATTGCTCTTTGTTCTACGTTGTATCTCCAAATTACATAGCACCTGCCCATTCTGAATGTTCCAATGCCTATTAAGAATGTCAGCTCTGTTACTTATCAACTCTCCCTGTGTTGGAGCGCTTTGAAACACTTGTTAAGTGTATAGGCGCTATATAAATGACTAATAAACAAAAGCATAAATAAATTAAATTGTGATTGAGTGAGTGTGGTGTTCAAGTGAGTTCAGTAGTAGGATGAATGGGGTCCATGAGGTGGTTGTGTAAGTACAGTGGTGGAAGAGTGAGAGAATGGGTGAGTAGAGAGTGAATGGGGCGAGTGAGTGAATGGACTGAGTGGAAGGAGTGAGTCAGTGAGTGAGTGAGTCAATGGTATGAGTGGGGTGGGGGATGGTGAGAGATCAAGGTGAATGGGTGAGGTGGGAGTATGAGTGGGTAGAGTGAGTGGGTATATAGAGTGATGTAATGTGTTGGCTATTCTGGGTGTCTTATCTAGTATGCAAATTATGTGTTTTAATGTAGAATTTGGTCATGTTCTCATGGGGAGCATTTGGGCATCAATCCAGTTTGGTTGTGCCAACGTACTGGTAGTGATGCCGCTTTGGTAGGGTAATTGTGAGGAAAAGCTCTGAGGCAACTTCCTAGCAACAGATAGCACACCGTGGTTCATCCTAAATTACACTGAAGGAGGAAACATGGAAGCAGGCCATAGTGTGTTCCATGTTAACAGTGGAGGGAAAGGATAACAGGGGGGATCTACATATGGAAACCTGGATCAGATTTGCAGTGAGGTATCTAATAACAAAGCAACAGTGGAACAATATTTCAATGGGACACCCAGGAGGAACACCATATTGGATAACATAACAGTGAGATGCACAGGAGCTAAATTGAAGTGGGATGCTTGAGAGTACAATGGTAGGGTGGTGACTTGGTTAATGAGCGTAATAAGCCATCAAGCCACATATAACACGTAGAAAGCATGGTGCATCAAAGCATGATAAAGACATGACATGGCATGAAAGGCCAGCAAAACATTACAAGTATGCAAGGCATGAAATAATCTAACAGGGCAAAACAGCCTGGTCTTCTTCTCAAATTACTGTTTCTGCAGTGCTGACAGCTAATATTTCACTTTCCCACTGTCAAAATCTCTCTTTCTCTCTATCTCTCTCTCTCACGGGGACGTGATTTGGGGGTCGTCAGTGGTCGCAACTGCGACCTCTGAGGTCTCCCTTGCGACCTCTAAAAAATATTTTTAAAACAAACTTTTTTTTTTGTTTTTTTGTTAAATTATTTTTGCAAGCTCCTGGACTGTGGCAGCACCATGTGGCTCTTTACTTCTGGTCTGGAGTGGCTGGCTTTCTTGTTCAGGCCCCTTAAAAAATAAGAAAAATAAGAACAGGAGTGCCACAAGTCTAACACTTTCAGCACTGACCCTAAATAAGAAAGAATAAGAATACCAAGTAATGTGTCTTTCTGGAATTCCATACAATAATTGGTAGACTCATTAAAGGTTTATTTCAGGCACACTTCAGGGGGTGAGTCACTGATTTAGTCTGTTCTTAAACGCCTCAACTCAGCCTTTCATCCTTCTGAGGTCGATAAATGAGTACCAACACAGGTTGGGTGATATTGGGTGTATATTTTTTCTATATAAAGTGCTTAAGGGTAAGTGCTATATAATAACACATCATTATTATTTGGTCATGGACGTCTGCTTGCATTCACAGTAATTTGGTAATATGGGCCTATGCATACTGATCTTAACGGTACATATGGAGTTCCATTCTTGCATGAAATGTACATCACATTATAGTGATATTGTAACCATATTTTTCGTAGTGTACAATGCTATGTGATGCTACTTCCTGTTTTGTCAACGGGTGAACGTTGTATTCCATCACTTCCCACGATATATCTTTGGGGTGAGGTCAAATGACATCACTTCCGCTGATGTCATCAGGGGGGTCAAGGGTCATGTGATGTCACTTCCGCTACCCCTGGCATTTTGGTGAAATGACGTTCTCTCTCTCTCTCTCTCTCTCTCTCTCTCTCTCTCTTTCTCTCTCTTTCTCTCTCTCTCTCTCTCTCTTTCTCTCTCTCTCTCTCTCTCTCTCTCTACCCGCCCACCCCCCCCCAAACCTAAACATTTTGTTTCATAGAAGGAACGGCCTGAGATATGAAAATCCCAGGTGCTCATGTCATTTTCCTTAGTTTGTTGATTATTCGTTTTCCGTTTTCCCTGTGGATTTTTTTTTTTTTGCAAACCTATTCCCCTTGCTGATCACAGCCTGTTCCATGAACCTGACTGCATCTGATTTTGCTTCGCATCTGCCTGCATGCCACGGAACCTAGCCCTGCTCTACTGTATCAGTCTTGGGTTTGACTTGACTCAGACTTTGCCCGTGTCTTATTGAACTCTGGCCCATAATACTGGACTTGTTTTGGGATCTGTCTTGTTTCTATTCTGCTCGCATGTTGTTGCCTTATGACCTGTACTAGACCATGTTAGATTGGAGCTGCATTGTCTTGCTCACACATCTTCGTGCCTTTGCTCCAAGGATTGGGGGTAATGAGGTAAGTCTTCTGTCTGGGACTTGAACTCTGTCTTCTTCATTCATTCACATCTGCAAGTCAGAGATCCCCTGGAATTGCTGTTTTTTTTTCTCAGCAGGCATTTGCCACGCTCTCTTCATTGTGAATGTGGAATTCAAGTGGAAGGCTCTTCTGGTAAAAGCCTCCTGCACTCACATGTTTTGTGCAACTCGTGCAGAGTACACTATGCAGAGCGATAGGGGGCATTCTTTCAAGGTGTTGAGGGAGGGGTCGTCTTTCTTTGAGTCATCTGATTAAAGGGCTGTGGCTGCTAGTTTCAAAGGCTGTTGAGACTTCGAGGAGGGTGAATGCTGCAGTGATGCACGTTTCTGCACAAGGTGTGAACGGCCCCTTTGAGGGCTGTCCTGAAGGCAAGTGAGGACCACCTCACCTATCAAGAGCTGCCCTGACTGAATTTCTTCCCAAGCACCTACACTTTTCTTTTTTTAACCATATTTGTATTAATCGGTTGGAAAAAATTACAGTGAGTCAAGTGAATACAGGTAAAATCATTCAACATAAGTAGTACAGTTTGCACATTTCCAGATGGACAACAAAAGAGAAAAACAACCCTATACCCCACATACCCTTCCTTCCTGAGAAAGTCAAACATTACTTGGTATCCCCAGACCGCAGGTACAGTCTTGCCAAGCTGGGTTTAAATGTTAACGCTGGCTAACTCTGATCGTAATCCAATAAGGGAGTCCACGTGTTCAGAAATTGGTAAGTTTTCCTTCCTTTGCAACCGTAACCTTTTCCGCCACCAGCACGTCCCATACTTCAATCCTCCATAGAGAGAGATCTGGCCACTCTGCAGAGTTCCAGCGGCCAGTAATCGTAATGCGTGCGGCCAGCAATAGTTGTGTGAGTAGTTTCGGCCGCTCTCCAGATTTAGGATATATCTCTTCCCTTGGGGCTCCCAAGAGGAGAGTTTCAGGGTACATCGGAAATTTGGTGCCAGTGATGGATTATATAATAGCTACAATGCCTTCCCAAAAGGAGTGAATAAGTGGTCAATCCCACCACATGTGAAAATATGAACCTTGCACCCCACAATTTCGCCGGCATATGGGAGCAATTCATGACTAAAAGTGGTGTAGCTGTACTGGGGAATAATACCAGTGGAATAGAAGTTTTAAGGCACATTTGTTGTTGGTCACGCATCTGGAGGAAGAGTGATTTCTAGTCCAGATATCTAGCCACAATTGATCCTCCAGCGGGTGGCCTAAGTCTGTCTCCCAGCGGCTCATATAATATGGGTGACTGGCTAGCATATCATCCCTCAGGAGTTTATACAGTTTGGAGACCCCTCCAAGCACTGGACCCTCCATGCCAGTTAATTTAATAGGACTCAGGGCTCGTGTGGCATTTTGTCTTGTCTCTGGGTGTGTGATCCAGTGGCGTAGCTGAGTATGTGAGAATCTTTCTGACTCCGAGAGTTGGAATGCCATTTTACATTCCTCAAACGAGCATGGTTGATCCTCCTCGAATAGCTGGACAGTGTTTGAAGACCGCCCGCCTCCAATTTCTAAAGGCTTCTGTGTGCATGTCAGGGGAGAAGGCCGGGTTGTGAAAAATTGGGAAAAGTGGGCGCATGCCTTTAGGAATCTTTTTCTGTTTCAGAGCCCCATCCCATGACATCAAGGTAACTTTTGTTGAGGAGAGGAGATTCTGCTATTGTTTTCATAATGTATGGGGGTTGAAGGGTAAAAAAAACAAAGGGGGAGAGAGAGTTTGGACTGTTCAATCTCAGCCCATTTCGGTAGAGGATAAACGGACATCTAAATTACGAGTTTGGCACCTCTAGCCCTCCCAACCGGGCGCCTCCCATCATCACCTTCCTAGAATTCTTGCCCTGATGGATCAATCCCAGGTTCTTACACTGGAAACAGTCTAATATGTTTTTCGGGATTTCCACCTGGAAGGGTGAACAGAAATAAAGGAGGTGATGGAGTAAGTTAATTTTAACTGTCGTAAGGCAACCCATCAAAGAAATCTCCTGATTCACCCATTTTCCAGATCTTTTTCTAGCACCTTAAAGAGGGGGGATGGGAGTTAGCCACAAATAGGCGGATTTGGTATCCCACCGGATTGAAAGGAGAAGACATCTTGTGGAGACAACCCCACCCCCAACACCACTGATTTCCCATAGTTTATTTTTAAACCTGCTACTTGAATAAAGGATCGGAGCTCCTGAAGGACTGTTTGGAGGGAGGGCTAAATATTAGTTATTTAGAGTAACACATCATCAACATAAAAAGACACCTTGTGGGGAAACCCCCGAATCATGATCCCTTGGATTACCAGGTTATTATGTATGCATTGAGTCAGAGGCTCCATGATTAGGGCAAACAGGAGAGGGGAGAGAGGACATCCTTGTCACGTCCCACACATGAGGGGAACCTGGGACGATTGTTCCCGGTTTACCTGGAGCAGAGTATTCAGGGAAATATAGTTGGCCGAAATCATCCTTCTAAAACAGGGCCCAAAATGAAAAGCCTCCAAGGTTGAATGCATTAAGGACCAATCCACCATATAAAAAGCCTTGCTGGCATCTAGCGCCACAAGGGCTAATTTTCCCTGGTTCATAGGGATTGTCTCTATCAAATTCAGGGCTCGCCTAATGTTATCCCCAGTTATCCTTCCTAGAAAAAATCCTGTTTGATCCGCATCAATCAACGCTCGGAGAACTGGTAAGCGATTTGGCAGTACTTTCGAGTAAATGTTTGCATCAATGTTTAACAGGGAGATTGGCCTATATGAGGCACAATCCTTTGGGTCTTTCCCGGGTTTCAACAGCAGGATAGTGCTGGATGTTTGCATGGAGGGAGTTATATTACCCACTTCTCTGAAAGAGTTGAAGAGGACTGTCAGAGGGGATAGCAACTGGCTTCTAAAGAGTTTATAACATTGAGTTGAGAACCCATCAGGGCCTGGAGCTCTAGACTTCAAGGATCTAATTACCACATCGACCTCTTCCTGATGAATTGGGGCTTCTAAAGCTTCTATGTCCTCATGGGGAAGGCGTGGTAAAGTGGCTCCTTGAACATACCTTTTATGGTCCTGAGGTGACCGGGCCGGTGCTGCTATTGTTTCCAATAGGTGAGCTTTTTCTAACTGCAGCTTAGTCTGTTCCCCATATTGCATTATCCCTTGCTGATCCTTAAGGCCTATAATAGTATTGCGTTTTTTGGATTGGGCTAACTTCTTCACCAGGAATTGGTTGGCCTTATTACTTTTGGCATAATACCCTTCTTTGGTCATTAGCAGGAAATGGGCTGTCTCTTCGGCATAATGTGTCTCTATTTTGTTTCTGGCTATACAAAGGGCTAAGTGGAGTTTAGGGGTCCAACCTTTCTTATATTTTACCTCAATCTCCGTGACTTCTTGTTCTAATTGGGCTCAGGTCTGTTTTTTCTGCTTATGATATTAAGACTCCCCTAATAACTGCCTTCATGGTATCCCATGTTGTAGCTGGGGGTGTAATTTCAGTAGGATGCTCCCGGAAATAGTCCTGTATTTCTTTTGCAACCCCATCTCTCAGGACCATGTCATTTAAGATTGGGTCGTATAGTCATCATTGAGGTCTGGAAGAGGGGGCTGGATCGCAAGTTCTAACATACAAGAGGACCGGGCATGGTCGGAGAGAAACTTGGGGGCAATAGCCACCCTGTCAATAAATGGTAAACGTTGTAAGGATACTAAGATCAGAACTATACCGGAGGAGGAGCGATGGACCTGAGAGAAAAAAGTAAAGTCTTGCTCTTCTGAATGTAACACTCTCCAAGAGTCCACCACCCCCAAGAACGTACAGAAATGGAGAATGCTCAAGGCGATCTTGAAGTCCTTAGTAGAGGGGTCATGTGTTTTGTCCTTGATGGGGTCGGGGACCCCGTTAAAGGCCCTCCCAATAATGACCTGGCCCTCCAAAAAGGGAAGAAGTGTTGTCTCTAGCTCTTTGAAGAATCGGTCTTGTCCCACATTAGGTGCGTAAATCGAGATTAGAGAGTACAACTGCCCCAATAACATAACTTTCACTCCGATATAACAGCCTCCTGGGTCTTGTATGGTGTCCAGTTCCTCAAACTGGGTGTCCTTCTCCAATGGGATCACCGTTCCCCCCGATTTTGTGCTGTCAGAGGTCAAGAATTGTTTAGGGAAGTCTCTGCTCCGAAAGGCGAATATAGTCCACAGGGAGGAGGTCAGTCTCTTGCAAGAAAATCACAGACCCACCCCAAATGTCTCAGCCGTTTCAAAACAAACTTTTGTTTCATTGGGGAGTTCAGGCCTTTTACATTCAGTGATACAAAGCCCAAATTCTGGTGAGGCAATGTAGAATCTCACGTGATGTCCTCTTCTATGGCGGGGGAGGGGGTTAGGTGACTCTCAGTCGCCATCCTGAGTTAGAATGTATCCGAAGCCATGTTCCAACTAAGGTTTTAATTGAACAAACCAACAACAACAAACATAGGATCACAAAAAAAGAACTCCAAAACATAAGGTGGTCGCAAATGAAGGGCAAGTCGCGCAATGGCCATCAGGTGGCATCTCACTTGAAGCCAGGCATGGGCTGAATGAAGCCCATCTTGAACTCAGCATTGCTCAGCGCTTTCCCGGTGCCAGCTGCCGGAGCTAAGACACCAGTAGGAACTCCCCTTGGTGTTAGCGCAGCCATGGGTCAGGTATGTAGAGGTGGTTTCCCTAGATTGCGACCTTTATGGACTCTCGACCAGGTGACATGCTGCATTTTTGGTTTGACGCTCTCAGCTCCCTCGAGAGAGCCAGGCGGGACCCATCGCCTTTATTTGGTGAAGAGGAGCTTATGATCTCCTCTGCATCCTCCAAGCAATCGATTGTTCTGGAGATCCCCTTGAAAGTGAACTGTAAGGAAGTGGGAAATAGCCAGCAATATTTGATGTTCTGGTCACGCAAGAATATTGTTAGTGGCCAGAGAGCTCTGCATTTTTTTATTGTAGCAGCTGCTAGGTCTTGGAAAATTTGCAGGGATGAAACCTGGACGTCAGCTCATCCCGGGTATGACCCCACGCTATGATTTCCTGCTTAGTAGTGAAGATGTGGATCCAAGTAATCACATCTGGAGGAGACTCAGCTATCAACCCCCTGTGAGTAAGCAATCAGTGATTGTGGTCCAGTAGGAGGATTGCTTTGTCAATATGTGGCAGGAGAGTTTGAAATAAATCCCCTATATACTCAGTTAGGGCTTGGTCTGGGACCGATGATGGCACTCCTCTAATATGCATGTTATTTCTACGGGCCCTGTTCTCCATGTCCTCTTGTTTGTGTTCCAGGATCTCGTTCCTGCTCTCTAGAGATTGGATTTTTTATTGAACATGCAACAGCATGGTTGCATGGTCCCGGACCTGTTCTTCCGTGTCCCCCAATCTCTGTACCACTTCTACCACTTTTTGATCAAGACGCTCTAACATGGTGGAAATCTAAGACATGCAGTTCCGAAATTCTGCTTTAATGTCCAGCATGAAGGATTGGATATCGTCCTTTGTAGCTAGTTGACATGTCAGGCCTTGCTGGGCCTACAGCAGGGATTTCGGCAGGTCTAGCTTCCTTGCTTTATCTGCAGGCATCAGCATGGTGGAGATATATGCATTTTTCTGGGTCTTGGAGTGTTTTAACATGGTGATTCGTGTCGCAGGGGGTTCCCACTACAGCAACGCTGGACCTGAGCCAGAAGTGGTGATTATTAAATTGCCCAGTCACCTAAAATCCTCTGGGTGCCTAGGAGGCAGGACGCTATATTATCACCTCAAGTTCCATTGGGGATTTATTGCAAAGATCTTATGTGAGAGTTCCCAGTAGGAGGCAGCAGATTGTAGCTAGATCCCCCATAGAACCCTCATGAAGCAACCCACGACAAAGGGGAGTTGGACGAGCTGTTGTTAGGGGGAGAGGGATGTTGCTCCATGCACCTGCAAATTGTTATTTACTGCCAGCTTCTGATGTCCTGCCACATCTCGCTCCTCGCCGCAGGGTGACATTGCGCCATGGGATAATAGCACCGCCGTGTCCCCTTGCCTCCCGGGAACATCGGGGGGCAGCGTTCAATCTCCAAGCCACAATGCTCCCAACGCAATCCCCGACCCCGGGTTCGTCTCGGCGGCATGTCGCTGCGGCGGTACTGCAGTTCACACTGGGGAAAGAGCTTGACGCAGGGAGAGAGAGGCGCTGGCTCCCTGCCCGCCACCTCGGATCTGCTCCAGTATCCAGAGGCAAATTCAGCTTGTTTGCCTGCAGCCTGGGCATGGTCACCTCCGGGAAGAACAGTCCCAGAATGGTCACATTTTGGAATCTTGCCGAGGCAGTCGCAGAGCCGCCAGGATCGGTGCATACTCCAGCACCCGGGCGAGCTCCCATCACCCAAAGCTGCTTAATTATTCCTCACCAGTTTGCATCTTTATTGCTGGGTATCTGCACTGCAACACTCTGTGGGATGCGCTGCATAATCCGTTTAAACAATGTGCTTCATACGGAGGCTATTAGCAGAGCGTCCGGATTGACAGCGCTGCAAGCCATGCCTCCCAAGCACCTACACTTTTATATAATTCTGTATGATGTTTTGGATGAGGGTTATACATTGCAAACACACATACTAATTATGGGACCATATAGAATTGGATCTATTGCCGTGGCCTCCATGTTGCCATTTTTAGTTCATGAAAATTGTATCCGCACAAAAGATGAATAAAGTGCCTTTGTTCTCTTATAAAATGTTAGGTATGCAGCGACATCTATTTAAGCAAGCTCAATTTAAGTTTCAACTATCTGACTTATGAGTAATTGCCCATCCTGATTTGGAATCAAAGATTTAAATAATCATGTCCACGACTTGTTGAATGGAAGACATGCATACCGTTTCAGTTAATTATACTGAGTCTGTCTCTTGGGACATACATGTATGAATTATGTTTAAATTGTGCATCATGTTTATTAAAGGTCTACCATTTCTTCTTAATGGAGGCATCTCATCAAAAAATTAAGTTGAATTATTTTCAAGTATTAAAAAAGCTTCCGTTTTGGTAAATTGTTGCTCTGCCCTGAAACATAACTGGAGACGTTTTAACAAGAAGTCTTCACTGAAGGTATAAGAAACCTGCAATAAATTAGGCACTTTACATTATTTGCTAAGGACCCACATGCATTTGAAATGTGGTGAAAGCTGTATGGAGCCATCAGGGGGCATCCAGTATCTGGGTAGAGAGTAAGAATTATAAGAGCTATGCAATTGGAACAGTGGGAAATGAGAAAGCTAATGCTTCCTAATAAAGTGCAGGACCATGAGCTCTCAACTCATGTCTCCTCCAGTTTGAAGGATACGCTATGCTCACTTTCACTGCAATGAAGAACATACATCATACTTGATCGCTAGCCTCATCAATTTCCTTTCATCTCCGGCTGTCCCCTCCTCTCCTCCCTTGGCTACCTAGCCCTCTCGTCCTTCCTCCTCTGCCCCACCTCTGGCTCCCTCCAAACCTCTGCAGGGTGTACCTCTGATTTGTACCCCTTCCCGGAATGTCTTTAAGGATGGTAACCTTCTTCATTTTACCACTCTCAACTCTCACTCCGCTGTCAAACACTCCTCTGACATCTGCCACCTCTTGGAAGAGCTTGACTTTGATGTCGTCGGTCTCACCGAAACATGGTTCATGGCCAGCTCTGTCACAAGCTTTGACACTCTCCTCCCTGACGGTTACAAGATACTCTCCGCGCCTAGATCCTCCCCGCCTGGAGGTGGTGTAGCCCTGATCTTTCCTTAGTGGATTCCAGCTTCTATCATCCCCACTCAGATTTACTCCTCTTTCGAATGCCTTGTCTGCAGACTCTGTCTCTCTCCTAGGCACTCTCTTAATGGTGCTACTCTCTACCGGCCCCCTGGTGAAATCACCTTATTTCTCTCTGTGTGGGCAGACCTCTCCTACTCCCTCCTTGCCTCTACCACTCAACTACTCCTCCTTCGTGACCTCAACAGCCATCTTGATTCTCCCTGTTCCTCCGCCGTTCTCTTTCGCAATCACTGCTATTCCCTCTCCCTTTCAATCCTCCCCTCTGGCCCGACTCACTCTGCAGGACATACACTTGATGTCTTGATCTCCACTGGCCTCCCCCTCTCTGCCCCTCTGACCACTCCTCTCTCCTGGACTGATCACTGTCTCCTCTCTGCTCATCTCTCCCTCTCTTCCTCCAAGGCAAGCCTACTTGCCACCTACCTTCTCGGACATCCTGCCCATGAAGCGTGTGTCTGTTGAGGCTTTCGCTGCCACATTCTCTCCCCCTCCTTTACCCCTAGCTGACTAACACCCTGACACAGCCCTGTCCCTGCTCTACGCCTCTATTTCTGAAACTCTTGATGCTCTTGCCCCTGTCATGAGGATTTGTTTGAAGTCCAAAGCCAAGTGCAATTCCTGGTATGACTCAGACCTAGCTACACTTAAACGTAACCGCAGGACGGCTGAGAGGAAATGGAGGGCTTCTTGTTCATCCTCTGACAAACTGGCCTGTCGCCAGCTCCAAAGGCAATACCGACTTTCTGTCCTCACCAAGAAGAGAGTCCACATTCAAGCCCGTGTCTCTGCGGAATCTAACAACTCGGCCAAACTCTTTAAAATTTGCAAGGAGCTGGCCAACCCTACTGCAGTCTCTACCCCTCCTATGGCCTCCCAGGTTCTTAGCAATGCCCTTGCCACTCACTTTATCTCAAAAACCCAGGACATCCTGTCAACCCTCTTCTCCCCTCCCCTTCTCTTTTCTCTGTCTGCAGTTACTGACCCTCCCACAGCCACCTCTCCACCCTCTTTCTCATCTTTTCCTCTTTTCTCCCCTGATGAGGTTGCTAGACAAGTCCGATCTACGAAAGCCTTGTCAAGGTTCATCTCTGTTCCTCTAAAATCATCCAGGATCACATTGACAACCTTGCTCTGACCCTTACCGATTTCTGCGACCTTCCCTTTGCCTCAGGGTCCTTCCCCTCCCATCTGAAGCACTCCCTTGTGCATCCTCTTCTCAAGAAACCCCCAACTGATATTTCTGGTCCGGCTAACTACCACCCAATTTCCATTGCTCCCTTTTTGGGTAAACTCCTTGAAAAGTTGGCCATCTCTCAGCTAAACCTTAATTCTGATTCTGTTGGTTCTCTCCATGACCACAAGAGCTTCCAGATGCACGCAAACTGCTCTCCTGAGCATCCGCATAGATTTGCTCTCGAATCTTGACTCTAACATTCCCGCTGTTCTCATCCTACTCAATCTCTCTTCTGCCTTCGACACAGTCAACCATATCACCCTGCTCAATCATCTCTGTGATAACTTCGGTATCACCGATCAGGCTCTGGTCTGGCTGACCTCTTTCCTATCTGATCGACCCTCCCAGGTCCAACTTGGGTCCTTCCTATCATCTATCTCCCTCTCTACTTGTGGTGTTCCCCAAGGGTCTAACCTCTCACCCTGGGTTTTCAACAAATACCTGGCAACTCTTGCCCACTGCATTGCCATCTTTGCTCAAATTTCCATTGCTACTCTAACGACACTCAACTCATCTTCAGGCTGCCCTCAGCCACCTCCTCTCCTTCCCTCACCTCTGATTGCCTAACTTCAATTCAAGATTGGTGTGCCGTCAATAATCTTTGTCTAAATACCAACAAGACTGAGATCCTCCTCATTGGCACCCCTTCACAATCCTTTCCCCTTACTCTCTGGCCAGCCTCCCTTGGCCCTACTTGCGAGGCTAAGAACCTCAGAGTCATCTTTGACTCTACACTTTCCTTCTCTGCCCACATCTCTGACATCTCTAAAAAGTCAAACTTCCTACTGCACCTCCTCAGAGGTACTCTTCCCTTCCTCTCCTACCCGCAGAAACTCATTGTCTCCCAAGCTCTGGTTCTCTCTAAGTTGGACTATTGTAACAGCTTCTTTCTAAATCTATCTGCCTCTACTCTGCACCCTTTACAACTAATCCATAACAGGACTGCGAGACTTGTCCTTGGTCTCAAGCCCTGGGATCATATCTCTCCAGCTCTGAAAACCCTTCATTGGCTCCCAGTGGATGCAAGGATTACATTAAAAACCCTTTGCATTGTCCACAAGGCTTTCTGGGGCTGGGTCCAAAATACCTTCAACTATCCCTCTGTAAATACCTCCCCTCTTGAGCTCTTTGCTCTTCTACCTCTACCTCCCTCAGGGTCAGTTTTTCAAAGAAACGAGCTGGGGTTATATCTCTGTCCTCGGCTGGGGCCTCCCTTTGGAACAGCCTCCCTGCCACTCTGAAACTTGAGGAGAACCATCTCTGGTTCTGGAAGCACCTCAAGACGTTCCCCTTTGCTTCAGCCTTTGTCCCCCTTCTCTCCTACTGATCTGTTTTTCTCTCTGCACTGTTCACCTGGCTCTGTCCTCCGGGCCCAGGTACCTGCTCACCCTGCCATCCTCCTGCACTGCCTCCGGGCCACCGTTTTCACTGCGGCCTGTATCTGTCCCACTTACAGTCCCCCAACCCCTGTCTTTTCTTCTGCACTTATCCGACATACCCAGTCGGCTATACTCAGCGCTTGCCACTTGCTGGCTGCACTATCATTGTTTATTGCCTTTATTATTTATTTATTTAATTTATTATTATTTATCTGTTTCTTTTCTGCTCCACACTTTTCCACTTCTCCCCCTTCCATGCACTTTTCCCCTTTTCACTTTCCATGCATTTGCGCGTTCTCAATGTCACTGGAAATAGTAAGATCGTTATTTTGTTCTCCCCTGTCCCCTCCCTTGCCTTGGCGCGCTCTGAAACACTTATATACACGTGCGATATAAATAAAATATCAACATCAATATTAATAGCATCTCCAGCACAGAATATGTAATGTTAGCAGCCATCTTGGGTGGAAAAAATGGTATTGGTTCAAAGAACCTATGCAACCGAGATCGTTAATATAGATATCTCCCTAAATATATCAATCACTACAAATAGGCAAAAACGTATAAAACACAAATGATGTGCATTTGTACAATATGACATTAAAACAGGGAATCCTCTTGTTTTATTGGACAGAGACAGATAAATATTCATAGCAGCCACGTTTCCCAGTTCCCTGCATGACACTTCAAGACAGTCCTGATTGTTTCCCATTTTCATGCTGAAACTTGTAGTTTTGTTTTTCCTATTGTAAGGATATGATATGATGTGGCATTAATAATGTGTGTGTACATAGGGTTTCTAGGCACAAAAGGATGGGCCTACAAGTCCCAGCATGCAGTACAAAAAACCCACGGGTGTCTCACAGTGTCATGCTTGAAAGTGGACAACCTGGCAGCTATGAATATAACCTTCATAATTCTACGATGTTGTCTAAATGAACACCAGTCTATAAGGCATTATTAAGAGTTGGGCCGTGCAGTAAAAATGTGGCGGTAAAACTGTTTAGTGATTTATTACCTCACTGCCCAACTACAATTTTGCAGAAGCTAGAGGTATTTCCACCACACCTTACTGCCCAAAATCGACCAATTCGACTGCATTGCTGCATGTGGAATTACCGCCGCTGATAATACTGCCAAAATCCCCAGGACTCCAATTGATGGGGACTAACACCACCTACCGTAACTTATAGTGGTAGTGGTAACGGTAATAGAGTTTGGTGGTTTCTCAGTGGATTTACCACTGAGATGCCACCAAACTGGTAATGAGTCCCACGTGTGTCAAACAAGTCAATTCATAATCCACACAAGAGTGATAGCCATTCAATTCTCTCATTAAGGCCAGTCACAATGCAATGTAGTCTGGGTATGCAGTGCTTTCTCATTTTTGCTACCTGGATATGTTCAAACATGCATTAAAATGTATTTTGACCAAATCAATCAGCAGCCAATTGAGGTAATTCCCAGAATGTTGATCTTCTACACGATTAATGATGCCTGAAGGATTTTAGTGTGACTCTTACAACGTTGTTATGCTATCCACTATGTGGCAACCAGTGAAGCCATGCCAATATATTTTGTAACAGGGACATTAGATAATGTAGATCACATTACTGGTCTGGAAGTGGGCGGATGTTATAACTTCTACTTAAAGGTGCCCTATGTGCCCTCTGTTTTCTGGTGATGGGGCATTCACTGCATCACCCGCATGGATAGTGTTCAACTAAAGGAATAATACGCAAGTTAAAATAAAACATGATGTTGTTGACCTTTCAAGTGCACTAATAAGGTGCATGCAGAAGCCTTTCATTTAGGCTTTCAGCTTTTTTTAAAGAAAATATTGGTTTAAGCAAAGAATTTCTGTTTAGTGTAATCAAATGTCAATTCTTCAACAGCAGCTGTTAGAGTTTCGGCTTGAACTGTAGGTGCAACACAGGATAAAACCTCTTCAGCTGGTTTTACTTCTTTATAGGTAAACAGTGAATCTATGTTTGCCATTGGCTGATGAATGCATTATGGCAAAATGTGTGTACACATGGTTTATTGTTTACCCAGTCTAGAATTAGTCAATGTGATACTGCATATCCCCTTTGGGAACTTACTTGGAAATGCACAGATTTCATAGCCTAACATCCACCAACCAAAACTCAACCATACACAACTTCTCATGATGTTTCATGAACATCACCTCACATTTCTGATGTTCCAGTTTCAATAAATACTCACGTTTTAGCGCTCAATCAATTATTGGATCTAAGTCGGCGTTATGTCAAATACCAAACAACCTGATACAAAGAAGCCTAGTTAAGAAACATAATCCCTGCAAAGAATCATTGCCAGGTTTTCTAGGATCTTCTGTAAGAGCATTCTTGACTGTTTTTGGTTATGCTGGGACATTTTCCGAAAGTTATGATCTGGAAAAATGTCCCAAGCACTCGCTCACATACTCTACCTAGAAAGGAAAAAAACGTGTGTGTCTCCATTCCATGTAGTAAAATACACACACCTTCTGACTTGTATAGAAGAACAAACGAGCCTGATAGGCAAGATGTAGTCCTTCTCATAAAGCTCCTACGACTCCTCTACTGGATTTGATTTTCCACCAGTATTCCCCTCTCCTTCCGCCTATAGTACCACATTTCCTAATATAATCCCTGTGTGAATGGACTCTCTCAGAAGGAACTTGAGACGTGAGGCTTACCTCTGCATGGGAACTTGATTCGGATACCATAAAACGTGTTTGTTAACTGATACGGGACTGCATTGTTGGTGTGATCTCATGAGGCAAATAACCTACCTATTGGGAGGGGTGTTTATTTATCAGATGTGAGTGGCTTAGCTGGTATGCATATTGTGTGTTGGAACATAGAATTGGAGCTTGTTATTGCAGGGAGTAGTAAGTGGAGAAGTTGCAGGGGATTTGTTTCATTTTAGCTCATTTGCATAGCCACAATGCCTTGCTGCTGTAGCTCTGATCTGGAGGGCTACTTCCACCGATCATTAGTTACTATGTGGCATGTGGGGCATGTGGGACTTGGTTCAAATGGAAAATTGAACTTTCATATTTCAGGTGGAAGGGTTCATTCTCAAGCCTTTTTATTCACTGAAAAAACGTTAGTTAAGGGACAATTCGGTGATCAGATTTAACGCAATAACACACTTGAAATTCAGCAGATGTGATGATCATCTTAACTAATTGTTTACCTGTTGATGGCCCCTAGGATCCATTGATCTGTTATTTACATTGCGCTTACGCCTAAGTGCTTTACAGCGAACACTTATGCATACAATATCACCCAACCAGAGTTGGTACTCATTTATTGATCTCAGAAGGAGGAAAGGCTGTGTTTACCTTGCCGGGGTTCGAACCTGTGAACTGCACATCACACACAGATGACTGCAGTGAGCATTCAACCCACTGAAATATCTTGCTGGCCTTTAATTTGGTATGCCATTGTGAATCCCATCTGTTATGTATGTGCTCATGGGCTTTGCCACAGGAGGACTTAAGATGAATATCACTTCCCACATCCGCTGAATTTCAAGGGTGGTGTTGTGTTAAATATGATCAACTTAACAGGTCCCTTAGCTAACGTTTTTTCAGTGAATTTCAAGGGTTTTGTTGTACCATATTTTATACAATGGCCACTGTATTTGTTGAACCAATAGGTTTCTTTAGGACCCACTAGCCATAGCCTTTGGCTGTGGCCACTGTACATATACCACCTAAAGGTTTCCTTGGGGCCTCCTAGCCAAGGCCTTAGGCCCAGGCCAGTGAGCATAGCCTTTGGGCGTGCCCACTGTATTTTCTAAAACACTAGGTTTCTTTCAAACCCACTAGTCATGGCCTTCGGTCGTTGCCGCTGCCCATGTTGCACCAATAGGTTTCTTTGGGGCCCACTAACCATGGCCTCCAGCCGTGGCCACTGTACATGTTCCACCAACAGGTTTATTTGGGACCCACTATCCATGGCCTTCGGCTGTGTCCTCTGGACCCATTGCACCTATAGATGTCTTTGGGGCCCACTAGCCATGCCCTTCGGCCAAGGCCAGTGGCACCGCCTTTCAGCTGTGGCCACTGTACATGTTGCACCAATATGTTTCTTTAGGGCCCACTAGCCACAGCCTTTAATCATGGCCACTGTAAATGTTGCAATACAAAGGGAAAAGATGGGCACCACCTATACTGAAACAAGTATAGAGATATCCATGCAAAAAATAACATGATGAGAACATTCACATTTCAGGAAGTAATACAATACAATAATCTCACGGTACATGTTGTGCCATTAGCTTTATTTGGGGTGCACTAGCCATGACCTTTGACCTTGAGCAGTGTCACAGAGACCCATTACCCCCTGCCTACTAGATGTGATCACTGTCAGTGTAAAATCTTTTTTTTATTACCTCTTTTCCCATTCCCACAGGATTCCCCCGATATTACACCAATAATGTCAACAACCTACACATGCGGCGGCACTGAACTACCCATGCCCGCGGCATAACTGCAGTATTAGCGCAATAATGCATACATGCTTGAAAAATCCCAAACTCTTCCATGCCCCCCACAGGCACTCACCAAATGCCCCCTACTCTCTGCATGGTCCCCAAAGCCCATAGATGCGTTTTCCCTAACTAGCCATCTGCTGTTACCACCTATCACTCTTTTTTTCGTGTGAAGCAGTTTCATTCACGATTGTGTCTTCCGTTGTAGCTACGATTATCTCGTGGGATATCCGTGGTATTCCACATATAATGCAAAAACATATTAACTGTAACTGGCTCCCCAGACTACCCCAACTCCCCAATTTCACATGATGTCCTCTTCCCCCAGCCCCTCGTCTAGCCTGATGCAATTTCATCCCTTTTCCGCCCGCCTCCAAATTGCTTTTTTTGCACTTTACATTTTCACATTCGCCAAGTATTACTGCGGTAATCACTTGCATTGAGCAAAAAAAAATGGTGGTTTTTCATTTCTGAAAAGCCTCTCTGCTGCAAAGTATCATGGGAGATATAGCTATATTTTTGGGAGAAGGGGATACCCTCTTCCCCCTAAAATATTTTAAAAACTACTGGATGGAATAACACCAAACCTGTCCCAGAAATTAAGTGAACACTTCATGACCAAGTTGTTTCTTATTTGGTCCAATTCCCTGCAGCGGTTTTTGCGCATCGGCTTCATAAAATATGGGTTTTTTCTCTATTGGAAAATTAATGAGAGTAGGCCAAAAACAGTGTTTTTTTGCTATCTTAAAAACTTAACTTAATACCCAATCGGGGGGTGCGTGACAAACATTTTGTTTTGAAAATGTCAGCCAAATCCATCACAGAAGTCAGGTGTCGCAGGGCTCCCAGAAGAGGTAATTAAAGGGGTGGATTTTACAACCTTTACAGACTTACTTCAATAACCCCCTGTTAGGAAAGATTTCGTAATTGTAGGGAATTTTCCTTCCATGTGGCAACCCCTAAACTTTTTGCTATTGTTTTAAACCTTGTTCTTGACTTTGCCAGAGAAGTACAGCCTTCTGCCGCACTTCTCTGGGCTTTCGCTCCTTTTCTTACGGGGAAACTGACATGCCCTTAAGACAGTCAGTACCGGGGAACGCTGTTTCCCGTAGTTTCTTTTATCGTGTCGCAGCTTTAGTGCAACACGACACAAGAGGGCACTGTAAGTTAAGTTACAGCTCTCTTGGGTCTCTAGCCTTCTACAGGCCCTAGATACTCGTTTAGGATTGTGTGTGATCGGCACAAGTGATTCAGTGACGGGGCTGGTGGCAGCGATCGTTTTGTATTTTTTGAGCTCCTTTTGGCATTCTGAGCACGTTTTTGCCCTGAACCCAAAATGGTGGCCTGGCTCCCAAAATGGCCAGACCACGAGGCTCCTTTGTCCTGTCCGCTGTCCGTCTTGCTCCCTTCACCTTCCCCGGGTCCAGGTGACCCGGGGCCTTCCTTATTTGGGCATGTACTTTCCCGCGAAACACAGATGCTTTCGCGGGCTTCTACATGCCGTGTGTGTGCCTCCAGGGTGTGGGCTGGGATGTCTGGTCCCAATACACATCCTGGGTGCCAGAGAGTCTAGGGTGGTGTGAATGCCTGGGACCACCGTGGTCCGTGATTGGTCCACGTATGGTGTGTGTGTTAATGGGCGGCTCTCCCATTGGGTCCCCTCCGTTTTGGCGCGAAGGGCACCGTGGATAAGAGGGGGCTGCAGACACCACTACCATGTCGATCTCCTGAGTTCTTACGAACGAAGGAATACAGGAGCCAAGTATCCTGTAACCAGAGGCTGGACCGAGGAATCGCTGGTGACCCGCTGAAGGAATCCTCCTTTGCACTGCTGTCGTCCTGTGAAACCCTTTCCTCCTTGCATCGAACCAGAAGGCCTGTATTGGTGCTTCGACCTATTGGAATAGCAGGAACAGCTATTCCCGGCATCTTCATCAACTCCTAGCAGTAAGCCTTCGGAAGTGTCTCTGGGCCATCCAGTTGACTGACCAGCTTACAAGGGAGTCCTGCTCTGTAACCGCCGTCAGGTTGTGCCGTATCTCGAGTCCTTGTCACTCTCCCACGCTTAGTACACTTGGCGTTCCCAAGTCTGAAGGGAGGAGTGTACTTTGGATTCAGATACGCACGGCCGCTCTGTTGTCCTGCTGCGGCAACAAAACTGTGCTGGTTTCGTCGATTGGGACGTCTTTTTGATCTACACGACTGGAAAGCGTTCCCTGCTCGTCTGAACCCGCCAGCTGCTGAAACTACAGTGGAGAAGCCTGGGTCTGCTTGCTTCGGGGACCGGTGAGTAGATTAGCTAGGATCTGGTCGCCCTCCTGCAGTTGCCCATTGCTTTTCCCTGCTGTGTAAAAACAGCTCCCTTTTCGTCCGTACTCGCGTTTTGCTTCTGCTCGCTGTGGAGGCTGCGCTTGAGTCACGGAACCTGTTCTTCTTCTGTGTGCACTAACCCGAACTGCCTGACTTCCTCCGAAGAGCTTCTCCTTTGCCCGTGGGCACCAGCACTTGCAGGTACTTTGAGCACAAGGCTCCACTCTTCTCAGGGATCGGACTTCCATCTAGTTAGGTGCTTCTGAAGGCGAACTGAGTCGAAAGCATTATCGCACTGCCTGTTTTCTTCCCTTTCAGGTGGACTGCATATTTCGTGCTTTAAACGCTTGTGACTGTGTATTTGTATATATATTGTGTTGATTTGGTATGTGTTGGTTTAATATTGTTATAGAGTGATTTTCTTGCTACGGTCATTGTTTTAAAGGCCTTAAAATAAATGTGTTTATATTTTTGATATAACACCTGTTTGGAGTAGTTTGTAAGCGCTCTTGCTTTGTGTGCTCATTGCGGGCTTTCAGTCACCCTCACCCCTCTTGAGACCTAGTCTTGACCGCCGCGATCGCTACCTTGATTGGTCTGGCTTGTCCAGAGGTTACCCTGTTCCAAGTAATTAGGTTGGCCTTCTGAACTTCTGCGCCACCAGGACAGAGTTCAGAAATCCGTCTTAACAAATTGGTGGCAGCGGTGGGATACGACTGAGGGTATCCAGTGTTGCGCACGAGCTAAGGCGTTTTCAGGTTATTCCAACCAGGACACGCAGTAAAGTATTGAATATAACGTTAAAAAGGCCATAGTCCTATCAACAGTATGGAAACGAATACTTTATTAACCTTAAATGCTTCCAAATCAGAAACGCTGAAAAAGATGTGTGCGGAGAGAGGTGTTTCCTCTCAAGGCACAAAATTGGAAATGATCCAGAGAATCGTGGCGTGGGAAGAAGCGCAACTTGATGCGATTACTTCTGAGGACAGTGCAGAAGGTGGTGGGGCTGCTCTCACTGGCAGAACCGACGGTTCTGCCGCTGCACTGATCCATCGCGACCACGAGGACAGGGAGGATGTAATGTCTAATGTTTCCTCTGCCAGTGTTGATGGGGAGGCTATGCTTGAATTCAAGAAGCAAGAGCTGCGGTTTAGGCAGCAGGAGCTTGAATTCAGCATAGCCAAACTAAAAATCGAACAGGCAGAAAAACAGAAAGACAGGGATCACCAGTTGGAACTGGCCAAGCTTCAGGTTGCAAATGGATCCAAGGGTCCTAGACATGGGTCTGGGGCTGCCTCTCATCCACGGTTTCCAAAAGATCTGCTCAGTGTGTATGAAGAAAGGAATGACATTATGGACTGGCTGAATGCGTTTGAGTATGCATGCGAGGTCCAGGAAGTTGACAATGCTGATAAGATTGCGTGGTTGCTCAGTAGACTGCCCCATTCTGGCTGCAGTGCCATTATGGAAATGTCGAAGGCTGAGCGGGCTGATTTCGCAATGTTAAAGCAAACTCTCATTTTAAAGTTTGGGAAGACTCCGGCCCAATATTTAAAGCGTTTTCGAGAGTATAAGAAAAAGGAAGGTGGTACTTGGGTATCTTATGTCGCTGAATCTTTGAAAAACTTAACTGGCTGGGTCGAAGGTTATAAGGTTTCTACCTTCGAAGGCATGATCAATCTGGTCATGCTGGAACATATTTTTGCTTCTTCTTCCCCGGAGCTTAAGCAGCATTTGGCCGATTCGAAGGAGATAGATCCTAAGAAGCTGGCCATTGCAGCAGACTTATGGGTGTCACATCGAGTGTCCCATAAGGACAAAACTCATCCTGGTAAGCAGGAGGAAGGGAAAAAGTCCAAAGATATGGAGGGTGGGGAATCTGCTAAATCTTCTTCCCATAAGGGCCACAAAAAGAAAAACAAGGGTAAGACACAAGAGAACTCACAGGGTAGTGGAGGTCAGCCTCCGAAACAGAACTCTGGTTACAATAAGCCTCCCTACGTAAACAGACCCAATGGGGCTTGTTTTTCTTGTGGAGCAACTGACCATGTGAAGGGGGATCCCCGTTGTAAGGTTAGACCTTTGGGGGTCCACTCCGCTAATCTGGCCTTCTCCTCCTATGAGGAAGAAGAGATTACAGGAGCATCCTTCTCCTCAGACTCATTTCCCAGCGGAATAGAGGCTGAGGTAGTTTTAGTGTCCCTGGGTTCCTGGGAGCCTAAAGTCGCAGAGGCTTATGCTAGGATTCCGGATAATACCAAGCACTACTTTAAAGACAGTGTGCTGATCAATGGAGTGGATACTCCAGCTCTTAGGGATAGTGGGTGCAGTCGAACTGTAGTGGATTCTACCTTGGTAGACTCAGAGGAAGTTGCCAGAGCTACTCTGATGCCCACTAAGTTGGCTGACGGCCCCCTCCGTATGTTTCCCGTGATCCCTGTAAATCTTACTTTAAATGGTACAGCAGTCAGGATTCCAGTGAGCATTCAGAGAAACGTCCCGGGAAAGGTCTTGTTGGGCAATGATCTCAGAGCTTTAGGGCTCGTAGGAGACACTGCCGAAAGACCCTACACACGGTCTCAAGCACGGGCAGCATTGGCCAAGTCCAATACGCCGCCCCAGCCGAAGGGGAAACCCAAGGCGAAAGGAGTCTACAAGTCAAGACGAGGGAAAGAGAATATTCCCCCGAGCTCGCCTACCACTGCGGTGGAGGAAGTTGGTCAATCGCCCGGGCCTGACGAGGAGGTGGCGATGCCTGAAGTATTCGACCCCAACGATCATCCTGAACTAAAGGACTTGTTAGTTGAAGGAGGTCCTGATAGGGACGAATTCAGTAAAGGCCAACGTGAGTGCCCATCTCTGGAAGGCCTAAGGAGACAGGCCTGCTCCCAGCTTGAGGGTGAGCCTCCTGGGAAGCATAGGATTTATTGGGAAGGTGGACTCCTGTATAGTGAGCCCACAGAGTCTACAGAAGGAGACCATAGGAGGTTGGTGGTTCCCCTTGCTGTTAGGCCCTTCCTCCTGCAGTTGGCGCATGAAGTTCCCCTTGCTGGTCACCTTGGTATTAAGAGGACCAAGCAAAGGTTATCCATGCACTTCTACTGGCCCAAGATGGGGGTGCAAGTAGAAAGTCACTGTAGGAGTTGTGCCTCCTGCCAGTTGTCTGGTAAGGTTGGCGCGACAATCCAAGCTCCGTTGGTACCGCTCCCAGTTGTGGGGGTACCATTTGAAAGGGTAGGGATCGACATCGTTGGTCCCCTTGACCCGCAAACATCCTCGGGCAATAGGTTTATCCTGGTGCTGGTCGACCATGCAACCAGGTATCCTGAGGCCATCCCATTAAAAACTGTAACTGCCAAGTCAGTTGCAAAAGCTTTACTCGGCATATTTACTAGGGTTGGCTTCCCTAAAGAAGTTGTGTCAGATCGTGGCAGCAACTTTATGTCGAAGTACATGCAGGCTATGTGGAAAGAATGTGGGGTCACCTACAAGTTCTCTTCTGCATACCACCCCCAGACCAATGGTCTGGTGGAACGCTTCAACAGAACGTTAAAAAGCATGATTGGGGCTCTGGAGGAGCCCCAGAGGAGGAAATGGGACCTTCTTTTACCATGCTTGTTGTTTGCCTACCGAGAGGTACCACAGGAGGGTGTTGGCTTCAGCCCCTTCGAACTTCTGTTCGGTCATCCCGTACGGGGACCCTTAGCCATCGTCAAAGAGGGATGGGAGATGCCCACTCCCCCTGTTACTACCAACGTAGTTGACTATGTGCTAGGGCTCAGAAAACGGATGGTACTTCTGATGGGCTTGGCTAGTGAGAAATTGAAGGCAGGGCAAGCGCTGGTGAAACATTGGTACGACCAGAAAGCTTCCCTAATCAACTTCACACCTGGTCAGCAAGTCCTGATCATGAATCCTCTAAGGCCTCGTGCTTTACAGGACAAATGGTCAGGCCCTTACACAGTGGTGGAGCCCCTGGGTGAGGTGAACTATTTAGTGGACCTTGGAAGGCCTGGACAGGCTCCAAAAGTGTTCCACGTGAATAGGCTGAAGGCTTTCGTCCCAAGAGTCGAAATCGCAGCACTGCTACTGGCTTCCGACGTTGAGGAAGAGGAGTCTGAACCTCTCCCCGACCTGTTCCAAGGCAGTCCTTCAGATTGCTCCTTTGAGGGTGTCCGAGTGGCCCCCCCCCCTGACTTCTGATCAGCAGGCTGAGGTGAAAAGTTTGCTTAGGCAGTTTTCCCCCCTGTTTTCACAGTCGCCTGGTTTGACACCTTGGTGCAAACATAACATTGACACAGGAGACAGTGTACCTACCAAAAGTAGGGGATACAGAATGTCGGATAAAGTACGGTCTTATATCAAGACCGAGGTCAACAAGATGTTAGACCTTGGGGTGATTGAACCCTCCAGTAGTCCTTGGTCCAGCCCTGTGGTTTTGGTTCCAAAGGCAGGCACTTCTGAATTGAGGTTCTGCGTGGATTACAGGGCTCTGAATGCTGTCACCAAGACAGATGCACACCCCTTGCCTCGAACAGATGAGCTGGTGGATACTTTGGGTGCCTCCAAGTACCTCAGCACGTTTGACCTCACTGCTGGCTATTGGCAAATAGCTTTAGCAGAACATGCCAAGGAGAAGACAGCATTTTCTACTCCAGACGGCCTTTACCAATTCCGGGTAATGCCGTTCGGGTTGAAGAATGCACCTGCCACTTTCCAGAGGCTTGTGAATCATGTGTTGAATGGGTTGGACGAATTCTGTCTCGCATATCTGGACGATATAGCAGTCTTCAGTGCCACCTGGGAAGACCATGTGAAACACCTCGGGATTGTGCTCCAGGCTCTTCAGAAAGCCCACTTGACCATAAAGGCTAGTAAATGCCAGATTGGACAAGGCTCAGTGGTTTACCTTGGACATGAAGTAGGTGGAGGGAGGATACAGCCTCTTCCCAGTAAAGTACAAGCAGTACAAGACTGGCCTACCCCCACTACGCAAACCCAAGTGAGAGCCTTCTTAGGACTCACGGGGTATTATCGCAATTTTATGGCAGACTATGGCACCATAGCTGCTCCTCTGACTGCCCTCACAACTCCGAAAAAACCCAAGAAGGTAACTTGGACTGACGAGTGTGAGAAGGCCTTCAATGGCTTAAAAGACTCCTTGTGCCAGGCCCCTGTGCTCAGGGCCCCTGATTATCAAAGACCTTTTATCGTGCAGACGGATGCCTCTGACACTGGGATAGGAGCTGTACTATCACAAGTAGATGAGAAGGGTAAGGAACACCCTATCGGTTTTATTAGTCGCCAGCTTAAGGACAGAGAGCTCAGATGGTCCACGGTAGAGAAAGAATGTTTCTCTGTTGTGTGGGCCCTAAGGAAGCTGAGGCCCTACCTCTATGGGACCCACTTCACTGTGCAGACTGACCATAAGCCGTTAAAGTGGCTAATGAACATGAAGGGGGAGAATCCAAAGTTGCTTAGGTGGTCCATAAGTCTTCAAGGCTTCGACTTCACTATTGAGCATAGGCCAGGTGTCCAACATAGCAATGCTGATGGGTTGTCCAGAATGTTTAACCGACCTGAACAAGAGACTCATCCAGGGGTGGATTAGTTCCCCCTGTCCATAGTCTGGGAGGGGCGAGTGTTAGGAAAGATTTCGTAATTGTAGGGAATTTTCCTTCCATGTGGCAACCCCTAAACTTTTTGCTATTGTTTTAAACCTTGTTCTTGACTTTGCCAGAGAAGTACAGCCTTCTGCCGCACTTCTCTGGGCTTTCGCTCCTTTTCTTACGGGGAAACTGACATGCCCTTAAGACAGTCAGTACCGGGGAACGCTGTTTCCCGTAGTTTCTTTTATCGTGTCGCAGCTTTAGTGCAACACGACACAAGAGGGCACTGTAAGTTAAGTTACAGCTCTCTTGGGTCTCTAGCCTTCTACAGGCCCTAGATACTCGTTTAGGATTGTGTGTGATCGGCACAAGTGATTCAGTGACGGGGCTGGTGGCAGCGATCGTTTTGTATTTTTTGAGCTCCTTTTGGCATTCTGAGCACGTTTTTGCCCTGAACCCAAAATGGTGGCCTGGCTCCCAAAATGGCCAGACCACGAGGCTCCTTTGTCCTGTCCGCTGTCCGTCTTGCTCCCTTCACCTTCCCCGGGTCCAGGTGACCCGGGGCCTTCCTTATTTGGGCATGTACTTTCCCGCGAAACACAGATGCTTTCGCGGGCTTCTACATGCCGTGTGTGTGCCTCCAGGGTGTGGGCTGGGATGTCTGGTCCCAATACACATCCTGGGTGCCAGAGAGTCTAGGGTGGTGTGAATGCCTGGGACCACCGTGGTCCGTGATTGGTCCACGTATGGTGTGTGTGTTAATGGGCGGCTCTCCCATTGGGTCCCCTCCGTTTTGGCGCGAAGGGCACCGTGGATAAGAGGGGGCTGCAGACACCACTACCATGTCGATCTCCTGAGTTCTTACGAACGAAGGAATACAGGAGCCAAGTATCCTGTAACCAGAGGCTGGACCGAGGAATCGCTGGTGACCCGCTGAAGGAATCCTCCTTTGCACTGCTGTCGTCCTGTGAAACCCTTTCCTCCTTGCATCGAACCAGAAGGCCTGTATTGGTGCTTCGACCTATTGGAATAGCAGGAACAGCTATTCCCGGCATCTTCATCAACTCCTAGCAGTAAGCCTTCGGAAGTGTCTCTGGGCCATCCAGTTGACTGACCAGCTTACAAGGGAGTCCTGCTCTGTAACCGCCGTCAGGTTGTGCCGTATCTCGAGTCCTTGTCACTCTCCCACGCTTAGTACACTTGGCGTTCCCAAGTCTGAAGGGAGGAGTGTACTTTGGATTCAGATACGCACGGCCGCTCTGTTGTCCTGCTGCGGCAACAAAACTGTGCTGGTTTCGTCGATTGGGACGTCTTTTTGATCTACACGACTGGAAAGCGTTCCCTGCTCGTCTGAACCCGCCAGCTGCTGAAACTACAGTGGAGAAGCCTGGGTCTGCTTGCTTCGGGGACCGGTGAGTAGATTAGCTAGGATCTGGTCGCCCTCCTGCAGTTGCCCATTGCTTTTCCCTGCTGTGTAAAAACAGCTCCCTTTTCGTCCGTACTCGCGTTTTGCTTCTGCTCGCTGTGGAGGCTGCGCTTGAGTCACGGAACCTGTTCTTCTTCTGTGTGCACTAACCCGAACTGCCTGACTTCCTCCGAAGAGCTTCTCCTTTGCCCGTGGGCACCAGCACTTGCAGGTACTTTGAGCACAAGGCTCCACTCTTCTCAGGGATCGGACTTCCATCTAGTTAGGTGCTTCTGAAGGCGAACTGAGTCGAAAGCATTATCGCACTGCCTGTTTTCTTCCCTTTCAGGTGGACTGCATATTTCGTGCTTTAAACGCTTGCGACTGTGTATTTGTATATATATTGTGTTGATTTGGTATGTGTTGGTTTAATATTGTTATAGAGTGATTTTCTTGCTACGGTCATTGTTTTAAAGGCCTTAAAATAAATGTGTTTATATTTTTGATATAACACCTGTTTGGAGTAGTTTGTAAGCGCTCTTGCTTTGTGTGCTCATTGCGGGCTTTCAGTCACCCTCACCCCTCTTGAGACCTAGTCTTGACCGCCGCGATCGCTACCTTGATTGGTCTGGCTTGTCCAGAGGTTACCCTGTTCCAAGTAATTAGGTTGGCCTTCTGAACTTCTGCGCCACCAGGACAGAGTTCAGAAATCCGTCTTAACACCCCCAAAGAAAGAAATCCCAGAAATATACCCCATCTGTCACCCTGGGATGAATTCCCAGAGGGAAACAATGATGCTCTGTGGGTTTGGCAGCGAGGGCTAAAGACTTGGTAGAGTCTCTCCCAGGGGTTTTTCACCCAAGAACAGGTCATTGGGCTGTGTTCGTGCTGGTAGAGAGATTCCCAGACCCCCCCTTGTTTTGCATAAATTAACTTTGGGTCTCACCCTAAATTACCAGGGCGATCCAGACATGGACCCCTTGCTCACTGTTCTTAGAGAGGCACAGCTTCACCTCACTGATGATGCCCAACAAGGCTGGAACACGTGTATGGGGTTGCTGTTGGTACTCTTGTTCAGAGGAGAATTTCCTAGTATTTCGGTGCTGGACTGCCCCTGGGCAGGACAAAGACTGAAATGCAGGGAAATGTCTTCTCTGTGAAAGGGACAGTGAGCTAAAGACTTGGTAGAGTCTCTCCCAGGGGTTATTCACCCAAGAACAGGTCATTGGGCTGTGTTTGTGCTGATAGAGAGATTCCCAGACCCCCCTTGTTTTGCATAAATTAACTTTGGGTCTCACCCTAAGTTACCAGGGCGATCCAGACGTGGACCCCTTGCTCACTGTTCTTAGAGAGGCACATCTTCACCTCACTGATGATGCCCAACAAGGCTTAAACACGTGTATGGGGTTGCTGTTGGTACTCTTGTTCAGAGGAGAATTGCCTAGTATTTCGGTGCTGGACTGCCCCTGGGCAGGACAAAGACTGATATGCAGGGAAATGTCTTCTCTGTGAAAGGGACAGTGAGCTAAAGACTTGGTAGCGTCTCTAACAGGGGTTATTCACCCAAGAACAGGTCATTGGGCTGTGTTTGTGCTCATAGAGAGATTCCCAGACCCCCCCTTGTTTTGCATAAATTAACTTTGGGTCTCACCCTAAGTTACCAGGGCGATCCAGACATGGACCCCTTGCTCACTGTTCTTAGAGAGGCACAGCTTCACCTCACTGATGATGTCCAACAAGGCTGAAACACGTGTATGGGGTTGTTGTTGGTACTCTTGTTCCAGTGCTGGACTGCCCCAGGGCAGATATGCAGGGACATTTTCTTCTCTGTGAAAGGGACAGTGAGCTAAAGACTTTGTAGAGTCTCTCCCAGGGTTATTCAGCAAAGAACAGGTCATTGGGCTGTGTTTGTGCTGGTAGAGAGATTCCCAGACCCCTCCCTTGTTTTGCATAACTTAATAACCAGTCGGGGGGTGCGTGACAAACATTTTGTTTGGAAAATGTCAGCCAAATCCGTCACACAAGTCAGTTGTCGCAGGGCTCCCAGAAGAGGTAATTAAAGGGGTGAATTTTACAACGTTTACGGACTTACTTCAGCAACCCCCAAAGAAAGAAATCTCAGAAATATACCCCATCTGTCACCCTGGGATGAATTCTCAGAGGGAAACAATGGGCCTCATTATGAGGTTGGAGGTAGCCTTGCCGTAAAACCGGCTAGGCTACCTCCAAACCGGCAAGAAAATCTGGCACCCGCGAATGGGCAATTACCGGGGTATTCCGGCCTCGCCGGAAACGGTAGTTGTCCTTTCACGGGTGCCGGAGCTGGTAGATCCCCATTCCCATTTGAGCACCATGGGGCTCAATGGGAATGGGGATGCCTGTAGACCCAGCACGGTTCATTGGTGTCCCGGTGCTACATGCTTGCTATGCTCGTGGGTGCCTTTCATTCCGCCAGGTCGGAGCTGGCGGAATGAAAGGCACCCGCGAGCACAACTCAGAGTTTGCCTTTCCGGATACAGAGGTACCGGTAAGCTTATCGGTACCGTTGTATCCTGAACAGCAACCTTGTAATGAGGCCCTAAGTCTGTCAGAAGCGTCACAGGCACCAAACTCACAGTGCAAAAGCACCTTGATGCCAAAACCGAACGGATTCTGAGCTAATGTCTTATCAGCTGTCAAATAAGCCCAAAGCTCATTTCCTTCAGTCTTTTCAGCTTTTGACAAGTAAGCATTAATGTACCCTGCAATTGCAGTACTGTTGTCTTTGCTAGGAACTGAACATCAACGCTCACAATCCAAAGCAGAGCTATGACAGGAGTGTAGTCATTAACAAACTGGCAGTGTTCATTGTGCTTCAGGTTGTAAGTCATTTTGGGTGATTTGCCAGTCACATTGTGTCGAACAGCAGACTTAGCACTGTTCACCTAACCATCTGTTAAAACAGGTCCAGGGAAACCAAATCTACACATAGTATAATATTTCCCTTTACACTTGTATCTTCTTTTGCGATATTTCCACACTTGTGCATTTGGAAATGTAACACCTTCAACTGCAGCTCTGCATTCCCAGCCACTGTTGGACTATCTTCTTCTTTGAGTTTTTTCAGAAACAAAGTTATTTCCATAAAAACAATTCCATAGAATAGCACTAACATTTACAGAAACAGACACACAAGATACAAACCATTAAAATACAGATACAAAATATTTAAGGCACACTGCTATAGATTTCAGTATATATGTCCCGATAGTTAATGCATCTTTCAAAAAAAGACAAATGTGCCCACCCGGCACAGGGTGATTGCATCTAAGGCAGATAGATCAAAGCCGGTCTAAACTGGGAAAACCCCATATCCTGCAGGAGAGGTTTCAGTGTGCACCCTCTCAGTCTCGAATAAGCAGGACAGAACAGTAAAAAATGAGACAGGTCCTTCCTGGGGGCATTACACAGAGGAAGGACACGATTGTTAATGTGTTCAGTCCTTGCTGCCACCACTGCTCGTAATAAAACACTGTTAGAATATCACATGTATCAGATTGCTCAATAAACTCCAAACCAGTGCTGTCAGGATCCTGGGCAAACTTTGGAGAATCTCTCACCCATACAAGCATATCATGAATCCGAGGCGTTGGATGAGCTAAACTCTTTCCTTCCAACACAAAATTGTAAAAATCCAAGGGGAGCATTCACTTTGTTACATATGAAATGCAACATAGCAAGAAAACAATGATGAAAGCAGTAAGTTCAGCCAATGGCATGTGTTCTATCCAGAATTTTATGGGGGTTGCTTTCACAGATCAAATCAGCCAGATCGTCCCATCCATACTCTGCACAGCCCAGAGTTACAAACAGGTGGGTAGAGTACTTTTCACAATATGCACTTTGCCTCTGAATGACGCCTCTACTGGCACTGTTTAGTTCCATGCATGTTAGCAATAATGCTCTTAATCTTTCTTTCTAAAACGTCATCTTTTTCTTTCACTTTCTGCACTGTGTCACTTGCAGTGACATTTTTAAAATAAGTGCTCATTGCGGTAAATCAGAGTCAGAAGGCTGACAAGAGGTTATGATTCTCAAGGTTTCTTTATTACCCAAAGAAAATAAGGCCTACATTTTCCATATGTCTAAGGAGATATTTCCCCTAGTCTATAACAGAAAATAATAAAAGGTGCTCATCAGGATGTCTTACAATGAAAATAAGTCATACGCCTAGAGAGAAGTCCAGAAAAGGAGTAACACACATTCTGTCAGACCAAGTCTGTGAAGAGCTTTCTTCTCCCTCATATAGAATATTTGCTGGTTTCTGACCCTCGCCCAATTGTCTCTCTGGTGTCTTACCAGCTATACAGTTCAGAGGTTCCTTTGAAAAACAATGTCTCTTTACTTAGATTTCTTCCAAGCCATGTGCTTGGGTTTACAGTTCCAAGTTTCAGCTTTGTAGTTTTCTCCCCGTCTTGGGCTTTGCTTCCTGGTGCTCCGCCATAGAATATTGTAATTCTCATCCCCACCTGGGGTATAGTATATCTTCTCTCTCCCTGAGTTGTAGTATTTCTCACCCTCTCTTGGAGCCTCTGAACTTCTATCCCTGCTTGGGGTATGTTCTTCCTCACCTCGGCTTCGGGTCCTGACTTGGGGCTCCTTCTCTTTTCCACCTGCTTGGGGTTACTTTTCTTGCGCCCCAGCCTGGGGCTTTTTCTCTCTTCCCCCGGCTTGGGGCCTTTTCTCTCTTCCCCCGGCTTGGGGCCTTTTCTCTCTCACCCGGACCTGGGGTTCTTTCTCTTTCACCCCAGCTTGGAGCCCTTTCTCTATCACCCCAGCTTGGGGTTCTTTCGCTCTTCTCCCTGCTTGATGTTGCTTCCCTCGTTTGTATTCGTATTGTATTTCTATTTCTAGAGTGTTTTATGCCAAAGTGCTTTACAAAGTATTATAAATGGTACACAGGAGCGAAAAATTAATACAAATATTGATACAAATATTGTCAGGAAGAAGCTAACGAAACATGGGATAGGATAAAAGAGAACGAGCAGAGCAAAGAAGTGTGTTCTAATGAAGAGTCGAAAAATAGAGAGAAGGACGGGAAACGAGACGAAGAATAGGGAGGGTGAGGCCGATTAAGAGGAAACAAGGATTCAGAATGTAAAGAACGCGTAGAAGAATAGAATGATGTAAGTTAGGAGAGGTAAAGTTTATCCAGATTATGGAGAAATTTGAAAGCGAGACAAATGAAGTTGAAGAGCACACAGGCATGAAAAAGAAGCCAGCAAAGGGAAGCCAGTGCTGGAGAGATATAATAATAAGAGGATAGGGAGAAAACAAGATGGATAGAGGAGTTATAGATGGGATGGAGAGGGGCAAGATGTGTAGCTGAAAAGCCAAGAAGAAGACTTGTACAATAGATCAGACAAAAGAAAACAAGAAAAGATACAAGAATCTTAGTCATGGGAAATAAAAGAAAGAGTCTAGCTTTCCGAATATGAAAGAGGTGAAATTGACAGGAGCCGGAGAGTGCAGAGATCTGTGAGGAAAAACTAAGAGAAGAATCAATATATACACAGAGATTCTGGGAAGAAAAGTAAATGGGTGAAGAATAAGGGGGGAAAGGAAATTTAAATGGGAGAAGAAGGAGGGAGGATAGTGGTCGCAGGAAAGAAAATAACTTCTCTTGGGGACTTTTTGCCTTCCCCCCTGCTTGGGGTGCCTTCTCTCTTTCCTCAGCTCGGGGTTTAGCTGATTCTCTCCACCCTCTACCAAGTTTCCTGGAACAACTGCCTGGTTTGCTGTGGTGCTGTTCCTCTGCGGAGGTCATCTCTTCGATGTTCGTAGAACCATGGCACTTGTTATTTTATGGCCTTCCGCATCCCTTCATCGGGTGTGGCTCTTCCCGATGGTGCTCTACGGGTTTTCGGCAGCATCAGTTGCGGGCACCGTTTGACCAGCTTTGGCGTGGTCTGCTGCGCTCTTCAGGCTCAGTCGACTTCCCCTAATTGGGAACCGCGTAGGGGAGAGCAACAGTGCGTTGGTCCCAGAGCTCCTCATTTCTACATGCTGTCTGCATGGGGTGATCTCTCGTCTAATCCTTCCAGTGGGATGTTTTTTCCTGCTGCTCAGTCCATGGGACTTTTCTCTCTCTTGCTTGCCCTCACCAGTCAATTAAACTCCTGGCTGTAGCGAGATTGGCCAACCTCCTGTTTCTGTGATTCGAACACCGTCATTCACTTAAAGGGATCAGAAGTCATAGAAGACATGTCTAAAGGAACTTACATACTTTTGTTCTCTTTAATTTCCATATAACCAACAACTAAATAGGACTTTTCAGATAAGGGAGGTTAAATAAGAACCCTATTTGGGGACTCCTTGTCCTCCAAGGGTGGCGTGCGGGTCACCCTCGGTGAGATCCTGCTTTCCTTGCCCGCTAGGGATAATTAAGCATAGCAGGCTCACCTCCCTAGTCCCAAATGGGGTGCTCCCCCTGGGAGAGACAGGGAAGAATTCTCTGGGTTTATCACAAACACCTTCCATTGGCTTTCGGTTCCTTGTAGTCTGGTTGCCACCCAAGTTAAGAGCCCTCGCTGCCAAACCCACAGAGCCTCATTGGGACTCATTACGAGCTTGCCGGTCCAGATACAACGGTACCAGTAAGCTTGTATTACAGGCACGGCTACCGCCAGCCTCGTAATGAGGCCCATTGACACATATACTCAGAAGAGGGCTAGTGTTATGGAGGACCTGTGCTTGTATGAAGTAGCAAAAGACTACTCATATCACAATGTGGCAGGCAGCCACAAAAAGGAACATTTTAAGTTGCGTGACTGTCCTGGGGGCCTAGTGAGACATGAAAAAGCATGTCTCATCAACCACATGAAGCTGTGCTGTGAAACTGATTTTAAAAAAGCAATTAGAGCTGCTTAGTACTTTCGAATCTTACCAAGCAGGATTAGAGAATAAAAAAGGGGATATTGTTTATCCCAAATTTCAAAGTTACTAAACAATGCTAGAGGAGGAAATTCACCAGGAGGAAATGGTGGCAGCTGAAATTGCAAAGGAAACTCCTGAAGGAGATCAAATGTCTGTTGATAACAGCCAGAATGCTCTTGAAAATCCACTTTGATGCAATGAAACAGAAATTGCTATGGAAGAAGTAACAAGTGTAATGTAATGCAACAAGTGAAGGACTCTGGGCTTCAAATTCCAAGTTTAGTGTCAAAACTAAACAATGAGCAGGAAGGAATTTTCAAAGAATTTACTGAGCATATTTGTCATGGTCTTGACCATGAAATTACAGGCTGTTCATGCTCAGAATATTGTCCATTGTTGCTGTATGTTAGTGGACACGCTGGAAAAAGGACCACATTGTTAAATGCATCCCTGATGAAACACGCCATCGACGTACATTACCACGTCGTGGAAAACGACGTAGACTTCCTGTGCCTGACCGAAACCTGAGTGAATGATGCGTGTGGCCCAAAAATAAGCCTAGCTCTTCCTCCGGGCTACGATTTCTTCAGCAAAAATCGTGAGCAAGGCCTTGGAGGCGGCATGGCTTTTCCTGTCAAAACCCATTGGAATGGTTATGAAGTTCCCATTACATGTGCTGACTGTGAAATAATAATTTAAAATGTATATCGAATGCCAACTGCTGTATAAACTTAATAGCCCTCTACCGCACCCCTGTCAATATGTCTAATTTTAACGAAGACCTTTTATGTCTTCTTGCCCATCTTAATACAGCCAACAGCGTACTACTGTCCTTGGAGACATGAATAGGTGGCTGGGGGCGTCAATTGACAGGGATACTAAAGACCATGAAAATGTTCTAAAAGCTGCAAACTTTACAGTCTTGAATACTGAACCTACTCATCAGGGTGGGAATATCCTCGACTGGGTTATCGTCAGGAACCTCACCACAAAGCTCACCAAGACTAAAGCTTGGCCATGGTCAGATCATCTCTCGGTATAATGTATACTTGCCAAGCAAACCCTGCAAATATCTTCCGAAGCCCCATAAGATAACAGCCAGAAACATTAAAAAAGGGAAACTGGAGGATTTAAGCAATTGTCTTAAACATAGTATAGAATCGACTCAGGATACAGATCTGCCAGATGTGCTAATTGACACCTATAACATGCAAATGACCTGTCTCCTAGACAAAGTTGCACCCATGCACACAAAACAGTTAGAGATAACAGCAGCAAGCAATTCTGGTTTGCCTGTACATTATCCCAGAAAAAAGCACATAAGAGACGGCTTGAGAGGGCCTAGGAAAAACATCCTACCATTGAAAATAAAATAGCCTGGAAACAGATTCAGTATACCTACAAACAACAAATTTCCAAAGCCAAGGAAAACTTCTTTAATAGGGATATTGGGTCTGTGAAGAATGATACAAAGAATTTTTTTACTCGATATCTACCTTAGTCTCGAAAAACCCACACTTCAATTTCAGCAGTTTGTACCTAACAATGAATCTTGCAATCAAATCCAACAGGCTTATGCCATTAAGGTTTCTAAAGCACACACCCCAATTGCAGCCGCTCCCAAGCCACATCATTTTCAATTGTTTCAGAGCAGGGAACGTGTCTATAAGCCCCTGCATATTTATTCCTTCTCACATGTTTCTGAAGACAAAGTCCTTAAATCTCTGAAACAGATGCGTCCTACCTAATGCACTGGTGAAATTCTGCCTTCAAAGTTTATCGTGCAAAATCCCATTATCTTTTTGTCTTTTCTTGCACGTTTTCTCAACTCATCTTTTGGTCACAGGACCGTACCTGACAGCCTGAAACGAGTGGTAGTCTTACTTAAGAAGCCAGGTTCTGATCCCAGTAACCCAAATAACTTACGCCCCATAACTAATTCTCTTTTTATGCTAGAAATCAGTGAGAAAATTGCTACAGCTCAGTTTCAGCATCACTTGGAGGTCAATAACATCTTTCATCAACAACAGTGGGGTTTAAGGGCCTTACATGGGAGAATGGGGGAAACCACTTTGGTGAATGTATAGACTGAAATGCTTACCATTATAGAGAACGGCAAGGCTGGCCTGTTGGTACTGTTGGACTTGTCAGCCGCGTTTGACTTACTGGATCATTCATGCCTTGTGAGCCGCCTTCGCTCACATGGCCAATGTTCGTCTGATGCTGTTGATGGGTTCACATCCTTTTTGAGCAACAAGCAATCACAAGTGAGCTGGGGGAAAGCAACGTCCAGAACGGAATGCATAAAGGAGGGGGTGCCGCAGGTGGCCTGTCTGTCACCATCCGTGTTTTACCTGTATATCCGGGGCCTCATTACACGGTAGGAGGTAACCATGCCGCTATTAGCGGCATCGCTACTCCCTTACCGCATACCGGGTCCGGGTAGGCGGTATGGGTACTTACCGGGTCATTCCGACCCTGGAGGACCAGGTTAATCTCCATGCCAAATACCATTCCCCATTCCTGTTCGAGCCCCCATAGGGCTCAATGGGGATGGGGAAGGAGCTAATAACGGTACCACAATTTGCGGTCCCATTATTATCTCTGAAGTCCCTTAGCGGGTCCCGTCCTTAACACATGGTCAGACCAGGCGTTAAGGACAGACCCACTGAGGGACCTCGTAATAGGGCGCTAAGGGATTACCAGCACCGGTGACCTTACCGGTACCGGTAATGCCTTAGCACCTACCGTGTATTGAGGCCCCCTGCCTTTGTGTGATTTTTTTACATCTCAAAATATAATTTTCTCAAACTACACAGATGACACTCAGCTCATCCTGCAGCTGAGCAGCAATTATGTTTTGGACTCTGCCAACTTACAAGAAATCTTTGGGATTATCAATGACTGGATGAATTTGAATACTATGGGCCTCATTACGAGTTTGGAGGTAAAAGGTCCGGGTTCCCTGAATGGGGAAATACCGGGCCATTCCGACCTTGGAGGGCCCGGTATTTCCCCTTTCAGGGAACCGGACATGGACCTTCCCAATTTCAATTCGAGCCCCCATTGGGCTCAATGGGAAGGGAGCTAACAACAGGCCCGTTAATAACGGGCCAGTTGTAAGCTCCCTGGTCCCCCCGAGGGACCTGCTATCGACGTCTGGTAAAACTAGACGTCCAGAGCGGGTCCCGCAAGAGAACCTCGTAATAGGGCGTAATGGGTTTAACAGCACTGGCACCATTGCCGGTGCCGTTAAAAACCATTCCGCCCACCTCGTAATGAGGCCCTATGTGTCTCAATCTGACTAAGACTGAATTGATGATATTTGGGACCACCCAAGCCAGATCCAAGCTGGGCTCTGATTACTCCCGCCTGACAATTGATAATTCTGCAGTCGCCATCCGAGACCAAGTCAACACACAAAGTCTTCTACATGAACGCGACTGTCAATTCAGTCGCTCATGTGCAAGGGGTAGTTCATAGTACTCAATACCATTTTAAGGTACTAAGACATGCTAAACCTTTTTTGTCACAGAAACATCATGCCAATTTGGCAAGAGCAATTATCCTGCCTTGGTTAGACTACTGCAACGCCCTACTCTTAGGGGCAAACTCCAGCTGTTTTGAAGCACTGCAGATCGAACAGAACGACACAGTATGAGTTGTTTATGACATTCCTAATAGAGATCACATATCAGGGGCCAGGAAGGAGTTACACTGGCTCCCCGTGGCAGCTAGGGTTCAGTTTAAGGCCATTAGCTTGGCCCACAAATGCACACATGGTAATGTGCCCAAACAGCTGAAGGAACATACGACCATCTACAATCCCTCAAGATCGCTTTGCTACAGCACTAGTGGACAGTTTACCATCCCTAGAGCAAAAAGAAGCAAATGCCAGGTGAGACCTTTTCTCGTGCTAGTGGCTCATATCTGGAACGCCCTTCCTATGCCGTTGCGGCTGGAAACCATCTGGACGTTCTTTAGGAACATTTTGAAAACTCACCTATTTAGCTAATCCCCTTGCTATCTCCTTGCCTTCTTTTCTATTGCCCTGTCTCCTAAGTGTTTCACTGTAAATGTAGCGGGCTTTGGAGCTCTATAAATAAATAAATGCCCTGTGAGCCTTTGTACAGGAGAAGACTCTCTATTCTCTATCTTGTGTAGTGACTGTCCTCATTTCTTTGGCAGCATTAAAATACCATGTGCTGCTCTGTACTGCTTGTTGATGTTACCTGTTGAACATGACAAGTTGTAAACCAGGAAACTCTCTAGAGAAGCTGGTCATGAAGTAATTAACCAGAAAATTAAAGTTCTCATTGTAAATGAAGTTAGCATGGTAGCAAATCTCATGCTTGCTTTTGTAGATTTGAGATACAGGAGGCGCTGAAGACAGACTATGAGGACTTTTAGAAGAAAGCATGTGATTGTTTTTGGTGGTCACCTGCAGTTCACTCCTGTTAAAGTTCACCCCATTTTTAAGACCCTCCATAGCAAGATACTAAAACATGTTATAGCAGTATAGGGAATGTGAACCTCAGAACATATTTCGAGTATCATGAACTTACTGTCAATATAAAGACATCTGCAGTTTATGAGTATGCAGAAATGTTGCATGGGAAGGTTGAATGATGGTGCACTTAAGGCCTTCCAAAGTAGACTGATTTCCAACATATACCACACAGGATGGACTGCTCCTGAGGTTAGGTTGAATTTACAACAAAGGAATGTACAATGTATGTGCTTGTTGTCTACTGTTGCAGAATGTGAACGATTTCATTCTACAAAGATGGCAAGTGAGAAGGAAGAAATAAAGTCTTTGGGAGTCATTACGAGGTAGGAGGTAACCATGCCGCTATTAGCGGCATGGCTATCCCCTTACCGGGTCCGGGTTCCTTGAAATAGGAATTACCGGGCCATTCCAACCTTGGAGGGCCCTGTAATTCCTTATTCCAGGAACCCATCCACATTCCCATTGAAGCCCCCAAAGGGCTCCATGGGAATGGGGAGGGTGATAACAACGGCCCCGTTAATAACGGGCCCGTTGTTAGCACCCTGGTCGGCTTGCAGGACCCGCTAAGGGCGCCTGGTAAAACCAGGCGTCCTTAGCGTGTTCCCGCAAGCAGACTCGTAATAGGGCAGTAAGGGGTTGACGGGTCCGGCACCTTTACCAGTGCCGTTAACCCCTTACCGCCCAACTCATAATGACCCCCAATGTTTTTAATGCTGTTAGAATTAAATAGGAAAGCATCTCGTTGACTTGGAGAAGTCATTTTTGTGAACGGCATGGTTAGAATCAAATATTTATAATTGTGTGTCAAAAGTGGAGTTATGTTGAGATGTTACTTGCATGTAGAGATTGGACTTGTGTTGTTGTATCTTATAGGTGTAGTGAATGAACAGCGCCTGTACAAAATCGAGTGACATTGACAGTCACGACAAGTACTCAACACTGTCAGTTATCTGGTATCTTGGTATGACACTGACTTTGCCACCCTGAAACGCAAGTGCAGGGTGGTTGAGAGGAAGTGGAGGGCTTCGGGCGCATCCTCTGACAAAATGACCCGCTTCTTGCTTCAAAGGCAATACAGACTCTCTGTCCTGTCCAAGAAGAGAGTCCACATCCAAGCCCACATCTCTAGGGCCTCTAACAACACGTCCATACTCTTTACAATCTGCAAGGAGCTGGACAATCCTTCAACAGTCTCCACCTCTCCTGTTCCCTACCAGGCGCTCTGTACGTCTCTGGCTTCTCACTTCACCACCAAAACTCAGGACATCCTGTCCTCTCTCTCCTCCTCCTCCTCTCCCTCTACCTCTCTTGGCCTGCATCTGGCTGCCTTTCCCTCTCCTCCTACTTTCTCCTCTTTCTCTCCGACTACACCTGACGACTTTTCCAGACAAGTACAATCTATGAAAGTGTCAAGGACCACATGGACACCCTCGCTTCAACATTGGCCAATTTCTGCAATCACTCTTTCGCCACGGGATCTGTCCCCCTCTCCTCAAGCACTCCCTTGTGCCCGCCCTCCTTAAAAAGCCTTTGGCCGATACTACCTTCCCGGCAAACTACTGCCCGATCTCTATCACTCCTTTCCTGGGCAAATTCCTGGAAAATCTGGCCATCACCCAGCTTACTCTTCATACCAAATCTGTTGGTTACCTCAACGACCATCGGTCTGACTTCAGAGCAGCCAGAGGCATGGAAACTGCTCTCCTGAACAACCGTGAAGATCTACTCTCTACTTTTAACTCCAGCCTTCCTTATGTCCACATTTTCTTTGACCTATCCTCTGCTTTTGAAACGGTCAATCACGCCATCATGATAAATCAACTCTGCGAGAACCTGGGCATCACAGATCAGGCCCTTGAGTGGTTGACCTCCTACCTTCTGGATCGACCCGCCCATGTTCAAATTGGGTCCATTCTCTCCACCACCTCTCTCTCCACATGTGGTGTTCCCCATGGCTCTACCCTCTCACCGGACTCTTCAATGTCTACTTGGCCCCTTTGGCCCACCTGATCTCTATCTGCTCCTCTAACTTTCAGTGTTATGCAGATGGCACTCAGCTCTCTTTCAGGCTCCTCTCAGCCTCCTCTCCTCTCTTGCTCATTCCTGACTGTCTATCCGTGATTCAGGATTGGTGCGCCTCCAACAATCTCTGCATTAATGCCAGTAAAACAGAGATCCTTCTCATTGGGACCCCTGCTCCCGCTGTCCCTCGCTTACTCTGGCTGTCCTCTTTGGGGCCTCTTCCTTTGCCTTGCTGTGAGGCAAAAAACCTTGGTGTCATCTTTGACTCCACTCTCTCCTTCTCTCCTCAAATCACAGACCTTGTCAAGACAGTCCACTAACAGCTGCACCTCCTCAAAGGTATTATTCCTTTTCTCACTTTCCCCCAGAAGCTCACTGCCTCCAGTTCCTTGGTTCTTTCTAGGCTGGACTACTGCAACAGCCTCTTTCTCAATCTGACTTCCTCTACTCTCCGCCCTCTTCAACTTATCCAGAACAGGACAGCAAGACTTATCCTTGGCCCCAAGCCCAAGGACCGTATCTCTCCAGCCATGAAATCTCTGCACTGTCTCCTGGTTCCTGCAAGGATCAAGTTCAAGACCCTCTGCATCGCCCACAAGGCTTGTTGGGTCCGGGCCCCGCATTACATTCAATTCTCTCTTCCAAAATACCTTCCTTCCTGAGCCTTCGCTCAGCTACCTCCAACTCTCTAAGGGTCAGACGCTTCTCTGGACAGAGGGTGGGGGGTTGATCTTTCTCCTCTGAAGGTGCATCCCTCTGTAATGGCCTCCCTGCCCCTCTCAAAATTGTGCCGGTACACCTGAAGTTCTGGAAGCAACTCAAGACCTTCTTTTGCTCCTCTGCGTTCTCTCTCTTCCTCCCCTGCTGACCTACCTGTGTGCTGCGCCAGCTGGCTGCCTGGTTACCCTCTGATCCTCTTTGGGTATCAGGCTCCTCCATGATCAGTCTCCACTACACTGCCTCCGGCTGTACTGCGCACTTAGGGGCTGTAACTGTAACCTCAACAGTCTCCTGCCTCCTTGCACTGGCCCAGAGCCGTACTGCCCTGGCTGCACTTACTCAGAGCGATTGCTGACCTGATTGCACTTCCCACCTCCTTCTCCCTCGCACTCCCCCCCTGCACTTTGCGCTGTCGCACTTGCATGAGCTGAATGACACAAGGCCTAGTAAGATCGTTTGTCTTGTCCTCCTTCTGTCTTCCTTACCTTGTCTTGTCGGGCCATGAAACACTTGGGTATAGGCACATTATAAATGACATATCACATCATATCTATACCTACTGTTTAAATATATAATAATACATTATTCAGAAAAATTGACATCAATAATCAATTAAGATGACATTTGAATGTTCTGTTGCAGCCAAAGATTGTACACAATACTTACAGCGGGAGATGGAAAACAAACCACAGTTGAACATGAAAGAATGGAAAATGGTATGAGCACCCAACCTTATGGCCATCAATTATAACAAATTGGTTGATGCTAAACAGTTTTTTTCAAAATTGAACAGTCCCCATTATTCTATACCCCTGGAGAAAGTTATTCAATGGCAGTAAAAAGCAGAAACATATACATGTAGGGTGTCATAGACAAATACTATGGGCCTCATTACACGTAGTGCGGTAAACCATGGTGCTACTAGCACCATGGTTCATGCCGGTAATTTACCGGTACCGCCTTGGAGGAAAGGGGAATTACCGCCCTATTCCAAGGTAGAGAAGGCGGTAATTCCGCCTTCCTCCATTGCCCTTCCCCATTCCCATTTTTGCCCCATAGGGCTCTATGGGAATGGGGAAGGCGCTAATTACGGTACCGCAAATTGCGGTACCGTAATTAGCACCCTGGTCCCCTTGCGGGTTGGTTTTTAACGCCTACTAAAAAGCAGGCGTTAAAGTACCAACCCACAAAGGGACCTCGTAGTAAGGCGGTAAGGGTTTACCGGTACTGGTGCCCTTACCGGTACCGGTAAACCCTTACCGCACTACGTGTAATGAGGCCCTATGTTTCCTGTCTATATGAAGAAAACAGATTGCTCTTCATAATTGTGGTGAAGGTGTTCACGGGTGTCACAGTAGAAATATATATATATATTTTTGTATTTTCATATGAAAAAAACATTTTTATTCTCTTTTTATTAAGAAAAATGTGTCCTCCTGTTGCCTTTGTAACTGACTCCCTGGCACTTGCTCCCAGTTGAACCTCTAGCACTTTCTCTCTTCCCCTTCTCTCTCTCTGCACTTGCACACTCCGAATGCACACAAGACCTAGTAGGACCGCTTTGGTATTTTATTCATCACTACGATCCTATTTATTTGTCTTACTGTTCCCTTGATCCCTTCCTTTTGCCCTGTGGGTGCTTTGAAACACGATTTCTAGATGTATAAGCACCTTACAAATGCACAATAAAATATATATATACATGGTTTATAAACAGTGAATACCATTGTTTTATTACAGAAATGGCAAAAAAATACAACATGTATGGTTTTGCAAATGTGGTTGAATAAACTTTGGTCTATGTTTTACAGGTCAATTCATAATCCATACAGCAGTGAAAGCCATTCAATACACTCATTATGGCCAGTCACATGGCAACTGTGTCTGTATATACAGTACTGTTCTCATTTTGTCATTCTGCATGTTTTCATCAATGGATTAAAATGTGTTTTTTTTTGCCAGAGCAGATGTCACCAAATTTAGGCTATTCCCAGAATATTGACTTTCTACAAAATGAATGTCTAGTGGAGCCTTAAGAATTGCAGTGCAATCTTAGAACAGTGTTCTACAATCCACGTTGTAACTGCTTGAGTAGTCATGCCAATATGGTTTTATTGGCAAGGCGATTGGATAACGTAGATCACATTTTTGGTCTGGCTGTTGGTGGATGGTGTAACTTCCACTTACAAGTGTTATCTGTGTACTCTGTTTTCTGGTGAGAGTGCATTCACTGCATCGTCCACATGGGTAGTGCCTGACTAAAGGAAGAATGCTCAAGTTAAAGTCAGAAAGTGATGATCTTGACCTTCAAAATGCATTCAAATGATGCATGCAGAAGCCTGCCTTTTAAGCTTATAGCTCTTTTAAAAGATAATATTGGTTTAGGTAAAGGATTTTTGTTTAGTGTAATCAAATATCATTTCTCAAGAGCAGTTGTTTAAGTTTCGGCTAATAATGTGAGTATGTGGCAACAAAAGCCAAAACCTCTGAAGCTGGTTTTACTACTTTATAGGTAAACAGTGTAGTGTGCGTGTGCGCGCGCGCGCGTGCCCATGGTTTTTTGTATACTCTGTTTAGAATTACTAAGAATGATACTGTATATGCGATTTGGGAATATACCATGCCACACATGAAATTCATGACCTATCAGCCACCAATCCAAACTCATCCATGCACCACTTCTCATGATGTTTATGTACAGCACCTCAAATTTCAGATGCTCCAGTTTCAATAAATGCTCCCTGTGTAGCACATCATTGATCACTGTAGCTAGGTCCACAATATATCAAATACCAAACAATCAGATGCATAGGAGCCTGGTTCAGACACAGGATTCTTAATAAGAATCATTGCCAGGTTTCCCAGGTTCCAACGTTACAATCCAGACTCATGAATGTTGTGCAAGGCACTCACTCAGATACACTACCTATTGAGAAAAATAACGTCCTTGTCTTCCTCCTGTATAGTAACACACCCAAGCCATTCTGACTTGTATGGAAGAACAAGCTAGCCAGATGGGCAAGATGTATTCCTTAAACGATGTGGGTGAGCGGACGCGGTTAACTTTCAGTAAATAGTGGGTAAATCAAGTTAGGGGTGCATACCCGTTCAAAAAAATGCCTCTGCATGGGGCATTGGAAATATGGCAACGATATGGACCGAGGCTTAAGAGCCTGCAGTGCGGGTTGCACACCTTTACTCTATCTCGATGGCTAGAGAAACATTCAATAGTGCTGTTGGTGCAATTCAATTCTGCTTGCTGTTATTGATAGAAATGTAGAGCAACAGATGTATATGTCATCTCTAGTGCCCGCTCCATCACTTCCATCATACTGGAATACCAGTAAGAGAGCACTGTGTGCGACACCAGGTATCATCCTAATACCACATTGAAGATACAAGACACGTTATGCACTAATACAAGACACGTTATGCACTTAGCAACCGTATTGGATGTACCCTCGCACTGGCGTGGTGGAAGGATGTCTGCATACACCACTGGACATAGAAGATCTATAAGAGAAATCAGACCAGGGCAAAAGGACGGGTAAGTGAAGGGACAGCCTGAGTAGTGGAAGGACTATGGGCTCAACGAAATATGAAACAATGGGGGCATCCTGCCACATTTATTTGCTCACTCACGTGAATTCATGTACGATTATTTTTGTTTTACAGCCAATTCTTTGCTGGGGGCTTTCATTAATTAGCGTGTTCACAACCTTAACAAAGATGACTCTGTATCTGCTGGTACCAACATACACATACAATAACAATTTTCTAGATCAGGTTACTAAGCATTTAGTCCAGTGTGGAAACTCCCACTCCCGCCTCCTTAATCTTACTCAACACTTCTGACCAGTATGCCTGAACCTTGTGACATGTCCACCACATATGCCAATAGTTGGCTCTTTCCCCGCATCCGTGCCAGCAATAGGGGTGAACCGCCGGGAACATCCTGGAGAGTGTAACCGGGTCGTACTGCCACCTGTGAAGCAGTTTTAGGGCATGCATCTTATATTGACACAAGATTGAGGTCTTAAATGCCCTTCTACAAAGCAGTACCCACAGACTTTCCCCATTTCCGCAACCCAGGTCCCTCTCCCATTTCGCTCTGAGCCCCCTGGTCGTTCCTTCCCAGGGTGTCAATAGTGCCCTATACAGGAGTGAAATAAGTCCCTTCATCTCTACATGAGTGCCCAAGACTTTCTCGACTGGGGTAAGTGTTCTCTGTATGAGCGGCTTCCATTTCTCAGCCATAAATATCCCTTTGAGCAGTAGACGAAGGAGCAGGGACAGCCTACCGATGCCCAATGCTTTCTCGAGTTATTGGATGGTTATGAAACTATTTTCCTTCACCAGCTGGCCCACCCTGCAGAGCCCCACCTCAAACCAAGCCTGGTAATGTTCGTGGCTGGGTATCGTGTCCCTCACTGGCGGGGCCCAGATGTGGCTCAGCGGCGATGGCCAGGTGGTCACCTTATCTCTCATTCCCTTCCCCGCTAATGCTTTCCACATGGTCCCAAGGATTGGGTGTTCTCTTATCCACTTCGGGAGCCTGCCCAATGGGACCCACAACCATTCCCCCACTGTTACTGGGCGCAGGTGAACGTTCTCCAAATACACCCATTGCTTGTTTGTGTCCTCTCTAAGGTGGGGGCCAGAGCCCTTAGTTGCGCTGCACTGTAATAGGCCTGTAGGTCGGGGAGGGCTACTCCACCTTTCTCTTTTGGGAGGATGAGAGTATCGTATTATACTCTGGGTTTTAAGCCCTGCCATATAGATCTTGTTATGCGCTTCTTGGCTTCCCTCAGGTAGTTGTCAGGGGCCTCTAGAGGGAGCATCTGAAACAAGTATGGGGAGAAGGTTAATTTTTATTGCATTTACTCTCCCAATCCACGACACCTGCCCCTTACTCCACCCTTCCATTTCCCTGAATATCTTATCGAACAGGGGGGTTAGTTTTCCCGGCTCAGATCCTCATCAGGTCTAACAATAGTCATCCCCAGATATCTCACCCCCTCTGTCTGAATTTGGAGGCCCAAGGGAGCTAGCTCTGCAATGTCCTGTCTAGGTCAGGGGCAAAAGGGAAGATTATAGATTTACCCACATTCACCTTGAAGCCTGAGAAGCATCCAAATTCCTCTATCACCTGCAGGGCTGCCGGGACTGATTGGACTGAGTGCCGCAGGTGGAGCATTACATCATCCGCATAGAGACCGAGTTTGAAAGTTCGATCTCCCACGTCTACACCAATCACCTCGGGGGACCCTCTGAGGTATTCAGCTAATATCTCCATAGTCATAGCTGACAATAAGGGCGAGAGGGGGCATCCCTGTCTGGTCCCTCTCTGGAGGCTAAATTCACGTGATAATCACCCATTTACGTTGACCCAGGCTGAAGGGGCTGCGTACAAGGCCTTAATAGCTCATCAGAGTCCCTCCCTGAAACCTAGTTTCTCCAGTACTCTGTGTAGGAACCCCAGTCCACCCGGTCAAAGGCCTTTTCGGCATCTATGGCCACCAAGACCGCGTTGCCCCCCTTGGACACTGCCTCCCTCATGAGATGGAAACTCTTTCTCAGGGTGTCTGCCCCCTTGCCTTCCTTGCATAATCCCACCTGATCGGAGTGGATGAGCTTCGGCAAGACGCCCTCTAGTCTCATTGCTATAATCCTAGTGAATAGCTTTGCATCCACTTTCAAGAGGGAGATTGGCCTGTAGGACCGGCAGTCAGATGGGTCCTTCCCCTCTTTAGGGGTCCCCGTAATTAACACCTTTCTGAAGGATTGTGGGGCCCTCCCAGTTATCATAATGTTTGAGAATAGACCCGCCAGGAATTCTGCCAGTTGGCCCGCAAAGGTCTTGTAGAAGCCCGCTGTGAACCCATCCTCTCCCGGGGCCTTGCCCAGCTTCAAACCCGCTATTGCCCTAAGGTCTTCTTCTTCTGTTATTGGGGCCTCTATGATGGAAGCCTCTCCATGTCCAAGGACCGGGAGGGTAACTCCCTGCAGATAAGAGTCCAGTGTCCCCCCTCCTGTGTCACCTTCCTTTCCATAGAGAGTCTCTCCCCCTCTTTCTCACTCTTGATCTTAACCACCCATCTGTCCTCCCGTTGGCGACAGAGCTTTGCTGCCAGCATGGCGTCTGCCTTGTCCCCTTTTTTTATAATAGTGTTGCCTCAGATGTTGGAGGCCTGCTACAACTTTACCCATCTCCATTCCTCTCAATTCCAGCCGCTTTCCTCTAGCGCTCTCCAGGTCCCTCTCCTCCTCCTTTTCTCCCTTCCCCTCAACCCTTTCCAATAGGCGTACCGCTGACCTCAGTTTTTGGGCCAGTAGGGTCTTAGTCCTCTTCTTGGCTGCCCCTTTACTCATCAACCTGCCCTGCCATGTCGCTTTAGCCGCCTCCAATACTATCTCCCGTTGTACTTCTCCAGTGTCGTTTAACTCAAAGTATTCTCTAATGGCCGTCCCTCAGTAATAGGTAATTGCATCTTCACAACGATCTCTCTTGGTTTCAACCCCGACATAGTAAAGTCCGCCTCCACCAGATCGTGGTCTGACCAACTAACTGGATGATCACAGTTAGCAATTCTGCTGACATGTTGGTGTTCCAGGAATATATAATCTATCCTGGTTCTAGGGCCGTGGACTGCAGAGTTAAATTTATAGCCTTTCATGGCGGGGTGTGTATCCCTCCAAACATCAACCAACCCTTGATTCCACATTAGGTCCATGAACCCCCGGTGTGGCTGTCCCCCCCTACTACCTGTGGGGATGGGCTTCCCACTATGGTCCAGACCGCGTCCACCCACATGTTGAAGTCTCCTCCCAGGATGAGGAGCCCTTCCACTCTATCTAGTACCTCCTCCAGTGCTTCCCTGATGAATTGCATCTGAGCCACATTTGGGCAGTATATAGTTGCTATGGTAATTCTGGAATTGTCTAGGTTTCCCGACACTACTATTGCCCTCCCATCTGCTCTGCCCCATACCGTTGGCTCTGTAAGTCTATGTTTTCTATGGAGCAAGATCCCCACCCCACCCCTTTCTTGGTGGGGCCCGACGCCCAGTATATCTGACCCACATGGGAACCAGGGATTCGCCTCTCTTCTCCCTTCACTGTTATAGTTTCTTGTACTAGAAGAACATCTACCCTGAATTCTTTATTTCTCTCCCCAGGAGTGAATGCTTTGCTGGGGAATTGAGGCCCTATACATTAGCAATCCAAGCTTAAGAGTTTTGACACAGCCCCTTTTAATAGGGTCTGCCATCTAGTGTCATCTTAAATCTCACGTCTCCTCTGGCTTCATGGGGGCTACACAGCTCTCTCCTTGAGCCCAATCCGTGCTGTGCCTGATAACTTATATTTCCAACTCTTCCTCCCCCACGTGCCCCTCCCTGCCAAGATTGCGATGCCTGCCTGTGGGCAAGCCACCAGGTGCAGAGATTTGTCCATCCCCTGCAGTTCTCCATATCTCCTTGTCACCCCTGGCCGGGGTCCATCGACTTCCTCCTTTCTCTCACTTGTTGTGCAGCCCACATCCCCTAGTTCTCTTCTTCGTTGCACGTTGGGGTATTTGGTTTCTTAAAATTTCTCTTGCCCTTCATCTACTTCTTTATGGCCCATGGGTCCTCGGGTTCTCTCCTGCACTCTGAGGATGCCAGTGTGTCCTCCTCCACCTCCTCAAAGTGGGTCTCTCCTTTAAGCACTTGAAGCACCTGTAGTGCTTCCTTGCCACCAGTGACTCGATAATCCACTCCGTCACGTTCAAAAGAAAGGGCAAATGGATAGGATCATCTGTATCGTATGTCTTGCCCGGTGAGCCATTATGTAAGCAGACGGCACTCCCTTCTGCTGGCAAGCGTGACGGCAGACAAATCTTGAAAGATCCTGATTGTATCCCCCTCAAAGGTGAAGCTCCCTAGTCTCTTCGCCTTTTCCAACACCTCCATCTTCTCCCTGTATCAGAGGAAGCGAACCTCAATGGATCTCAGGCCTCTCCCCCCCTCCAACGCCTCTATGAGCTCTCTCCAGCTGGACTTCTTTGCCCCCCTGCAGGGTAAACAGTACATTTATTAGTCTTGGACTTTCCTCCCGACGTCTGCTACCGTCTCCCCCCTTTGTTGGGTCACCCCTAGGAAGCGCAGGTTGTTTCGGCGTTCCCTGTTTTCAAGGTCATCCATCTTTAGGAGAATGTCCTCCTCTCTTGTTTCTAGGTCAGTTAGCCTTGCCTCATTTTTCATGTCTAGAAGATCTGTCTGGAGGTGGTTGTTCTCCATACCTTCCATTTTATCTTCCAGCGTGTCCCCTCTTCCTCTGAGGTCTGCTATCGAGGCCTGGATATCTGTCCGAATTGCTTTGATTTCTTGGAGAATTTCCTTAAGATCATCCTTAGTAAGTGCTGAGTGGGGGGGGGGGTGGCGCTCCCTGCCGACATTCTGTCCGGTGTGTCACAACGTCCTTTCTCTGGGGCTATTTGTGGCCTAGGGAAGCGCTGGAGGGACATGATTGCATGCGTGAATACTCACTCCCGTGGGGTGCCTAGTGGTAGGTGCTCCAGGTTCCTGAATTCCAGATCCACTGTGGTATGATATTGGTCCCCTGACTCCCTTGTCAGCCCCCCCGGTGCCTCGCCTGAAGCTTCTCCGCTATGTCCTGTGTACCTGAGGACCGAGGGTCTGGTATTTGTATAGCAGGAGCTCTGCTGCGAGCCCTGAGCTCCTCGAGGACTCCTTGGATCTGGTCTGGAGCCGGGCTCAGGGCGGGTCCCCTTAAGCTTCGTCCTCGTCCTCTGGGTTTCCCCACTTTCCACCCTGGGGTCCCTTCTCCCATGTAGGTTGCTGTTGTAAGCCTTCTCTGTGTGCTCCGTGTTTCTGGTTACGGGCCAGCAGAGATATATGGTCCAGGGCCATGCTGATTGCCGGAAGGCGGATGACAATGCTATGTATTCCTGTCTATCTTCTGCTGAGGTCCCCTGAGGGAGCACCGGGCCCTCACGCGGGCCCGGGCAAGGGGCCACACCCAGGTTCAACCTGATGCTTATTTGGGGGTTACCCTGAAGTCTGTCTTTCCCCCTTTGCCTCTGGGTCCCTCACAGCAGCAGTCCTCTCCTCGGTTTTGGGGGGCACCAGGCACGGTGTCCTGCGAGAGGGGGACCCGTGCCCAGAAGGGTTAGGTGGAAATGACCCCTTGTTCCCACTCCTGCCGGCGTCCCCCGGGGCATTTGATGATGCCAGTTGGGGGGCCTGGCATGTGATTTGGCACCCTCCCGGGCCTTGCTTGTCCCCCTAGTCCTCCTCACCTCGACTCTTGCGCCTTCACTGTGGATGGGTTGGATTGTACGCAGCAGGGCTCACTCGCCACCGTGTGCCGCCTCTCCCTGGTCGTCATCAATGTATGTGCCCAGCACCTTCTCTCCGGGCTCACAGCTCTCAGTGGGCCTCTGTGTGGACCTCTTTCCCCTTCAGGTTTATGAGAGCACCGGTGCTCTGGGCTAGGGCGAGCTCTCTCCTCACAATAGGCGGTCCTCCCTTCCGGCGTTCACTTTTCTCCTTATGGTGCTCCGGGTGCGCCTCCGACGTCCTTCGGGTATCCTTCTGCTCTTGGTGGGATCCACGGGCCACCCAACCCTACACCCGGGCCGTCTGTCTTTCTGGCCCTCTGACTCTGCCACCTCTGTCACTCGCGTTTCTCAGGATGGGCGCCACTCCGTCGACCCCCGGGTTCGGACCTTGTAGGCCAGTGCTCGGTCCCTGTGCTCGAGGGCTCAGCAGGCATCCTGTGCCCCCCGGCGTTAGGCCTGCCTCCTGCCAAGCCTGTGAGCTGCACAACACTGCAACCAGGCCAACGCTCACCATGGCTTCACACAGACCCAATGTCTGTAATACAGCTCTTCTTTCTGGGGTGCCTTTCGGATTATCCACTGGCCCCCACTCCAGCAGAGGGCTGTCAGCGCAGGTCCTGGGGTTCACAGCTCACTCTTCCTCGCGGAATCCCCGCCGGGGGTGATGGTGGCTCACTAGGCCCCGCGGTATGGACAGAGCACGAGCCTCACGCGTCCGCCATGCCACGCGCCCCCTAGTGGTCTCCCCATTGCCAGACTTTTTAATTAAGTGATTGACATCAGTCAGAGAGGGATAAAAGTTTGAGAAAAAATTATAAATAAAAAAAGATTCTTAGAGTGTTGATAACAAAACAGTAAGATAGCAAGAATCAATAGGACTATAAATAAAGGAATAAAGAACACATTATTGTTTTTAAAATTGGTTATAAAATTGTGTTTTGTAAATGGGTGGCGATTGATGGTACTTGCCCGAAATTGACTATTGTGATGTATTTGATTAAAGTAATAAAGGAATAAAAAATCTGGTAAGTATTGACATTCAAAAAACGACTTGTCATCATGGGGACATATCCCTGCTGCACTTATGTAAGACATTAACGAGATACACACCCATGGTTAGAAAGTACCATTCTGATTGGGTAAAAGGCACAGCAGATAAAATGTATATCCCTTGGCCTAAAGAAGGTTCATTATCAAGGACTGTATTTCAACACATGACAACATACTTACATGCTGCACATACAGGGAATGTTACAGAAAATGTTAGCCATTTTAGAACTACGCTAGAACAGAGCGAGAAAGAAGAGCCGACTGAAAAGGAGTGGATGCTTAATCAGCATAAAGGGGAGGATACAACACCCTCTGCTCTTTCTCCTTCTGAAAACAAGAGTACAGACACTGAGAAACAGGGATTCTATCCTTTAACTGAGTTAAAGGGAGCAGCGGGGTCTGTTAATCCGACATATGCGCCCCTTGCTTATAACAGTGAGGACAACATGGAAGAAAGCAAGATTAAAGAACTTAAATATATGTCAACACGCGATGAATATAGTCTGATAAAAGAAGTGACAGACAGAGATAGAGGAAGAAGCTAAGAGACAAAAAGAAGGAAAAGACAAAGCCAAGGTAGTAAAAATAGTGCAGAACGAGTGGATGAGAGGACAGATATTACTCAAGTTAGACGGAAAGGGCATCAAAGGCATTAGAGAAAGAGAAGAAAGAGAGGAACTGGACAAGAAGGAAAAGGAGCGAGAGAGAAGATACCAAGGGGAGAAAGAGAGAGAGAGAGAGAGAGGAAACAAAAAGGAAGAACAAAGAAGGTATGATATGATATGATAGGTTATTTATAATGTGGTGATACCCAAGCACGAACCTGGGGGATCGTATCTGTGTAGCTTCGTGTCGTCTTGCTTCCAAGGCGAGCACGCTGCCCCTGAGTTATCCTCCCTCTTATGAGGAACAAAAGAAAGAAAAAAAGAGTAGAGGAAAAGAAACGAGATGAGATAGAAACACAAAGATTGAAAGAGCATAGGTTGCAAAGAAAGCGAGAGGAAGAAGAGAAAATGGAGATGAGAAGAAGGGATGAAGAAATGAAAAGGAGTAGGGGACAAAGAGACATCAAAATAGATCACTTGGTTAATAGAAGTATAGTGCCAATCAAAGCACAAGAACAATGGTAAGAAGAGAGAGGGTCATAACACCCCACAGGAAGCTTCAAGGGATACCAAGAATACAGACATGGGCTGATGAGCATGAGGCAGAAGATAGAGGGAAAAGGATTGGGGATTTATATAGGCAAATGAGGGATTAAGATGGTGTCATGGCCATAGGGCATGGGCCCAGGCCTCCATCACCCACAAGGGCCACTTGGACCCAGTCCTGGCGCATTTTGCACCAGGCTCATGAAAATATGTGCTTGGAACACTCTGTGCCTATGGCACGTGCATCCGCACCGGGCATGGCATAGGACTGCATTGGGAGGCACGTGCTGGAATCCATGGGCAAGGCAAGGTGGAGCCACAAGGCGTGGCTAAAGGGAGGGGCCGGAGCCAGCCTATATAAGGCCAGCCCAATCTCAGACCCTCGCTTCACGTTAGTCTGCTTTGCAGCGTGACGCTTACCGCTGTATCTCACCTTTATTCCGGCACTCCAGTTCCGAAGACCTCCGTGCTTATCTGATTCCAGCTGCTCCATCGCTGAAGGCGCTTACCTGCTTCCAGCCGCTCCATCGCTGAAGGCGCACCTACCTGTTTCCAGCCGCTCCATCGCTGAAGGCGCTTACTTGATTCCAGCCGCTCCATCGCTGAAGGCGCACCTACCTGATTCCAGCTGCTCCATCGCTGAAGACGCTTACCTGTCTCCAGCCTCTCCACTGCAGTGTGTGCATCCTACCTGCATTCCGCCGGAGTCGGGGCCTCTTCTCTTCCGATACGGACTGCCAGCGATTTGGGAGTTTCTCACTTCTTCTCTGCTTCACTGCGGAATCTTCCTCTGGAGCCATCGAACCACCTCCAAGTCTCCGGACTCTGCTCCACGCCATCGGACCACTCCTGCAAGGGGAAATAACACAACAGGTTAGAAATCTCACAATCACGAACCCTGGGCTGCATCTTACCTGAGCCTTGACTTCCATCATATCGGTCTGTGTACCTGTTTTCCTCAAGAGCCCATCCTTCTCAGGGGAATCCCAAGAGCCGTTCCACGCTCTCGACCTTCATCTTCACAACTGTTTGGTAAGAGCCGCACATAGCAGGAAATCATTACTGCTTATCATTTCCTCAATACTCATCGCTAAAGACATTGTTAGAAACCAAAGACTTACCTACAAGTGGATTGGTCACAGCTGGTCTGGATCACCACGTTGCAGGCCAGTGAAGTAACTAGGCCCTCTCTACGCGCCCCTGCTGAAGAAATCAGGACAGAGAGCCCAACATCTCAAAAGAACAGGTGTGCTTGCATGGGAAGACTGTTGCGCACATTGTTCTGGCACGAAAGAGGCGAGGGGATTCAGGACACCTCCACACTCTCCTCATTTCCTCTCCTCTCCTCTCAGGTGCAACACCAGTATCCAGAACCCTATCCTTCAAGACAGCTAGGGGAGACAACCGACACCAGGTAGCCAAGTCGAGGGAGGGCTCTGACCGTGCCCCAACGCCCGTGCAGAGACCAGGTGAGCATAACAGAATGTGAAGCCTCCCCGAATATCTGCCTGGGTGCAATGGAAACCTCTGAAACAGACCAATTAGCCCAACTCTTGGGGTAACTGCGGGCTGAAGTTCACGCCTCAAGACAAGGGACTAATTCCTTGAGAAGAGACCTTATAGTTGCCAGTGAGCGGACGGATGATCTGGCAAGGCAGATGCTTCAAGCACACGCAGGACAAACTATGTTACCCGGAATTACGCCGACCCAGGTGCCCCAACCATCACCTCCAGTACAGGTGGTTCGGCGGGGGCTTTTCCTTTGGCTCCACCCGAACTCTTCTTCGGCGACCCAAAGAAATATGCCGTCTTCAAGAACCAGTGTCACCTCCACTTCTTATGTCGGCCAGAAGCTTTCCCTAACGACAGCGCAAGGTGGCTTTTGTACTTTCTTATCTGGGAGGCTGTGCAGCTGACTGGTCCATCCCATTAGTAACCCAGGATGATCCCATACTTCGGAACATTGGGGAATTTCAACAGAAATTGGAAAAACCGTTTGCCAGGCACACCCATGGACAAGCCTTAGACAATGAGTTGCTATCACTTAGAAAAGGGAATCATGACCTATTAACTTACATTGCCACCTTCAACCGCCTCATTGCACAAACGAATTGGCCCGAAGAGAAAAGAACTACACTATTTCACTGAGGACTGCAGGGTTAGTTAAAAGATGTGCTAGCTCAAGTGGTCAATCCGCCAGAGACTTGTGCGGAGTATATTAATCTAACCATACAATTGGACCATCGCCTTCACGACCGAAAAATGGATCGCACACGGTCAGAAGGGAGGTCAATTTATTTGCGACCACGGGACAATCAAACCAAGGCTCATGAAGCTACAGAACCCATGCAAATAGGGGGGGTACGAGCTCCCATTTCCAAAGCTGAGAGGGAAAAGAGGAGACAACAGCAACTCTGTCTATTTTGCGGCAAGGCTGGACATTTCTGGCGCGATTGCCCTGTTAAGCCTCCCAAGAAAGTGGTAGGGGTCGTGGACACTGAAACCGAAGTCAAGGAACAAGAGTCGGAAAACTCAGACGCCTGGCAAGTGTAGAGGTCCACTTGTCGAGCGCAATCAAGAAACCTGAACAGACCTCCCACCTAGTAATCCCAGTGCTTCTAACCCACCACCAACAGCCGTCAAAGTCCATGCTCTGGAAGCCTACTTTGATAGTGGTGCGGTGGGGAACTATATTGATCAAGATTTGGCCACACGGATAGGCCTTCCACTTCAGCAAAAACCACACTCGGAAAATGTCACTGCCATGGATGGCTCACAGCTGTCTTCGGGGCCAGTAACTCAACACACCGACAAAGTAATGCTGACATGTCTGGATGGTGATGGTCATCAGGAAAGCATTTTGTTTGACCTTATAGGGGCCCCCCAGTTCAAAATGATCCTCAGGATGCAGTGGCTGGAAACCCATAGCCCATAGATTGACTGGCGTACCTGGAAGATGACCTTCCCGCAGGAATGTGCGAGACGCTGTTACCCTAGGGAAGGGAGAAAAGTGCAGCCCCAAGGAAAATCCATTCTGGGAATTGTCGGTTCTCTACCTGCAGAGACCAGGTGAGCGTAACAGAATGTGAAGCCTCCCCGAATATCTGCCTGGGTGCAATGGAAACCTCTGAAACAGACCAATTAGCCCAACTCTTGGGGGAACTGCGGGCTGAAGTTCACGCCTCAAGACAAGGGACTAATTCCTTGAGAAGAGACCTTATAGTTGCCAGTGAGCGGACGGATGATCTGGCAAGGCAGATGCTTCAAGCACACGCAGGACAAACTATGTTACCCGGAATTACGCCGACCCAGGTGCCCCAACCATCACCTCCAGTACAGGTGGTTCGGCCGGGGGCTTTTCCTTTGGCTCCACCCGAACTCTTCTTCGGCGACCCAAAGAAATATGCCGTCTTCAAGAACCAGTGTCACCTCCACTTCTTATGTCGGCCAGAAGCTTTCCCTAACGACAGCGCAAGGTGGCTTTTGTACTTTCTTATCTGGGAGGCTGTGCAGCTGACTGGTCCATCCCATTAGTAACCCAGGATGATCCCATACTTCGGAACATTGGGGAATTTCAACAGAAATTGGAAAAACCGTTTGCCAGGCACACCCATGGACAAGCCTTAGACAATGAGTTGCTATCTCTTAGAAAAGGGAATCATGACCTATTAACTTACATTGCCACCTTCAACCGCCTCATTGCACAAACGAATTGGCCCGAAGAGAAAAGAACTACACTATTTCACTGAGGACTGCAGGGTTAGTTAAAAGATGTGCTAGCTCAAGTTGTCAATCCGCCAGAGACTTGTGCGGAGTATATTAATCTAACCATACAATTGGACCATCGCCTTCAAGACCGAAAAATGGATCGCACACGGTCAGAAGGGAGGTCAATTTATTTGCGACCACGGGACAATCAAACCAAGGCTCATGAAGCTACAGAACCCATGCAAATAGGGGGGGTACGAGCTCCCATTTCCAAAGCTGAGAGGGAAAAGAGGAGACAACAGCAACTCTGTCTATTTTGCGGCAAGGCTGGACATTTCTGGCGCGATTGCCCTGTTAAGCCTCCCAAGAAAGTGGTAGGGGTCGTGGACACTGAAACCGAAGTCAAGGAACAAGAGTCGGAAAACTCAGACGCCTGGCAAGTGTAGAGGTCCACTTGTCGAGCGCAATCAAGAAACCTGAACAGACCTCCGACCTAGTAATCCCAGTGCTTCTAACCCACCACCAACAGCCGTCAAAGTCCATGCTCTGGAAGCCTACTTTGATAGTGGTGCGGTGGGGAACTATATTGATCAAGATTTGGCCACACGGATAGGCCTTCCACTTCAGCAAAAACCACACTCGGAAAATGTCACTGCCATGGATGGCTCACAGCTGTCTTCGGGGCCAGTAACTCAATACACCGACAAAGTAATGCTGACATGTCTGGATGGTGATGGTCATCAGGAAAGCATTTTGTTTGACCTTATAGGGGCCCCCCAGTTCAAAATGATCCTCAGGATGCAGTGGCTGGAAACCCATAACCCATAGATTGACTGGCGTACCTGGAAGATGACCTTCCCGCAGGAATGTGCGAGATGCTGTTACCCTAGGGAAGGGAGAAAAGTGCAGCCCCAAGGAAAATCCATTCTGGGAATTGTCGGTTCTCTACCTTCTGAATATCAAGACTTCCTGGACGTATTTCAAAACGAACAAGCCAATACCCTACCGCCCCACAGAACTTATGATTGTCAGATCGACCTGGTCCCTGGAGCGCAAGTCCCCTGCAGCAGAATTTACGCTCTGACTGAGCAAGAAAATCAACACCTGAGAACGTATCTAGACCAGTATTTAGCTAATGGGTTTATTCGCCCACCCAAGTCTCCAGCCTCTTCCGCACCCTTCTTCGTGCCAAAGAAGGAAGGGGACCTCAGGACTTGTATAGCTTATATGGCGTTAAACCAAATAACGGTGAAGCATAGGTATCCTCTACCGCTGATTCCTGAACTGCTTGATCAGGTAAAGAATGCACGAATCTATACGAAACTCGATCTACGGGGAGCTTACCATTTGGTAAGAGTGAAAAAAGGCGATGAATGGAAAACCGCATTCAGGACCAAGTACGGGCTTTTTGAGTACCAGGTTATGCCCTTTGGGCTATGCAACGAACCAGCAGGATTTCAGTTCTTTATGAACGATGTTCTCCACAAATTATTGGATATCTGTGTTTTAGTTTACATTGACAACATCCTCATTTACTCAAAAACCAAAGAATAACACATGGAACATGTGCGAGCCATTCTGGGGAAACTCCGTCAACACCAACTATTTGCCAAACTGGAAAAATGCTCCTTCCACGTTACGGAAGTTGAGTTCCTGGGATTCATGCTGACCCCACGAGGGGTGCACATGGACACTGGTAAGGTAGAGGCTGTTCTTCAGTGGCCATCCCCGACATCAGTCAAGGGGTACAAAGTGTACACAAATTTGCCAATTTCTACCGGCGATTCATTCCAGGTTTTTCCCAAATCGTGCACCCTATTACCTCTTTATTAAAAAAGAACAAGAAGTTTCATTGGTCTCCCGAGGCAGAAAAAGCCTTCCTGAAACTAAAAGCGGCTTTCACCTCAGCACCCATCCTTTAACATCCTCGACCCGATCTACCCTATATCGTTGAGACTGATGCCTCTAGTGTTGCCATGGGGGCAGTATTATCGCAAAAGGATCCTGACACGGCACAGCTGCATCCCATAGCATTTTGGTCTCGCAAGTTTACAGCGCCGGAAAATAATTATGCCATAACTGACAAAGAATTACTGGCGATCAAAGGGGCTCTTAAAACTTGGAGAAACTATCTTCTAGGAGCCAGGCATACTGTCACCATCATTACAGATCACTGTAATCTACAATATTTGAAAACTGCCAAAGCCCAATCTTGCAGTCAGCTTCGTTGGGCCCTTTTCTTCGCGGAGTATGATTTTGTGATCACGTATCGGCCAGGCGTGCATAACGGAAAGGCTGATGCTCTGTCACGCATGGGAGAAGAAAAGGACGCCTTTATGCCATCAGACCCAGTCCCAATCATTCCCGAAGAATGGATTCAAAATCAAATTGCTGTAAATGCCTGTTTGGAAGAATTAAAGATGGACCTTCAGTCTCAAATGGATCAAACCGCCCAACAAGAATGGTTACGCAAGGGGGATCAGTACTCCATTAAAGACCACTTACCCTATTTCCAAAGATGGCTATACATTAAGGACAAAGAAACTCAAAACAAGATTATCGCAAACTACCACAAATCATTTGTGGCAGGATACCCCGGAATTACTAAAACCCAAGCCAAGATCAGGAAAAATTACTGGTGTCCAACCTGTATAAAGGATGTGGCCCAATTTGTCAGTACCTGCAGAGTTTGTGCCCAACAAAAATCCAAAAAGCTACGCCCTGCGGGTTTATTGCATTCACTCGCCATACCACCAGCTCTGTGGCACACGTTATCCATGGACTTCATTACGGACCTACCTCCCTGCGAAGGTTTCAACACAATCTTAGTAGTGGTAGATTTGTTCTCTTAGATGGCACACTTTATTCCACTTAAAGGACTTCCGACCGCAGGAGCTTTGGCAACTTTATTCCTAGAGCAGATAGTCAAGCTACATGGTTTTCCTTCAGCATTGGTTTCAGACCGAGGAACGCAATTTGTCTCAGCATTTTGGAGGAGTTGTTGCAAGTTGGCGCAGATTCATCTTCGCCTCTCCACTAGTCACCATCCCCAGACCGATGGTCAAACGGAAAGGACTAACCAGACGCTGGAACAATACCTGAGATGCATTCTAAAACAAACCGAAAAGCCTTGGAAGGACATTATCTGGTTGACTGAGTTTGTGTATAATAACTCCATCCACACCAGTACTGGACAAACTCCCTTCTATATTATGAATGGTCGGCATCCCCGGACATCATCCTTTGACCCGCCTGATGACCTGGAAATGCCAGCAATTACCTCCCTACACAAAACAATTACTTAAACTCTGAAAGAAGCAACCAAGAATGTAACCAAAGCCAAGGAACAACTGAAAAGATTTGCTGACAGACTTAGGAGGGAAGCCCCGCAGTACCGTATTGGGGATAGAGTATGATTGGCTACCAGGAATGTACCGCTAAAAGGGCCTTGAGCCTTCCGGCCCAGATATCTCGGACCCTATCCCATCAAGGCTATTATCAACCCGGCCGCAGTAAAACTGGACCTACCCGCCAATATGCAAATTCACCTTGTGTGTCACGTTTCACTCCTAAAGCCGGTAAAACCCGAAACCATAATCAAAAAGCCTCCTGAGCCAGACATTATCGAAGGGGAACCTGAGTATGAGGTCAAAGACATTCTGGACTCAAAGATGGTGCGAGGGAACTTGTACTACCTGATTGATTGGGAAGGCTATGGACCTCAAGATCAAACTTGGGAACCTGAGGAATTCGTCCATGCACCACGATTGATCAAGTGATTTCACCGTGACAATCCCGCCAAACCCGGATCAGGAAGGAAGACACCCGTGAGAGGGGCCTTGCGGGGGAGTGATGTCATGGCCATAGGGCAGGGGCCCAGGCCTCCATTACCCAGAAGGGCCACTTGGTCCCAGTCCTGGCGCCTTTGGCGCATGGACACAGTCCATGTGCTTCGAACACTCTGTGCCTAAGGCACGTGCATCGGGACCGGGCGTGGCCATAGGACTGCATTGGGAGGCACGTGCTGGAATCCTTGGGCAAGGCAAGGTGGAGCCACAAGGCGTGGCTAAAGGGAGGGGCCGAAGCCAGCCTATATAAGGCCAGCCCAATATCAGGCCCTCGCTTCATGTTATTCTGCTTTGCAGCGTGATGCTTACCGCTGTATCTCACCTTGATTCCAGCACTTCAGTTGCGAAGACCTCCGTGCTTACCTGATTCAAGCCGCTCCATCGCTGAAGGCGCTTACCTGATTCCAGCCACTCCATCGCTGAAGGCGCACCTACCTGATTCCAGCCGCTCCATCACTGAAGGCGCTTACCTGATTCCAGCTGCTCCATCGCTGAAGACGCTTACCTGACTCCAGCCTCTCCACCGCAGTGTGTGCATCCTACCTGCATTCTGCCGGAGTCGGGGCCTCTTCTCTTCCGATTCGGTATGCCAGCGACTCAGGAGTATCTCGCTTCTTCTCCGCTTCACTGGGAATCTTCCTCCGGAGCCATCAAACCACCTCCAAGTCTTGGACTCTGCTCCACGCCATCGGACCGCTCCTGCAAGGGGAAAAGAACACAACAGGCTAGAAATCTCACAATCACGAACCATGGGCTGCATCTTACCTGAGCCTTGACTACCATCATATCGATCTGTGTACCTGTTGTCCTCGAGAGCCTATCCTTCTAAGGGGAATCCCAAGAGCCGTTCCATGCTCTCAACCTTCATCTTCACACCTTTCTGGGAAGAGCAGCAACAAAGCAGGAAATCTTTACTGCTTATCATTTCCTCAATACTCATCGCTAAAGACATTGATAGAAACCAAAGACTTACCTACAAGTGGATTGGTAACAGCTGGTCGTGATCACCACGTCGCGGGCCAGTGAAGTAACTAGGCCCTCTCTACGCGCCCCTGCTGAAGAAAGCAGGACGGAGAGCCCAACATCTCAAAAGAACAGGTGAGCTTGCATGGGAAGACTCTTGCGCACATTGTTCTTGCACGAAAGAGGTGAGGGGATTCAGGACACCTCCCCACTCTCCTCATTTCCTCTCCTCTTCTCCCAGGTGCAACACCAGTATCCAGAACCCTATCCTTTGAGGCAGCTAGGGGACACAACCGACACCAGGGAGCCAAGTCGAGGGAGGGCTCCGACCGTGCCCCAACGCCCCCACAGAGACCAGGTTAGCGTAACAGATGGTTATAAAACCAAAGGGAGCATTGCAGGATCGCCACCAAAGGAAACAGAAGGTAGACTGGATGATGTATAACAGACAAGCATAGAATGCTGTCCTTAAGTAGACTGGATCTTGATGACGAGAAAAGGGATGAAAGTCATACAAGCTGGGGTATAATGATGCCAGTTGAAGAAAGGGAGGAAAACAAAGGGACACGAAGGGAAGGCGCATGCGGTTTCACAATAGACCCAAGCTTAGAAATAGGGGTAAAATGGTCAGATGTAGAGGACCAAAAAGTAAAAACACTAGAACTGACACCATATACTGAATGACCACCAGCACGGTCGCGCAGTGCAGGGTATATATCCCCGCCGTATGTAATCAGATTAAGGTAATTGCCAGGACGGAGACAAATTGGTATGATTGTGAACCAGGATTTACAAAATTCCCATTATTAGAGAAAGGGGAGGATGACCACAATATATTCTGTGGTCACAAATAGATAAGGACAATTCAAAAATGTAAATTACCTTGTTTGACTGCAGGTTCAGGAAAATTGATTCATGAGTTAGAAAGAATGACAGCGGGAATGCCATTAGCAGTGGGCAATATAAAAGGCCTATTAGCAGCCATTCTAGGGGAGAGACCTGAAGACATTTGGAGAGAAGCAGGAGTGTAACAGCACAAAACATGACACACGATGGAGCGCCATTTAATAGTTGCAGAGCAGATGTATGGACGGCGCTTAGAGTACAATATCCTGACACATCAGAGATGGAAGCGATTATGAGAAGGAAAATGGGTGAGGACAACAATCCTGCTACCTTTATTCACGTGATTCAAGAACATTTGTGTCTCGAGACGACAGCCATGGGATAAAACGGTACCATTATTCTATCATATTTTATGTCAGGGATTGCACGCGCCAGTGCAACGGCAAATTAAGAAATAGGTAGGGATGGAAGCGAAGCCATGGGCAGAAATTCAGTTCACCATTGTACATCATTGTCGGTTGTTACAAGACAATAATAATAAGAAGGCAGAGAGCAGAAAGCAGGAGGAGGCAAAGTTGGTTCAGAATTTATTTTTCAAAATTTGCCATAGACGGAGCAGTGTTGACATGTGGTGAAGGTGTGGCAACATGAGAGGTACAGCCAGCACAACCAAGCAATATAGGGTATCCTATAGATCAAAGTGGGTATAAGTTTGGGCCACAAGGTAGAGGGAATGGACCTAGAGGAGGATGAGGTGGATGTCAAAACCCTCAAGGAGGAGGAGGTGCTTTGGAACAGTATTTGCTTCCTGTATAACTGCCTAACAAGTGAACAATAAATAAATGGAGGACAGCTGCAGCAATGCTGGAATTGTGGGAGGATAGAACATATGGCCCAAATGTGTAGAAGCAGAGGGGGTATAGAGCAGAATTTCATGGCCCTGAAAGGGGGATGGTCTATTCTCCACAGTACATTACAGAGTCACAAGAATATTATGCCCAAGATCACATGCATAATCATAAACGTGAGCAGCAAATACAGCAAGCGCAACAAGTTCTCTTTCAAGCGCAGACACCACAAGGGAAATCACAGCAAGTGCATATGCAAACACAGCAAGCACAAACTCGGCAAGCACAGACAAAAGCAATAGTGTCACAATGGAATGCAAATACAGTAGTCCAATAAGCATCCACACCCAGGATAGGGAGTGTATCCGAGGTAGGAGGAAATCCTTTCATGGGTACGGGATTAATTTATATCCACATTAGGAAAGCCCACAGAGTGACCTGATGTGTTCAGTACTATCAGAGACACTGGATCCCAAAAAAGGAACTAAGGGTCAGGGTAACGATAGGAGGCAAAGCATTTGTGTTTCTTGTAGACACTGGAGTGACTCGTTCCTGTGTTTGAGAGGGGAAGTATTCAATGTCTGGCATTGCCATAAAAGTGCAGGGATAATCTTGGGCTATGAGCTTAGTTCCTTTTACTGATGAGTTACCAATTTCTATAGGAGAACATGACGTGTCTATGCGACTATTGTATTCTCGACAGACACCAGTTGACATATTAGGACATGACTTGATGAAAAAATGTATATGACGATATCTTTTACTGACAAGGGGATAGTGTGTTCCTCTTCAGGGATTACATTATATGACAGCAAGAGGAGAATATCTCAGGGGCAACGTGCTTGCTGTGGAAGCAAGATGACACGGAGCACAACAGGTTGGATCCCTGGGTCTGCACTTAGAAACCTCTGGGTATTAAGCGCGTTATAAATAACCTATCATATCATATAATATCATAGTAGCATTTGCAGACCAAAAAGCATTACGAGAAGTTACTTTACACCCAGAAGTATTTTTGTATGGATTGAATATTTAGTTGGCATGTCTTCCTAAACTGGTCGGTAAAGTGTTGAGAATAACGGAAGAATTTTTGTTTAGGCCAGAAATGCCTATGGATGATGAAGAAGGACAGGTTATCCCTTAAGAGTTAGAAGCAGCAGTGGTAAGAGAGAAAAGGGTGGTTGTCCATGGGACATGTGATGAGGGAAGAGGATGGAGAGCAGTAATAGCTCTTGGTGAAGGATATAGAATAACAGATTTGACAGATGAAGAATTGTTTAGAGATGATTATTCAGATGATGAATTGGTATTTTTCATAAGTCTCACTTATTGGATTATAGCAGAGAATAGAGAAATACCAAAGGGAATGGCATTGATAAAAAAGAAACCGTCCTTTTTTCAGGAAGATTTAGAAAAGGTGACAAGCATCTTATGGACCAGCAGTCCATATGACGTGGGCCCATTGAGTGGTGCAAGAGCAGCTCAAATTAAGCTCAAACCTGGAGCAATTTTGCAACAAGCAAAACAGTGTCCCATGTCCAGAGAAGCAGATGAAGTTTTATTTGAAAACATTTCTGCTTTAGTACAGCAGGGAATGTTGGTGCCATCAGAATCCCCATGTTACACGGCTGTGTACCCAGTGAAGAAATCAACAGGGGATCGTGGAGATTTATTCAGGATCTCCATCCCCTAAATAATATAGCCAAAGCAGAGTTTGCTCTGGTTCCAAATCCAACTACAATGTTATGCAATATTCAAGCCACAGTCAAGTATTTTAGCATAATAGACTTAAAAAAATACCCTTTTCTCAATGCCCCTTCATGAGGACTCACAGGATTTGACTTCGTTTTCGTATAGAAATCAGTGCTGGAAACACACAAGAGTGCCTCAAAGGTACTGTGAGTCCCCTTCAATCTTGAATAGGGACCCCCAGATGGACCTGGGTAACGTACAACTCGAGAGCGCAATAATTCAGTATGTAGATGACATACTAGTGTGCAGTGAGACAGAAGAAAAGTCCAAAAAATACTCAGTTCAACTAATGACCATATTAGCAGAGAAAAGATATAAAGTAGATACACAGAAATTGCAATTTTATCAGGAAGAGGTTTTGTACATAGGGCAGCTTATCTCTCAAACCCGAGAAAAGTGACACCTGAGAGAGCAGAAGCAATCATGAAAACTCCCATACCTGAGACAGTGAGGGAAATGCAAAGATGTGTAGGCCAATGTCATTATTGCAGGGCCTGGGTTTTGATTACAGTCCATATATTCAACCACTTTTAAAAGGACTTAAGTAAGCCCAAGTAGGCAAAAGTAAGATAACATAGATAAAATGACTGAAGGATTTGAAGAATGAAAAAGGACGATCTGTACAGCCACTGTGATAGGAATTCCACACTATAATGAAGAGTTCTCTCTACTCTCACACTCAAATGTAGAAGTAATGACAGCTGTCCTCACACAGAAAATGACATAAGGACAAAGACATAAACCATTAGCTTCTTATAGCAGGATTTTAGACCCAGTAATGAAAGGTCATTATCCTTGTGAACAAGTGTTAGCTGCTGCTGCTTTTGCGATTGAAAAGGCTGTTAGAATTACCATGGGGTGCTCAATGATGTTGTCTGTCGAGCATTCACACTCTTCCTCGACCCAGTACTTACAATGGCTTCCGTGGCTGACCTCTTTCCTTTACAATCGACCCTCCCAGGTCCAACTGGGGTCCTTCCTCTCTGACATCTTTTTCTCTACCTGTGGTGTCCCCCAGGGATCTAATCTCTCTCCCTGGCTGTTCAACCAGTATCTGGCACTCCTTGCCCACCGCATCGCCACTCTCTGCCCCAACTTTCAGTGCTATGCGGACGATACCCAGCTCATTTTCAGTCTACCCTCGGCCTCCTCCTCTCCTTCCCACATCTCCGACTGTCTGTCTGCTATCCAGGAATGGTGTGCCGCCAATTACCTCTGCCTTAATGCCAGTAAGACTGAGATTCTACTCATCGGCACACCCACTCCCTCCTTCCCTGCAGTGCTCTGGCCAGCCTCTCTTGGCCCGCTTCCTGCTCCTACTTGCAAGGCAAAAAACCTCAGGGTCATCTTCGACTCAACACTCTCCTTCTCTCCTATATATCTGACGTCTCTAAGAAGTCACACTACCAGCTGCACCTCCTCAGAGGTATTCTTCCCTTCCTCTCCTTCCCCCAGAAGCACACGGTCTCCAGAGCCCTGGTTCTCTCGAAGCTGGACTACTGTAACAGCCTCTATCTTAATCTGCCTGCCTCCACTCTCCGCCCTCTGCAACTCATCCAGAACAGGACTGCGAGGCTTGTCCTTGGCCTCAAGCCCAGGGACCATATCTCTCCAGGACTGAAATCTCTACACTGGCTCCCAGTGGCTGCGAGGATTAAGTTCAAAACCCTCTGCATTGTCCACAAGGCCTTCTCGGGTCTGGGGCCTAAATACCTTCAACTCTTTCTTCCTAAATATCTTCCTTCCCGAGCCCTCCGCTCATCTGTCTCCAACTCCCTCAGGTTGAGCCGTTTCTCAAAGCAACGAGCTGGGGGGAGATCTCTCTCTGCGGCAGGGGCCTCTCTCTGGAACAGCTTTCCTGCCTGCCTGAAACTTGAGGAGAACCATCTTCGGTTCCGGAAGCACCTCAAAACCTTCCTCTTTGCTTCTGCTTTCTCTCCCCCTCTCCCCTGCTAAATTCTTCACTGAAACTACACTGAACCTGCACCTGGGCCACTCTCACCGACCTTCGTCCTTGGCCCAGCCACTCTCCACTTGCACTGCCTCCCTGGCAACCCCTGCACTGCGGGGCTGTCTCTGCATCCCTACAGCTCCCCCCTCCTAGCACTTGTCAGCACTTACCTTGCACTTGCCACCACCTCGCCCTACTTATTTATTATTTATTTATTTTATTCTACTTACCCTGATCAGCACTTCCCCCATCCCCTTCCCCTTGCAATTTGTTCCCTTCCCCCTACCCCTGCACTTGTGCGATATGAAAGACACCTGGCCTAGTAGGATCGGTGTCTGTCTTCCCCTTGTTCCCTCCTCCCTGCCTCGTCGCGCCTTGAAACACTTGTGTATAGGCGCGTTACAAATGCCATATCATATCATATCATATCAATATTGATGGTATGGCAACAACATATACGAACACTAGGAAAAGTGTTGGTGGGAGTGGGATAGGAAGGTGTGTTAGAGTTAGGTGGGCTATGGGGACTCCATGTTCTCCCCAGGTTGTCACTAATCCCATAGGGGGTTTCCCTGCTCTTGAGATCCACCCACTGTTTACCACCCCCAGGGCGATTATCGTGTAGTGGCCTCACCTCCCTGGCCTCATGAGAAGGGGCTCTCCCCCCAGGGGAGAAGGTAGGACATCCGAGGATTCATCACAATGTGTTTGCCTTACAAATTAAATTATATAGGTAACATGTAAAATCCACATTACTTTGTTGCCTGAATGCAAGTCATTCACTACTGGTCAGATATAACATAAATCACACTCTTCCAACAGATTTATACCTCCTGCATTTCCTTGTGGGCACTGTGTGGTTCCCTATCCTCCGTACTCTCCTTGCACAACACATAGCATACATCAAACAACAGAATTGTGCTTTCTTTGGGCCTCATTACACAGACGGCGGTAAGGGTTTACCGGTACCGGTATTTTACCAGTACCGGTAAACCCTTACCACCTTACTACGAGGTCCCTTTGCGGGTTGGAGAATTTAACGCCTGCTTTTTGCAGGCGTTAAAAACCAACCCGCAAAGGGACCAGGGAGCTAATTACGGCACCGCAAATTAGCACATTCCCCATTCCCATTATGCCCTATGGTGCAAAAATGGGAATGGGGAAGGGCAATGGAGGAAGGGGGAATTACCGCCCCACCAACCTTGGAATAGGGCAGTAATTCCCCTTTCCACCAAGGCAGTGCCGGTATTTTACCGGCATGGACCAAGGTGCTCATAGCACCTTGGTCCACCGCCGTCCGTGTAATGAGGCCCTTTCTTGCCTACATGGAATCAATGGATTTCACAACCTCCCTAAACCTGAAACCACTCAGACACGCAAGTTCATTAGCAGTACCTTTGGAGGTACATTGGTGGACACGCTTTGAGTATGATGAGTGCCACATGTTCAACACAGTACAAATACTCAATACTTCCTGGGTCTTTTTTGAGCTTAGGCAAGTTTCCCTTGGACAAATCTGCTGGAATGCCTTTCAGCATCATCATGTTTCCATGGCACAAAGTTAGCAGCTTCCCTGGGCTCACACATCAATTTCAGATGATGGCACACAGAGGCAATTTATTAATTGGCTTGAAAGTCAAGTAAAGCAGCATCCTCTACCTAACAGAACCTCACTTGACTGGCCTGACCCACCCTCCAGACCCCTTACCATTTATAGCTCAATGGTCACCAGACTTGAAAAGATTCCAAAATATCACTGATAGGCCTTCTGACATATGGAACCAACCTCCTGCCAAAACAATAACTCCATTTATGAATATTTAATCAGTCACCAATGTTCAATTCCAGTTATGATGCAACATGACACCTTCAGGTTGGTTGACCCCCTACAGAAGGGTGTTAAATTTCACAACCATGACAACTTCTGGTTTTTCCACCTCAGGCGTGAGGCATTGGACCACCTTCCCTGTGATGACTTATGGACACATATGAGTGCCGTATTGTTATTGCCAGTTCAAATGGATCCACCAAGTGTGCACAGGCCACCATCCTTGGCTCAGTTACCCCTGCCGGACAGGGATCTGTAGTTCTTTAATCGCTGAACAAGATTGAATGAGGTCATAGAGAAAACTAGGGCCAAAGTCAATATTGGATGGGGTGGCTCAATAAAAGTCTTTGATAAAAGGGAAAAATCTAAGGAACATAATGAAATGAAGTCATTGGGTAGGAGAAAGAATGGATTTATCATTGTCATAGCTGGACAGTCCACCTGTAAAAGAAATACTTCCCACCCTTCATCCTTTGTTCAAACCTTCATATATGTATTTTGTTAAAACAATCTGCCCCGACACTACACACCATGCTATAATGTGGCTTGGGTAAGACGTATGCAGCATGTGTACTGTTTGAATTTGATGCATTTGCAATGGTTCATTCATATTCAATACCCTCTATTTATTTATTTAGAGGTTTTTACAGCACCAGAATGCAGAGCGAACCACTTTGTAGGAGAGGGGCAGATAGTGGGAGAGAGAAAGGAAGTGTGCCCACATTCCAAACACGCCTGTGAGCTTCCGTCCTGTAAGTCCATCTGCCAGGGCAGTGGTGTGAAAGAGGTTGGTGAACAAAACGGAGGTGGAAACGCATGGAAATTCGTCATTCGAAGCAAGGTTTTGGGTTGACGTTCTGGGGTCAACCGGGTATTGAAGTGTGATCAAGTGTGGCTGGGGGGAGGCTCTGGAGGCAGTGCAGGGCTGGTGTAGTGTAGTAGCCCAGGTGCCATCCCCAGGAGGAAGAGCAAGCATGTGAAGCGAGACAGTCATTGGGTGTATAGATTCCTAGTGCAGATCCCCGGGTCTGTGGCGGTATAACAGGGACTGCTTGGACAATCTCGATCTGGAGGGTGCGTGGGCATTCTATGATCTGACTGGAGCCACTTTGCACTTCTAAGAGCTAGGTGTTTCTGTGGGGAGCTCCTTTTTTTAAAAAAAACTGGGTTTTGAGCTGGTCTACTTGGATCCTCTGAGAGATCGGGAAGTTGTTCCATGCTTTGAGTACAGAGACTCTGATGCAAAAATGCAAAAGGGAAATCAACAAATGTCACTAAATCCAAGATTATGCTCATGTTTTTTTCCTAGATGTGGCATCCTTTTCATTGAAATGGGACAGTATTAGATCAGCTTAAAGAGTTAATCTATTTAGGTGTATTTCTAAGACCATATAATGGGGCTCAAGTAATGACACAGGCTGCTGGAGCAGTTTTTATATTTGCAAGCTATTTTTCAAGGTCAGCCATTGGGTTTTATGATTACTCTATTGAAAAGAAAACTCAAACTTTAGCTGCTCATGGGTCTATGATAACTGTGCGTCATTGGAAAATACATTTTGAAGTCATCTCCTTGGCCTTTCTAGAGGGATGGCCTCATCTTTCTGTGGTACCTGTAGAGGTTGGCTTGGATTATATAATTGATGTTATTAAAACCTGATGGCTCACTGTGAAAACAAGGAAATAATATGAGGCAGGGTAACCAAAAAGGAAACACACCAAACACAGGTTACAAAGGAACATACAAAGCACTTTATTTTATACTGAATCCAGTTACAAAAGAACAGAACAAAATTCAGATAGCTATCGACCCTCAGTACAACACAGCGAACTCCGGCGTGGTTCGGTGTGCTCAGTGAGTGCAAATATTCATTGAAACAGTCAGGCTTTTATACATCTCTCCAGCCTGTTGTCCAGCCTTTCTTCAGGTTAACCATTCCATAAATAAGTTATTGCTCTAGGGTCCCTTGCCAGGTCAAATCTAGTTCATCTTAGGTTTATACATTAACAAGAAGAAATGGTAATAATGTATGCTCTAGGCCTAACATTACAATGCGGGACTTAGTTTATACAATGTAGTTAAGCAGGTGTTCTCATTCAATTATAGATCAGTTTCGGTGATACAGGTAATCCATTGCACACAGGTCAGCAGAAGGACAAGGTCTCAGCTCATGACCCTAACAAGTGGCCTGCATGCAAGTTATACATTAGCTGTACAGAGGTCAAGACAATCAAGTTCGGTTCTGAATAACATAGGCTACCATTTTAGCTCACATGGTGACTTTATAGAGCAAGAAAACCTAAAATGGCGGCTTGACCAAAAATAACAGTTTACATGGTTTCTAAGGTCAGGACCTTGCAATGCGTGTTTATTCACATGTAGTTTATAAGCAGCTTGTTATCAGCTTGGCATAGGCCAATATACATATATTCATAGCAATAGGAGGCACGATATAATTTCCAGTTTGACAAACCCTCCTTTTGGCCTATGCCAAGTGCTAAACTACTTCTGATCTCCCTGCAAATAACTCCATGTGTCATCGTCCATACACCCTGAATAGCTGTCAGAAATATCTATCGCCATTAGATCTTTTACTAAGATCTCTTTCAGTACATACTCCTTAGAGGTTTTATCTGGGGCATACACTTTATGTCCTATTGTACCTATCGCCTGAGCGCAACATCCCCCTAGCATTGAACATATACTTGGTAGACATTGGATACAACAACAAAGAAATAGCAAAATTCCCAAAATAATCAGCAAGACTGAAAGCACTTTCCAACCCCAAGACCGCAAGAAGTCCCAGAACCAAGCGCTAAGATCCCAATTTCCCTCGGGAACATGCAATTCTGAACTAAGAATGTGCAGATTCTGAATTGCCTTAAAAATAGTTGGGGAGAAATCCGGTACGAAAACACAGCAAGCGGACCCCACTAGTTTACATACTCCACCACGTTCAGCCAGAATGACATCTAATGCCATCCGGTTCTGAAGCGCTACCAATCTGATCGCTTTCTGCTCTAAAGTCATGTTATAGAGTATATCTGTAGTCCGGTTGATGGTTCTCTCCAGTACTCTCGCTAGTTTCCTGATATCCTCGGAATTCGCTATCTGCCCAAAGAATGGAAGGAATGATTTCGCTACATCTCCTAAAACCTGTGCTGGAGTGTCGCCATTCTCGTCCCGCCGTGGACGAGCCTTCGAAACCTCTACAGTACTTGCTATAAACACCCCAGGTAACAGGATTCCTAGATATCAAGTTCCCTGCCAATCCCTGGGCAACCATGGAAATGCTACATTACCGTAAACAAAATAGATAGGTTTGCCTACATATAAAGGTCTGTCTTCCCCAGTCAAATTTGCAACGTTGGCACAACCTTTAAAATCTCCCATTGACCAGGTGCCATTCCTCTGTATGCAGAAAGAAACTGAATCGGGGCTATGGTTAACAGTATTATACTTATGTATAAGTACATTTTAAAGGAAATCAAAGATTGGAAAGGACGAGACAGTCTATCAGAAGGCCTAATAGAAGCAATATTGAGCTTACTCCTATTTGCGAAAAGCGAGTATCCCAGGGGAGTCAGAACACGTTTCTCAAAACTATTCAAATTAGTGCCATCAAAGTTCCCCGAGATGCTATCGTTCCATCGGCCAAAGAACAGTGCTCTAAGTGAAGCATAACAAGCAGTTATCAAAGGTAAAGGGTGGATATACCAACCTAGCCCCTTATCCCCATGTTGTGGTAAATGTGAGCAGACCAAACAATTAGTCTTATTAAAAATGGCATGTGTTGCATTCATTATAAGCAACAAGGTATTATTGTGATACTTCTGTCTATGCTGTGAGTCCCTAGGTGACAGAGTATGCAAATGTACAAAAGCTGTAGGAACAGTGGGTACAATTTCAGTCGGCAGCAAAGACTCTAAAAGATGAGTTTCTTCAAAATACCAAAGGCCTAAAACAGTGACTATTATAAAACCAAATATTATCATAAAAACACAGCAATACGTTTTCGGGGCCCAGGCACATTGTTCATTGTCAGAGTTGGTCACCCCCTTATTTATAAGTCCAATACGAGCAGCAGCGGTGGCGGTAGCAGGCATTGTAGATTTTCAATCGACGACCCCAATGTTCGTTGCTGGCGACACTACGGTTGCGCGGCTTCTTAGTCCTTCCACAACCCCTAGCCAACAGAATTCCTTTCCTCAACTTTTTGGGCAAAAGCAAGCCCTTGATGATCCTTTCCTTCCTTGAATGCACAGCCAAACCGTGCCGTATGTCTATCAGATGCACAGCAAAACCATGCCGTATGTCTATCTTCGTGGCCGGAAGTTGTATCTTGCTGTGCCTGGTATTGTTTGATCCGAGAACAAGATGTCGTCACTTCCCGTTGGAAGCAACATATCAGAGGCAAGTGAAGTTGGCACAGCAATTGTGCGGAGACAAAATGACAGCTTCCCCAAGCCTCACGGGCTCAGAAAGATTCTCCGATGCACTCTCAGTGCTACTCACTGCTTTGGGATCATTGGTTGCAGCGTTAGCGAGGGGTTCTGTTTCTTCTGTAATGTGTGGCACTGGGTGAGGAAGTTTCTTGACATGCGTCGCATGGATCCAATGCTTCCGGCCTGCGACGCGCACCGCTGTTTGGGTGACCAGCAGGACCTGGAACGGGCCCCGCCACCGAGGTGCAAGGCAGGAAGATCGGTCAAAGGATTTGACCAAAACCCAACTTCCAGGTTGTATACTGTGGCCTGGGCCCTCGTATCGCGCGGGTAAAGCGTTTCGTACCTGGTGATAAATGAAATACAGGTTTTTAGTCAACTGGCTACAATAGTCTGAAAGCAATACATTTTCTACATTCCTCAATGCCCTAGGCTTCGGAAGACCCCAGATATTGGCAGGTCTCCCCATTACCACCTCAAATGGAGAGAGCCCAGTCTTAGTTTGAGGGGTTGTACGCATGGCTAGTAACACGATCGGTAAGGCGTCCGGCCATTTTAGTTTGGTGCCGGCACACGTCTTAGCGAGCTTGTTTTTTATGATACCATTGTGTCTTTCCACTAATCCGGCGCTCTGAGCATGTCTGGCTGAATGGAATCGTTTGTCAATTTGCAATGCCGTACATATCTGTAGAATTACAGCAGCGATAAAATGCGGACCATTATCCGACCAGATAACTCTCGGCAAACCGAACCGTGGGAAGAATTCCTTTAACATGGTCTTCACAGTGGTCATGGCTGTAGCGTCTTTAACAGGGAAAGCCTCGACCCACTTACTAAAGGCGCAAATGACCACAAGGACATATTTTAGATTGTTACATCGCTCCATTTCAATAAAGTCAAAGTGAATCACTTCAAACGGGACAGAAGGAGGCCCAAAGCTACCTCTTGGAGTTGCTGTCCCCTTTCCCACATTGTGTTGTAGGCAAATCATGCAATTTTGGACATAATGCTGGGCAATTTTTGAAATCTTATCATTTACCCAGACTTTCTCTAACATTCTCGTGATCTGTTGAGCGCACACATGTGTGGGACCGTGTGCCAACACCCATCATCATCGAGTTTCCCCAAGCCCTGAGCCCACCTCTTGGATTCTTCTAATGTGGCATCGGCTTGGATATCCCGTACAGACCCAACACCCTCATCCATTGCATAGGCATCTACAGTCTCCCTTGAAACTTACATCTCCGTGAAGAGATCAGAGGCAGTTTGTCTAGCTATTTGATCAGCAAAAGCATTCCCTTTCCCTACATCATCCATAATCTTGCGATGTGCTGCGCACTGAATGATTGCTAACTGACTAGGGAGCGCAAGCGCTGAAAGCAATTGTACTATCAGGGAGCCATGCTGGATCTTGGTGCCATGCGAAGTTAAAAACCCTCTCTCTGACCAAAGTCTCCCAAAGTTGTGAGCCACCCCGAAGGCATACTGGCTATCAGTATATATGTTTACTGTTAGCCCCTCGGAAAGCTCACAAGCTCGAGTCAATGCTATAATCTCTGCAGCCTGCGCAGAGTTATGCGTAATTCTCTTGGTCGCCACAAGCGTACTCAATGTAGTGACTGCATAAGCAGCTGTGGATGTACCATCCAGTAGTTTGAAGCAGGAGCCATCACAAAACAGCTCCCCTTGTGGGTTATCCAAAGGAGTGTCCCTCAAGTCAACTCTGCCTTTTGTATCTTGTTCAGTAGTATACAGGCAATCATGTGACTCTTCGTCACCGCAAACAGTATTTTGCGTGAAAGGTAGGAGTTCAGCCGGAATAAGAACGCAGCACCTCCTAATTTGAATGTGGGGAGCAAACAAGATTAATTCATATCTTGTCAGTCGTGCGGGAGTGAGGTGTTGCGTTTGGGTTTTGTTCAATAGAATATCTACAGAGTGAGGCACCATCAGGGTTAAATCATGGCCTAGGACCATTCCCTCACTCTGTTTTACAGACGCAGCAGCAGCAGCGACAGCGCGCAAACATCTTGGCAAAGCGCATGCAACAGGATCAAGGGCGGAAGAGAAGTAACCGCATGGCCTATTCTTCCCTCCATGTTCCTGCGTTAATACAGCCAAAGCACATCCATCACATTCATGCACAAACAACACAAAGGCCTTCTCATAGTTCGGTGTGCCCAAAACTGGCGCCGAACATAATGCAGTCTTGAGCAACTCGAATGAATGTTGATGCTCTGTATTCCATGGCAATGGCGAAGAAATACCCTTCTTCGTCAAGGCCAAGATCGGTTTTATCACTAGTGAGAAGTTTGGGATCCATAACCTACAGTAAGAAGCCATACCTATCAAGGCTCTAACTTCCTTTTGTGTATTTGGGACAGACATGCCAGAAATGTGTTTTATTCTTTCAGGTGTCAATCTTCTTCCCTCCTTTGACAGGAGATAGCCTAAATAGGCGACCTCCTGGCAACAATATTGAAACTTTTTAAGCGAAGCTTTGTGACCATGCTTAGCTAAATGGATGAGCAACAACACAGTGCCCTCTTTACAAGAGTTCTCAGAGTCAGCGGCTAAAAGCAAATCATCAACATATTGAAGCAACGTACAAGTAGGGGGCAATCCAAGGGTATCAAGCTGCTCTTTCAAAGCCCTACTATAAATACTAGGACTCTCAGTATACCCTTGAGGTGCACGAGTAAATGTGAATGAGCGTCCCCCTAAGGTGAACGCGAACAAGTATCTACTATCCTCATGTATAGGAATACTGAAGAAAGCATTCTTTAGGTCCACAACACTGAAGTGAGTAGCCGTAGCTGGAATCATGGTTAATATTGTCGTCACATCAGGCACAATCGGAAATTGCGGAGCGACTACTTTATTAATGGCACGTAAATCAATTATAAAACGAAATGGAATTGCATTATCACCTTTTTTGTACACGGGTAAAATCAGAGTATTGCACAAACTTCCTGCAATCTCCTCAATCACCCCACGATGCACAAAATCGGAAAACAATGCTCTTCAAAGCTCGCTCGCCTTCAACTGAGATCTTATACTGTGGAATACGGGGCAGCTTAATTCCATGTTTCAAAACTATTTTAACAGGCTCAATCTGCAAAACACCGACATCATTGTCATCAACTGCCCACAAACACTCTGGTACATTACTGAATTCTGGCGGCAAAGGTCTAGTCAAGAATTGCGAAACAGAACATTGCTGTGGTGAAATCCTCAAACGCACTCCATCAGAAGAACAATGAATTACCGCATTTAATTCCTTCAACAGATTCAACCCCAGCAAATTCTCTCCACAATTCAAAGTCAAGAGAAGTGGACAGTGGTCCGTAAGGGACCCAAAGAAATAGGTACCGGTGAAGAAACCGGACAAACAACTGGTGTGCCAGAAAACCCTACAGAAACATTGGTTTGCCCTGACAGTGTAATGTTTGGAACCCGAGAATGATCAATGGAGCACTTCTGTGCTCCAGTGTCTATCAAAAATTGATGTTTCCTATTTCCCACTACCATTTCAACGTAGGGACCTTTCTGATTAACGGGAATAGGTGTAGGTTCCAAACCCTGCTTCGGGCAATCCTAACGAAACAAAATATCATCAAAAGGAAGCTCTTCAGATAGATATGCAGCAGAAGGATGATCAAATATGTTTCTAGTATCCACACTCGAAGTCTGATTATCCTGTGAAAAAGGTTGTTGGGGATCCTGCGAAAACTGGCTTCTACCAGGGCCCCATACACCCGGGCGACCTCTGGATCGTCTACCCATATTTCCAAATGTATTATTCGACCTCTGTCGAAGGACGGGGCATTGTGCACGCCAATGACCCTCCTGGCGACAATAGGCACACTGGTTAATATTCACAGGACCGAAGGGCACAATCCCTTGTGGAACATACTGACCTCTAATCTGCGAACTACCCCCTCTGGGGCCTCTAACAATTTGCTGTAACAATACTTTAGTCTTCAAATCACCTTTTCTCTTCTCAACTCTATCTTTTTCATTATTGACACGGTTCTCGTAGTACTGAGCCATGTGCAGTACTTCTGATTGGGATTTCACCTGCCAAGCGCTCTCAGAAGACATAATTTGTGACTGGATGTCAGGCAGCAATCCACGTACAAATTTGTCCACAAATAATCTTTTCCCAGACTCTGTGCCTAAGTCTCGTCAACTGAAATCCGAGAATACCTGTTCGAACCGATTAAAGAACTCGGTAGCACCCTCAGATTTTCCTTGGAAACAGGCCGTAAGCTTGTCCCAAATAATTCTCTTTTCGGGGATTATAGTTTTCAGTTTTGCAATTATTCTGTCAGGCAAAGTTAGTATCACCTGAGGTGGTCTCTCACCAGCTGGCCTTTCCCCATCAAGCCTAACTATGTTAGCCCATGTATCTCCCAACCCTGGTACATCGTCTATAGTTCTAACTTGTTTCCACAAATCTACAGGCAGGAGTGCAGGGAATAGCAAATCAATGTTGCCTAGGATAAACACTGAGGACTGCAAAACGGACGCTATCTCTTTATAGAACCCTGTCGGATTTTTCCTAATGTCAGGAATAGTTTGTCTAATAGTATTCACTTCCTGTTGTGAAAACGGGACGTGAACAAACTGCGATACATAATGTGCAGGAATGTCCACAGCAGGTGTACCTGCTGCAGCATTAGCAGGAATCTCAACCTTTGGGACAAATGTCGGAGGAACCTCTCTCATAGGCAACTGAGATGTAGGCAACTCCGAACGCTTACTAAGCAACAGAGCTAAGTCGAGCGCTAAAGCAGTTGAAGAAGTGTCAAGTGAAAAAGCTCTCTTATAAATGCTCAATAACTCTGTGGGACAGCTAGCCTTTCTCTTTAAACATTCATCCTGCAGGTACTCTACCATTACCTGTATCACTTTCCTCTGCATTTCTAGCGTATATTGACTGTATGTGTCATATACCTCAACTGGAGTTATCGATATGTCTGAAATCCATCTAATCGCATCTTTTGTACAAATTCGTGCTTCCTCAGATGTCCATTTACGAAACAGAAGAAATTGTTTCTGTACATACATACTTTCTTCTTCGTCATCCTCATTCCGTAACCTTTCCAACTCCTTCCTATACTCAAATATCCTCTCAACATGCTCATGTACCTTCTCCACAGTGTCTCTTGAAAACGCTAAAGTATTCAGGTCCCTCAAGCCTTGTGGGAGGTCTGGATTATTTAATTTACCCCACATTACACATAAATGAATCCCTAAACCTTCAATGAAAACATTTTTCTCAGGAAAATTATCCATATTAGAAAGTGTGGCAAGAACATTAGCTCGATCATCTTTCTCCATACAATGCTTAGCCCATGCAAACAAATCCTGTTTCTTTTCTGTAGGAACAGTATTACGAGTAACAATCCTCGACCCCGCACCCTGATCAACTACAAGCGGTACAGAACTACTTGGGAGTGAGGGTGCAGGCAAATTCAATGGAGGTACTATTACTGGTGCAATGGGAAGAGGCAGAGGAGCAGGTGGAGGAACAACAACCGGAGGAATAGGAACAACAGGTTGAGCAGGAAGAGCAGGAATAACAGCAGGAAGAGGTACAGCAGGAGGAAGAGGAACATACGGAGGTGGTGCAGAGGCACCAGGCCTTCGTTCATTTAACAATTTGTCGATAAACTCATCAGAAACATGAAGATCTTTAGAAGGATAGATTTTCTGAATACCGAGTGAGAAAGCCCTGTCCATATTCCTAACCGACTCAGACTGTTTGTCCTGATCATATAACAACGCCTTTTCAGCATTTGTTTTATGACGGCGCACATGTTTTTCCCTACTTTTAAGCTGCTGCAATGCTTCTCTTTTCCAATTTTGCAAAACATCAAATGCTGCAGGTCTGGCCTTCTTTTTTAACAAGACTGACTCTAAATATTCAATACGAGGGATCTCAAAACTACCATTGACTGGCCACTGAAGTTCGGAGGCATGTCTGGTTTGTCTGTGCCAAATTTTATTAAATACTACACTTCCAATGCCATGCTTACAGTACATAGTACATGCCGGTGACCCCTCCTGCGGTGCCGGACGGCTACATTCCAAAGATTGTCTATCGCTGCGGAATAATGCCCTAAAGCAGCTAGACAATTTCCCAGCCATTTCTCAAATACTCGGTGTTACCTGGTCAATAATTGTGTCTGCAGATACAATGCGCCAAATTCAAATTGTCAGGGTTAAATTAAGAGTCGGGTAACGACTCACCTGACCAAACCTAAGGAGGACCGATCGGTTTACAAAGGACTTACCTAACGAATTTTACCTTGTGTATGGTGATTTCGTCAAATCTGCCCGCCTCAAAAAATTGACCCTCGTCAAGATGCCGTCTCAGACCACACGGCTATCGTCTAGGGAACGGATTGTGCAGCGCTGTTGAGGTGTCGCGTCTCGTTCAGTCGGGCCCGTTATGTCACACCGTCCGATCCCGGTCCGATAGCGTGCGTCAACCTTCAATAATCCGGCATCAATCTTAAGGGTCCCTATTCGGGCGCCAACTGTGAAAACAAGGAAATAATATGAGGCAGGGTAACCAAAAAGGAAACACACTAAACACAGGTTACAAAGGAACATACAAAGCACTTTATTTTATACTGAATCCAGTTACAAAAGAACAGAACAAAATTCAGATAGCTATCGACCCTCAGTACAACACAGCGACTCCGGCGTGGTTCGGTGTGCTCAGTGAGTGCAAATATTCATTGAAATAGTCAGGCTTTTATACATCTCTCCAGCCTGTTGTCCAGCCTTTCTTCAGGTTTACCATTCCATAAATAAGTTACTGTTCTAGGGTCCCTTGCCAGGTCAAATCTAGTTCATCTTAGGTTTATACATTAACAAGAAGAAATGGTAATAATGTATGCTCTAGGCCTAACATTACAATGCGGGACTTAGTTTATACAATGTAGTTAAGCAGGTGTTCTCATTCAATTATAGATCAGTTTCAGTGATACAGGTAATCCATTGCACACAGGTCAGCAGAAGGACAAGGTCTCAGCTCATGACCCTAACAAGTGGCCTGCAGGCAAGTTATACATTAGCTGTACAGAGGTCATGACAATCAAGTTCTGTTCTGAATAACATAGGCTACCATTTTAGCTCACATGGTGACTTTATAGAGCAAGAAAACCTAAAATGGCGGCTTGACCCAAAATGACAGTTTACATGGTTTCTAAGGTCAGGACCTTGCAATGCGAGGTTATTCACATGTAGTTTATAAGCAGCTTGTTAGCAGCTTCGCGTAGGCCAATATACATATATTCATAGCAATAGGAGGCACGATATAATTTCTAGTTTGACATCACGCCGAATAAATGTTGACAATAAAAATTATTAAGACGAATTCTATCATCCAGCATTCCAGAACTTGATTAAACAGTTTCCTCTCTTTCACACAATGTGCCTCATTACGAGCTTGGTGGTAGCCGTGCCCGTTTTACAGGCATGGCTACCGCCAAACTCGTTACCGGCACCTGCAATTGGGCAATAACCGGGCCATTACGAGTTGAATGAATTGATAATGGTGCCGGTGCAATCATGGGTTCTGCTCGAGGGTGGCGGTATGGCCACCTGGTCTGACCAGGTGGCTGCAAGGGCGCCCTCGAGCAGATCTCGTAGTATGGCGGTTTGGTTACAATGGTGCCAGTATCGATACCGGCGCCGTTGTTGCCTTACCACCATACTCCTAATGAGGCCGAATGTATATTACATGATCTACTTAAGAGTGATATTGTATCCTGAATTCCTTTGATTTGTTATGTTAAAAATGAATTCTCCTCCTTCTTTTGGGGAAATGGTGGGCTTGATGTATTATCTCTATTTTATGTGAATTGTAGGTAAGGATTAATTGTATGAAGGTTTCAATAATTGCTGCTACTTACCAAGTTGCACTTCATTACCATTGTGCACGGTGAAATCCATGATACATTTGTGGGTCCATATGAATTAACGGTTTTAAATGTTGTCGCAATTTGCGTGTCATTATGTCTCAGGCTTTGTATGGCTGTTATATTTAACTCTGCAACATTAGCAGGAAAAGGATTGAATGTGGATTATATATTTGCTTTTAGGGGAGAAGATCCCGAATAAAGCTTTTCCTGATTTTGATTCTAACTCTGAATCTGATGCCCCTTTGTGTTTACAGTTGAATTTGGGCATATAGAGGAGACCAGTATCCTCTGAGCTCAGGTTTCTGGTCAGGCTGCACCTCTTCATCCCATATTTCTTTCTCTTCTAGTGCACCTCCCGCCCATGTGCTTTTTCCATGGGTACTTCCAGTGGTCGAAGTGAGTGGGAGCGGTCGGGAGCGGTGCTCCTCAATTTTTTTCAATTATGTTTTACAGCTCCTATACCTTTATTTTAAAAAATAAACTGTTCCGGAATGGTTTTGTTTTAAAATAAAAGTGTAGAAAGTTTAAACTTGCACTTTCAATGCAGTGCACTGGACGTGTCCTTAAACAGCAGGTGCAAGTGTTTGGGGGTTTGTATTGTGTGTGTGAGGGGGCGTGTTGTTGAGGTTTGTGGGGAGTTGGTGCTGGCCAGCAGGGAACATAGTTCCACTACTTCTTTTCGTAAACCTCGACCACTGGGTACTTCCCACTCTACCCACTCATGGGCCACATGCACCTCTCCATTATACAAACGAGTACCTCCTGGGGCATCCACTCTACCTCCTTCTTTCCCCAGTCCCCTCAACTAAGAACAACATCCAGGCCACCAGCCACCGATCCCATTTACAGGCTCTTCTTGAGTGCCTTCTTTTTCATAGAAAATGCTCACCATCTTCTCTGGATTCACTCTCAAATTCATCTGTTTAAACAAAACCTGGCTGACTACCCATTGTGCGAGCCCTTGGTGCCATAATGCAGTGCCCATAGGCTTCTTCCCCCACAGATACAAACCCTCAGAACTTGTTGGCAGGGCAACATTTTACACAAAACCTATTTCGTTGTTGTTTACTTAACACCCAAATTCTCTCCTGCCAAGTCCTTCTACTGCAGTTCCACTTTACTGACAACTTTACCTTTAACATTGCTGTGGTACATTGCCCTTCTAATATCAATGTGCACTCAATAGTGCCATAGCTGACTCGGCCTATCCCATCAACGTCAACTACTCCAGCAGTTTTTTTTTCTCCAATGTCAACATTGGGGTTGACTAGACACAGCTCCATCACTCTAGGGCCATCCTCGAAACTTGAATCACCTGGGTTGCTCCAGCTGCCGTTCAGCACGACTGAAGAAAAAGGTCATATATTAGTCTTATTCCTGCTCCTGGCAACCTCGTTGATACAGTGAAGAACTTCCTATGCTTTTATGCATTGACCCACGTTTCGTTTTTCTCCTTCTACCCTGGCCACTTCCCCTGCACTTAATTGGGCTTGCCTAGGTTCTAGGAGCCTGCACAGAACCCTGCCTTGAATTCACTTTATCATGTCTATCTTTTCGACATGCACCTTCTTTTTTAATCACTATATAGCCAGCAACTCTATCTTGTACATGCCTTTGAACCCTGTTATTAGTACCCAGCGAGGGACAATGAGATTGCAACATGAGATCTCATTGGCCCTCGCTGGGGCGTTACCCGACCAGCATGGTAATGGCCCAAAACAAGGATCCCTGGCTTTTACCACCTGAATCCGCCCCCGGAACCAGGTATTGTAGCTATTACTATGCCTGGCCCATCTCGGGGCGCTTTTAGTTTTTTAAAAGGTGTGGCTGAGTTCAGTACTCTCAGCCCATGTTTTGAGTGAGCTACTGGCGCACACACGCACCCTAGGTGACAATTTACACGAATAAAGGGGCACAGTGATGTCCTCAAAACTGATATATTGGGCAGGGGGGCAGGGGTTCCCCTTTTTGGCACTATGTTAATAATTTTCTTGAGACACTTAAGGTGCACTTATTCGTTCCAATTATTGCAAGGAAAACTGCCTTGTCCTGAGAGGTCACAGCTCCTTCCATATTTTGATAAGAGGGCAGAGCCATCCCTCAAGAGATATCATACAACCCAAAACTGGATGGTGAGGGCAAGAGCATACACCACCTACACGGCCAAATTATCCTTAGAGATTTTCAGTAAATATTAAAATGATTGGATGATGGTTCCAACCTTGGACCTAGACTGAAGATAATAAAGAAAGATACACAGCTCTCCTTAAACATCTCTTTTGATGTTCTTCTGCCTACTGCTTTGTGCTCTGCAACAACCGCAGCAGGATGTAGGCAATTGCGATTATGCTACTAGAAGGGAGAGACATCCCAGAAAACAACACTCCTCAAACTCTCCCTCCAAGGACAAGAGGTTTTCAGAACCACGCTGCGGAAACTTGTTAGACAAACAGTGGAGGATGTTGACAAACTGTCCGTCTCAGTTGGCCCCCTCATCTATAGGTTCCACTGAGATCCTACCGCTGTAGGTATTCTGACTCGCATCCCTACTCCTCTTCAAGAGATTCTGCTACGGGATGACCTAGAGTTAGCGATTCAAGTCACCCGTCATGGGGACATGGCAGAGAGTCTGGCCTGTTAGACCTCATGACTCTAGTGCAGATCCACGGGCCAGCCAGTGCCAGGCTCCCCTCTTGGAGGTCGGGAGACTAACATGGGAGAGGCCTTCTACAGTCATGCCACTCCTGGCAATAAGCAAACACATGCTTCTGAGTGGCAGCTGAGGGAGAAGCCACTGGAATCACGCACCAGCTGCAACTTGACATCAAAAACTGCACCCTGGGTGATGCCTGAGGGAAAAGGAGGTGAGTGTAGCGGGTCAAGAGAACCGCGCACTAGATCGATTTGTGCACCACCATCCCCACGCGAAACAATTAAACAGGAAAAGTATTCCACGAAAGCACAGCAAAGGCACACAACTAGAACAAAGTGGTCTGACCGGTTTTCCTTATTTAATCACATCACTCTCATCATTAGATCACCTATTTCCACTTCCAGTGATGAGAAACTACGCCTATACACATTGTCGGTACATAACGCATTGCTAAAGAAAAGCCTTAAAATGACAAAAATATGAATGGGTTGATCTTGAACATGTTAAACCGGTCCATTTCAGGTTCTGCTTTTCACTCTTGTTTCTTATGTCAACAATTAAGCAACAATATCGTGCATGTGTCATAGGGTTGGGTAGACTGGATTTTGCCGGTGTTGTTTGTATGTGAAGAAATGGAAAATATGTTGTTCGAAAGTTTAAATATCGTGTGTTAGACTATTTATGCTCGGTGACCTTTTATTGCTAACACTTTCAAAGATCACTTCACAAAGTGAATCTAGTCCTCAATGATTGGACAATACAATGGGCCAATTATAGCTGTGGCTGATATTGGCTCCCCATCTCTTTCCCAGGTTTGAATCCGGGTGGTACAGTCAATTCCTTCGTTTCTCTATACTTATGGGTGTTTGCATGAAATGTTACTCATTTGCAAATCAAAACGATAAGCTAGCTCTGCAAGTCAGCGGCTTGTTGCTAAGATCTATAGTGGCCTGCAAAGAACTCTGTTGACCTTCGGGATTCATGCCAGCGAGTTCCACCTGGATAACAAACGTTAACCTCGAAAGTTTCATGCTTATTAATTAAATGAGAACAGTGTAATAAACTGCATTGGTATTATGGGAATGCGTTTTTTGAGTGGGTGGGATTCTGATGTTAGAGGTAAGAACCAGTACCACACAGGCGCTGGGTCTGAGATGTTAGTTTTCTCTGTATGGCTACATATAAGCCTCAAGCAATAAATGAGAGATCTTATCACTTCTTGTTTTGTGTGATTTATTGATACACTTAAGCCGACACGTGTTTCGACCGGACATAGGTCTTTTTCAAGGTGTGTGTAGTAAGTGCAAATTATGTATTTCGAAAGATCACTATGACTGCCCATCTTTGTGCAGAGGCCCCCTGACCCTCAGGTTATTTCTCAACAAGAGCTTTTTGCCAGAACTCATCTATTATACATAACCATACAGAGAAAACAACATCTCAGACCAAGCGCCTGGGTGACACTGGTTCTTAACTCAAAATCACTCTAAACTTGCCAAGCCGGAAGAGGACGGTTTTGTAAGAACCCCTCGCCGGCAGCAGGTTCAATTAACTTCATCACAGGATCAGCACAGTGATCTGCATATTCTAGTGCTCTACCCACTTGGGATTCTAATGTACACACAGTCATCCACCGGGCTCACCTTTCAAGCAGATACCATTTCTTTATGACCTATGATGGTTCAGTAAGGTAATGTGTGCTTCATGGGAATTACGTTCAGGTGTTGTCAGACAAGCCTGACACCTAGGTTAACCCAGATACCTTTATAATACATTGTCGATGGAGCGTGGGATCTTCTGAGGAATCAGCTGAGAAGAAGTCTTGATATCACTATAAGGTGTTTCTTACTAAATACCTTGTATTCTTGGCATCACGTTGGCTTTGACTCATATTGTCTTATTTCTCATTACATCCTCATGTTTGAGGAAGAGGGACGATGTGGTAATGCCCTGATTGCTTACCTATAATCTTCATTTCACTGAGTCTCACTCTTTTCCGTCCATAGTCCTAGTTCCCACCACCCTGCCCTGAGTGATGCAGTAATAGAGGTCAGTTGAGCTATGGTATAGGAGGTTGGGAGTGCCGTGTGCCCTGTTATCCTCTCCACCGAAGGGGAGGAGTTTAACAAGCAATTTAAGTGTGCCGAAAACTAGTATTTGCCTGAAGGGTAGCGCGCCCTCCATTTTGTAAGTCGCTGATGAGAAAGAATAGGACTTAATGTAATGTTTAGATTTAGTTGAGTAGGTTCCATTTCACACACTCCTCAATGTTCATGTTACACACTAGCTTGAGGCATTTTCCTAGATCACAAAATGAAATCAATTTAATTTTGAAATCTATCTGTCCTTCTTATTGCCTCCGCTCTGCCCCTAGGGCCATCCGATGTTCTGTACCAATGAAGGGCATTGCTATAGGATAATATCCAGATAGTACTCAGATCTCACCTCCAGTCTCAACAACCCAGGGCTGGGAAGGTGTGTTGTAAGGTGAGTGGGAGGAGACTCATTATAATAGGAATTTACCAATGTAATGTCAACATTAGCACTTTATTTCCTCCCTTGAATGCCTTCCTCACCACCACGAGGACATGCCAAGTGTGGCACTTTGAGACATGATGGTAATCCAAACAGTCTCCCACCAAAGCCTCATTTAGACTTTCAAAATCTATTTTATAATGAATATGAATGTGGAGATGGTAGCCAAAGCTGCTTCCTTTTGGATGGGCACTAACAAAGCCAAAAGAGAATTCATGTTCATGTGAGTCTGTGATATATTATGTTATGTTATGTTAAAGGTTATTTTACCACGTTCTTGGTGCTCTGGCAGATCTGTAAAGCAAGGAGGTGAGGGGGTAAATTAGTAGGACTCAGTGTGAGAAAAGAGCTAGAGAGCTGTGATGTGCTGTTAGCAGCTTCAGTTCGGTTGAAACTGTTGGATGAGCGTAGTTATGTTTCTCATATGGCAGCCACTATGTGCTGTTATGCAAGGCTGTGTGTGGTTTGTTTTGTTTTTGTGGAGTAGTGAAGTGTGTGCGGTTTGTTGTGCTGTAGAGGTATGCTTATGTTTAGTTCAATGTTTGAGAGGTGTATGCAGAGGGCTGATTTTCTTTTTAGCAGGTTTGGTTAGTGGTGATGCCCTAGCATACCCACTCTGTTTTGCAATGATAAAAAATGTTCACCCCAAAAAAAGAAAACATGTAGCAAGAAAAATTGCTTTCCATCACTGACAGCCCCCAGGTGCAGTGAGCTTCCCCCCAACAATTAGCATAATTGAAGTAGAGTGAAGCTGAATGCTAAGATGGAGAGAAACCCAGACCCGAGACTCTAGATCAGAGGTAGAAACACTCAAGTCCGAGACAGAGCAGTAAATGGAAGCACGCCCAAATATGAGACACAGCGGTAAATGGCAAACAACCCAGATTGAGACCCTTGAGCAGTGGGAGAAATGCCTACATTTGAGAAACCTAAACAGTGAGAGAAAATGGCTACATTTGAGATACCTAAGCAGTAGGAGAAAATGCCTACATTTGAGATTCACCAATACATGGTGAGACACTTAACATTGGGATGCTTGGGAGAGATGCCTAAATTTGAGATTTGGCAGTATATGTAGAGACACCCAAACTTGAGATACATGAGCAGTGGGAGAAAATGCCTAAATCTGTGATACCTAAGCAGTGGGGGAAAACGCCTACTTTTGAGTTCAATAGTACATGGTGGGATACCTAACATTGGGATACCTGGGAGAGATGCCTACATTTGAGATTTGACCCTATATCTAGAGACGTCCAAACTTGACATACCTGAGCAGTGGGAGAAAATACCTACATTTGAGATACCTAAGCAGTGGGGGAAAACGCCTTGAGTTCAACAGTACATGGTGGGACACCTAACATTGGGATACCTGAGCAGTGGGAGAGATGTCTACATTTTGAGATTCGACAGTTCATGTAGAGACGCCCAACCTTGAGATACATAGCAGTGGAGGAAAATGCCTAAATTTCACACTCAAAAGTAAACGGTGGAACACCTAAATTGAGTTTCAACAGTACATGCATAAACTTCCAACTTTGGGAGGCCTGCAATGGGAGACACACCTACATTTTGGAATCAACAATACAAGGATGGAACACCTTCATGTGAGATACATGATTGGAAACGAATTACTAGCTGACTAACAAGGATGTGCTATATTATGTAGGATAAAAGAGTGGTAGGGTTATTATGTAATACAGTAATTGGTGTACTACCCACCCAGGTCATTTTAAACAAGGTCCTATTCCATTAATCAATTAGGATTATAGTTACCAGTTATATTTCACAAACTGATTTGCATTTTTCAAACTCATCCAGTTTAGATGTGTAAATGAGCCTTCAGGTATGAAGATTTTCAAATTTTGGATTGTCTTTAAACTCTTTTCTAAGCGGGTTTGTAGTGTGAGAGGAACTGTTTTTGACTCCATCCCAGAATTCAGGACACTTTCTATTAAGCAGAAATAGTTCCACCGTTAACTGGTTGGGAAACCATAGGCCTCATTCTCCTGAACAATGTTAAAAGAGGAACAAATATTGGGTAAGGACCCTGGACCATATCTTAAGAATAAATCTTCTCGTAAAACCGTATGATAAGATGGGCAACAAGCCGATGCCCCGAGGTCTCACAATCTTAATGGAAGAAATGGTTACAAGAAAAAGGGTCTTACAAGCGAGAGATTCGCAATAAACATCCTGAAGAAGCAGCTTGGGGGAATGTGAAGGACTCATTGCTATCCACTGAACCTTCAGGATTGCAACTGCCAGCCCCTTTCCAAATCCATATTGCAGAAAATATGAAAGAAATGTGTGGTGCCATCATAATATATGTGATGAAGAGTCAAACTACACTGGTGAAAGGACATCCAAAGTTGAGAGTATGCCCTAGATGTGCGAGGCCGTAAACATCTGTGTACAGCTTCTGCCACCTCCATGGGAAGCCCTCACTGTAGACCCAGGCCCTCTACAGCCAAGCTGATGGATTGAAATCACTTTGTTTCTCCGGTCATAGCACAGGTAACTGCATTAGAAAGGAGTATATTGCCTGGATTAGTGCAGGTGATAACAGCAAGATCCTGAACCATGACGTCCTGGGCAAATGCATTACCACCAAGATCACTTTGAGATCCTGCTTTTTCATTTTAGGTAATATTTTTTCTATCAAGGCAAAAGATAGGAATACAAGAAAGCTGTCAACATTCTGAGGACATAGCACCCACCCCAATGCCAGCACATCTGGTTCCCTGGAGAAAAGAAACAATCTGTGGTATTGTGGTGAGAAGCAAACCGCCTAAACACTGCTCAGTGGAATCTAAGCACGGCGGCTACACGCAGGAGCTTTTCTGTGCTCCAGATGCGCTAAGGTACGCGACTTTCTCACCGCGATTTTCGCTAGCATTTCCATTTCACTCTGCCTTTATCACAGATCCTGTCAGACACGCTGACATTCTGAACCCGACCTTTGTTTTCAAACAGATTTCACTCTGAAACACGTACGTTTTAACATTACGGCTGCCTGCTGCATGCCGCACCGCTGCACCCTACTGTGGGCAGCTTTAACGCTTGTCAGCTCCCATACAAATCTTCCAAGGTAAAACCAGTTGTTGTTCTGATTCTCATTTTGTATTTGGTTACCATTAATCCACTTACTATGTTACATTTTTGTTTTTCTCTATTTTATGAACATGTGTGGACTTGCTACTGATCGGTATGTTTTCATTATTTATATCACTGTTTGTATTGTGTGTAGTATAATCGGCATATTATTTTTTCAATGTTGAAATACATAGACTTGTCCTGATGAAGAAAAATGTTCTGAAATGCATTGGCCTTACTCTCAACTTGGAGCCAGGTTTCCTCCCCCGCATCAACTCAAAGGGAGAGTGACCAGTGACAAGAGAAGGGGTAAGTCTGTATGCTTTAAGAGATTCCGACATCACCTTTCCCCACGGAAGACCATTAGCAAGGGCCAACTGGATGGCTCCTTTGATAAAACGGTTCATACGCTCCACCAACCCATTGGCTTGTGGGTTGTACAGTGCAACTCTGTGATGGCGAATGCCCAGATCACTCAAATAATTCTGCATGTACTCTGACACAAACTGTGAGCCATTGTCAGTCACCAAACCTGCAGGAACACCTTCCCTGTCAAACACTGCAGAGAGGAAATGAACCACTTTCTCGGCGGTAACCGTAGACAAGGCTGTGGCCTCTACCCATCTTGACGTATAATCTACCATAACAACAATAAATCTCAGACCTCCGCCCAATGAATCAATGGGGCCCATTATATCAAGTGCTATCTTGGACCACACTTTGCTGGGTAATTCCACCGGATAGATAGGTTGAGCAGTGGGAGCTTTGCTCTTGTCACTATTGGAACAGGCTGCACAATCTTTCACCACATCCTCCACATCCGCATCCATTACAGGCCAAAAATAATCTTACCTGAGCCTTCTTTTAGTCATGGATCTGCCTATGTGCCCCTCATGGACCAAATCGACAAATTTCCCTCTAAGTGAACGAGGAGGAACCAACCGTAAACCTCTGGCCACACACCATGGACCCACAGACAATTCTTCCCACACATGCCCATTGACAACTCAGACCCAACAACTACACTGCTGAGCGCCGTCTTCATTCCCAACAACTCTGGATCAGTCGCACATTGTGTAATCCTCCATCACACTTCTGTGCTAACACCAACGGGGCCAGCCATTCTGAAGACTCCACTTCTTCTATGACCCCTGATTCCTTGAGTTTGCACAGTTCTTCTTTCAATGCATCCCGAGCCATGATAGGGACCCTTCTTACTTTGTGAACAACGGGTAAAGAACCTCTCTTAAGCACTATTTTGTGTGCAAAACCCTTCAATTTGACCAAATCGGAAGTGAAAACAGACGGAAATCTACTCTCAAGGATTTCTGCCGTTATCCCTCCAGACCACACATTGCAATTGTTCCCTTCAGTTACACTCATTACTGGTTTACCCGGCCTAATGAGAAGCTCCAGGGCAGCTTGTTCCTCCCACCCTACAACAGGGTCACCCTTGTGGGCTACATACAACTTACCCCAAGTCGTCCTACCTTGAAACTCTATGTCAGCCCATTCAAATCCTATAACTTTAATTGGTAGACGTCCATAGGCGTATGGGTTATATCTGGAGGAGACAAATCAGAAACCCTTTTTTGGAATTTGGACTCATACAGCTCAGGGGATATCATGGTATATGGGGACCCTGTGTCCACCATCATCTCCAACGGTACCCCATTGACCATAAGGGTCGCCCACGCTCTCTTCTTACAACTTCCCACACTCAGCATCAAACCTTCCAGTACACTTCTTTCACTCCCATCAGAACAACCCATGTAACCTACTATGGTCACATCATCATCTTCCTCCTGGGTGTCTACCATGTTCACTGAGTCCTTAGCGGAGACAACACTCCGACACATACGGCCAAAATGTCCCTTAGATTTGCACTTTCTACAAGCCACATTGGCAGCAGGACATCCCTTTACTCCTCTCAGATGGCCACGCCACCCACAATTCTTGCACAGGTCCTTTGAGGAAGACCCTGCTCTGGTGTCTTTGTGTCACATCGTGGGGCAGATGGCGAGTCTGGGATCGATATCGACGTAGTCTGTCGTAGAGTCTGCCGCCACGTTCCCCTCCCTCTACGTGCCTGCAGGTCTAGTCTTTCTCCGATCGCGTACGCGACCGGGAGCTTTTAGCCTTCAGCTTCCGGGTCGCGTACGCGTTGCAACGCTCCCTGGTTTTTCGCTTGTCGTTGCGTTGCTAGGAAGCCTTCTGTGTATCCTCCGCTCACTCCTGCTGTTTTCTTTCTCTCCTTCGCTTTTCCTTCTTCCCGTTCTGCCCTCTTTTACCTAACCCATTCTCTCTCTTCTTGTCCCCTCCTTTCTAATTTTCACTCCTACTTATTGTACTGCCTCTGCCTCCCGCTGCTTAACATTTTGCCTTCCCGTGTACCGACCTAGCCTGCTATTGGACTACTTCTGCCTCCCGCTGCTGTTCAATCTTGCCTTCCCGTGTACCAACCTTGCCTGCTATTGGACTGCCCCTGCCTCCCGTTGTAGTGAACTTTGGATCATCCTGTGTTCCGACCCTGCCTGTTTTATTGGACTGCCTCTGCCTTCCGTTTTGGTGACTTCGATCCTTCAAGTATACTCCGTCTGTTTACGGACCACCACCTGAACTCTCCCGTAAGGGGTTTTTTGTGCCTTTGGCTTTTTCCCCTCATACGACGGTCGCGGAGGATCTTTCACCGCCTTACCTATACGGTATCGCGGTGGCGTCCTTTCGCGGCCGTCCCTATCTTCACAAAAAAAAGGAGAAACCAGGAAACCAGGAAGAAAAGAAGATCAGGAGAAAAGACAGAGGTGAGGAGGAGGGGGAGGGGTTTGAGACTTCCTTTGAAGAAGAGGACATTGCTGACCTTTGTGATAGTTTGCAACGCCCCAATACCAAGATGGCAACTCCCCAACAGATTCAAGAATTAGTAGCCGCTGTACAGAACCTGAACCTGGAGGTTCAGAATTTAAAAAGTGCAAACGCAACATTGCTACAGCGAGTGACAGAAAGAGAACGCCTTTCAACAGATCTACCTCCTCTTCCTTTAGTCTCCGGCAAATTCGATGGGAACCCCAAAAGGGTCAAGGAATTTTTGGATGCGTGTAATCTTCACTTCTCTTTTCGTACACATACTTTTGACTCCGATCATGCCAAAATTGGCTTTATGATTACTCATATGACTGGCAATGCCCTTGCTTGGGCCACCCCCCTAGTGAACCGAACAGATCCAGTGCTGCAAGATTATAACGCCTTCAGGACTTTGTTACAACAAACCTTCTTACGAACCGAGAGTACTTATTTGGCGTCTGAAGATCTGCTGGATATACGCCAGGGCGAGTCAGAATTGCTTACTTACATCACGAACTTCAAACAAGTTGCTTCAGAAGCAGGATGGCAGGAACAAGCGCAGTATGCCATCTTTCGACGGGGGTTGAGAGAGGATCTCAAGGATGAACTGGCCCGTATCGCTCGTCCAACAACGTTTGATGAACTCGTGACTGCTACACTTCGTATTGATTTCCGTTTGGCTGAACGACGCGCGGAGAAAAGGAAATCCAAACCCTATGCGTCTCTTCCTTTGGTTCCCCTTCCTCCCGTCCCTACATCCTCTTCAAGATCCACTCGAGAAGAACCAATGCAGATAGGGACTACTCGTGCTCCACTTACTTCTGAGGAGCGTAAGAGGCGCAGAGAAGGAAACCTGTGCATGTATTGTGGGGCTTCGACTCATCTCCTTAGGGACTGCCCAGATGTCCCTCCAAGACGGTCGGGAAACGGTCGCCCTCGGTGAGTGTCAGGACTAACTTCCGAGGGGCTTCGAATAGTCCATATGTTACTCTTTCAGTCTCTACCCCTGCGATCCCAGAAGATGCTCGCCTTATGATTTTATCAGTAACTCTATTACTGGGTGACTCGGAGATTCAGGCTCAGGCTCTATTGGATTGTGGCGCCGCTGGCAATTTCATGGATACCTACTGGGCCACTCAGAAGTGTGTGCCTCGTATTGCCAAGAAGGAGGATCAGAAGGTGGAGGGGGTCGACGGCGAACCTTTAAGCTCTGGCTTGATAACACACACCACGGAAGTACTAGTGATGTCAGTCCAACAACATACTGAAAAGATATCATTTGACCTTATCCGTGCGGCTCACTTCCCCATCATCCTTGGGATTGGCTGGCTACGAAAACACAACCCCAAAATAGATTGGACAAAGAACCTTCTTAGCTTTCACTCCGCTACCTGCAAGTCTGAGTGCCTGCCTGAACCTAGTTATGAAGTTGTCAAGACATCAAGTTGTTGTGAGACCAGATCTGTTCATTGTTTGCCCACTGATCTTCAGGAATACACCGAGGTAGTCACAGAAAAGATACCTCTGGATTTACCTCCTCACCGTCCTGAAGATTGTGGGATAGATCTCATGCCAGGGGCTCTGGTCCCTTTCTGTCGGATGTTCCCCCTTTCTCTGGAAGAAAGACGCTATCTCAGAGAATACCTGGACAAGAATCTAGCCAATGAACTCATCAGACCTTCAAAGTCTCCGGCAGGGGCCTCGCTATTCTTCATACCAAAGAAAGGGTCACAAGAGCTACGTCCCTGCATTGATTACCGGGGTTTAAATAAAGTAACCATCAAAGACCGGTATCCCATGCCACTTATAACAGAGATAATCCAAGCGGTACATGGGTCCACCATCTTTACAAAACTTGACCTAAGAAACGCATATCACTTACTTCGAGTCCAAGCAGGAGATGAGTGGAAGACTGCCTTTCGGACTCCATACGGTCTATTCGAATATCAGGTAATGCCCTTTGGCTTAGTCAATGCTCCTTCCATATTTCAACGCTTCATGGATCGCCTGTTTTCAGATCTCCTATGCCATACTACCATCGTTTATCTGGATGACATTTTAGTGTTTTCTCGAACACCAGAAGACCACAAGGAACATGTTAGAGAAGTCTTTCAACGTCTCAAAGATAATCATCTTTCCGTCAAACTGAACAAATGTGTTTTTGCTGCATCCTCTATCTCCTATTTGGGATTTATCCTTTCTAGTAAGGGTATCTCGATGGATCCACAGAAGGTCACATCTATTCTAAATTGGCCTTCGCCAAGATCAGTAAAGGAGGTACAGAAGTTCCTAGGATTGGCTAACTTCTATCGGAAGTTCATTCCAAACTTCTCCCAAAGAGTGTTACCCATTACATCTTTACTTAAGAAGTCTTCTATGCCGTTTACTTGGTCTGATGCAGCCGAGGAGAGTTTTCATCTTCTCAAAGAAGACTTTTGCTCTGCTCCCATTCTACGACAACCGAATCAGGATCTCCCCTTTATACTGGAGACTGATGCGTCGGCGATGGCGGTTGGGGCAGTTCTACTTCAAGCTCATGACAATCTCGAATATCCTGTCTCTTATTTTTCAAAAACACTCAACTCTAGTCAAAAGAATTACTCGGTCATCGAACGAGAACTACTTGCCATGAAACTAGCGTGTGTCGAATGGAGACATCTGTTACAAGGAGGCATTTATCCATTTACCATCAGGACTGACCACAAGAATCTACAAGTGTTGAAACAGTTTGAGTGTTATAACACCCGACAAGCAAGATGGGCACACTTTTTTGCCCAGTTCGACTTCAACATCACATACATTCCTGGAGAACAGAACCTGGTGGCGGACGCACTTTCTCGTCGCAGTGATTACCTTACAGAGACAGAGGGCAACCGAGATTTGATGTTTCCAAAAACCAAACAAATCGGAGAACTGTCTACATTCCTTAAGCAAGTCAGAGATACTTCTAAAGAAAATTTCGAAGGGGATCTCCACCCCATAGATACCAAGTATAACATCAAGGATGGGTTCTATCTAGTAAAAGATAGATTGTATCTACCCACATTTGAACAGAGGAAGAAGGCACTGTTATGGTGTCACGATTCTAAGATTGCAGGACATAGAGGCATCAGAGGTACCCAGGAATATCTTCTAAGGCACTTTTATTGGCCAAATTTAAAGGAGGACGCTAAGAAGTACGTACGGTCCTGTCTTATTTGTCTTCGCAACAAAGTATCTCATCAAAGACCAATAGGATTATTGAAGTCCGATGCCGTTCCTGCAGGACCTTGGTACACCATCTCCACGGATTTCATCGTAGAGTTACCCCGGTCTCAGGGTTGCACTTGTATCATGGTGGTGGTGGACTCTTTTTCCAAACTGGCCCATTTTTCCCCCCTACTTGGCATTCCCTCCGCTGCAGAAATGGCAGAGGTTTTTCTAAAAGATGTATTTCGTCTTCACGGAATACCCGCTAAGATCATTTCGGATCGGGGGAGTCAATATACCTCACGCTTCTGGAAGACCTTTTGTGAAAAATTGGGCATAGAGAGAGCCTTATCTTCGGGTTTTCACCCTCAGACCAATGGTCAAACGGAACGACTTAACGGAACCCTCGAACAGTATCTAAGGTGTTTCATCAACCGACAACAGGATAATTGGGTTCCTCTTTTACCCTTGGCAGAGTTCTCATATAACAATTCCGTTCATTCTGCACTTGGTATAAGTCCTTTCTTTTGCACCTATGGCTATCATCCCCATTCCATTCCACCCATCTCTTTAACCCCCTCACACACACCTTCGGTGGATTCTTCTCTTTCTCACATACAGAAGGTACATGAAGAGGCTAAGTTGAGCCTTCAGGAGGCACAAGATCGTTATGAGATCCAGGCTAACAAACATCGTAGACAGGTTCCAGGGTGGGAAGTAGGATCCCAAGTCATGCTCTCTACCAAATATCTACCCCGGTGGGTTCATCCCTCTAAACTCTCTCCTAAGTTCTTAGGTCCTTACAAGATTACGCACAAGATAAATCCTGTGGCATTTCGTCTCCAACTTCCTGTTAGTCTACGAAGGGTGCATCCAGTATTTCATACTTCCCAATTGAAACCATTTGTAGAAGATACCTGGTCCCGTAAGTCTCAATCCAATCTTCTTCCCACTGATCCTACTCCAGAAGAGTATGAAGTCGCTCAGATATGCGATTCACGGTATCATAGGGGTAGCCTCGAATATTTGGTAAGATGGAAAGGATTTCCCTGTTCAGAAAACACTTGGGAGCCCAAATCCCACATTCACGCCACTCGATTGTTACGCCAGTTCCACCGTTTCCATCCGGGGAAACCGGGGGGAGGATGTTTTCGGAGGGGGCATACTGTCACATCGTGGGGCAGATGGCGAGTCTGGGATCGATATCGACGTAGTCTGTCGTAGAGTCTGCCGCCACGTTCCCCTCCCTCTACGTGCCTGCAGGTCTAGTCTTTCTCCGATCGCGTACGCGACCGGGAGCTTTTAGCCTTCAGCTTCCGGGTCGCGTACGCGTTGCAACGCTCCCTGGTTTTTCGCTTGTCGTTGCGTTGCTAGGAAGCCTTCTGTGTATCCTCCGCTCACTCCTGCTGTTTTCTTTCTCTCCTTCGCTTTTCCTTCTTCCCGTTCTGCCCTCTTTTACCTAACCCATTCTCTCTCTTCTTGTCCCCTCCTTTCTAATTTTCACTCCTACTTATTGTACTGCCTCTGCCTCCCGCTGCTTAACATTTTGCCTTCCCGTGTACCGACCTAGCCTGCTATTGGACTACTTCTGCCTCCCGCTGCTGTTCAATCTTGCCTTCCCGTGTACCAACCTTGCCTGCTATTGGACTGCCCCTGCCTCCCGTTGTAGTGAACTTTGGATCATCCTGTGTTCCGACCCTGCCTGTTTTATTGGACTGCCTCTGCCTTCCGTTTTGGTGACTTCGATCCTTCAAGTATACTCCGTCTGTTTACGGACCACCACCTGAACTCTCCCGTAAGGGGTTTTTTGTGCCTTTGGCTTTTTCCCCTCATACGACGGTCGCGGAGGATCTTTCACCGCCTTACCTATACGGTATCGCGGTGGCGTCCTTTCGCGGCCGTCCCTATCTTCACAAAAAAAAGGAGAAACCAGGAAACCAGGAAGAAAAGAAGATCAGGAGAAAAGACAGAGGTGAGGAGGAGGGGGAGGGGTTTGAGACTTCCTTTGAAGAAGAGGACATTGCTGACCTTTGTGATACTTTGTTCCTCCCCCTGGTTTCCGTGCACTTGCGGGGAATGATGGGATGCACAGATTCTCCCTTGTCTGTCATGACCCTTACACTCCTCCTGGATTCTTCAATGGCACGGGCTATCTCAATGACTTTATCTAGAGGTGGATCCTTCTCTATCCACAGTCTCTCTCTGACACGTACATCACTCGTCCGCATCATCACCTGATCACGGATGTATTTGTCAATGGTCCCTGTGAATTTGCAGGTTGCAATCAAGGTACGTAGAGCAGTCACAAAAGCATCAATGCCCTCACCGGAACCTTGGCCCCTCGAGTAAAAATGATACCTCTCAAGTACCACATTGGCTTTCTTGCCAAACCTGGCTTCCAACTTGCCTAAGGCGGTTTCATAGGCCAGTACTACCCCTGGTAGGGCATCACCCCCTTCAGCTCCTTCCGCGAGGGCAGCATGCACGTTGGGACCAGGAAGGTGCCTGAACAATCTGAGTCCTTCGGTCCCCAAACAGTTAAGTAACGCTGCTTCTTTCTCATCATCAGTAAATTTTGCGCCACCTGCTGCCCTCAAGTAGACCTTGAACCTGTCAACCCATAAGTCCCATATGACAGCAGGCTCACCAGGGCTGGCCAGAAAGGCTGGTGGCGGACAGGCATTGTTGTGCTGCATGCTGGAACAAGCCTCTTGGTTCGCAAGTTTGTTGGGCAGGGGAAGGTTCAACTCCCCTAATCACAGTTCAAAAACTACAGTCCACTGGAGAATAGACAGCTGAAAGACCTGTCAGAATGGCACACAGGGTTAATACTCTTCTTTGGATGAAGGAAAACACCCCTTTGGCACGCCTCCTACTGCCTCTGCACAAAGTTCCTGACACGGCAGGCACAGGGTTAACACTGAAAGACCTGTCAGAATGGCACACACGGCAGGCACAGGGTTAATACTCTTCTTTGGATGAAGGAAAACACCCCTTTGGCACGCCTCCTACTGCCTTTGCACAAAGTTCCTGACAAGGCAGGCACAGGGTTAACACTGAAAGACCTGTCAGAATGGCACACACGGCAGGCACAGGGTTAATACTCTTCTTTGGATGAAGGAAAACACCCCTTTGGCACGCCACCTACTGCCTCTGCACAAAGTTCCTGACACGGCAGGCACAGGGTTGACACTGCTCCTTGGAAACACCCTTTTGGCACGCCTCCTACTGTGGCTGCACTGAGCTCCTGACACGGCAGACTCAGGGTTGATGCTGGAACGCTCCTCCAAAACGCCTTCTACCGCCGTTGCACGCTGTGGACAGAAGGAATCCACAAGGTTCCTCCCGATGCGCGCAGGGTTAACTCACTCGCAATGGTGTAGGGGAACACCCCTATATTTTCCTACTAGTCGCTGACGGCAATGCGATGTGGGCGGGGACACTCCCTCCTTCCCCTCCAAGCGCCGGCTGGCAACCGGGATCCTCGCCTCGCTGAACTACGCCGGGGGAACGAGGCCCCTGGAGTGCGCAGCTCCTGCTCCCGCTTTGCTGTCCTCCCGAAGCGGACCTCCCCGTGTGCGCTCCCCGAACTGCGCGGCGCCGAGCCGCGCGATGGGGTGAAGCGGAGGAAAGGGAAAGGGTCACTCACCTTCAACACTTGTCCCCTCCTGGAAGAGTTGGTGCTGTGGCCAGGCGCACTGCGCTCGCCCCGGATGGGAAGTGCAGATCAGCTACGCCTGCCTCTCTTGCCGGCGTCAGTAGGCCGTGCTCGACAGTCACGGCGGCAGGGGCACAGCGCTCAACCCCGGCTGGGGAGCGCCGGCCAGTCGGTGGAAACTCGACCTCCAGCAGGATGCTCGACGCGGACGGCGTCAGCTCCTCCCCGAAGAGTTCGGGGGAAGCCACGGACTAGGCAGCCTCCCAGGGAGAGAAATGCAGGCAACTGTTGGGCTGGAATCGGCTGCATGGGTTGCGAGGCTGGTTGCCCTCGTCGCCAGTGTAAGAAAGAAGCAGGCAGGCAGTAGGTAAGCTTCTTTATTGGCAACCAGCCTCAACCCAACAGTATCAAGCCTACATTACAGCTCTCCAGATAAGTCTCAACTGTCTTTCTGGAATGTAGAACATTAACAGTGCAACATAAGAAAACATGACATAATAGGATGGTTGGAATTCTACTGGTAGTAGAATTCCATCCAAGAGTCATTATAACACAGTCCCTTCATTTTCAAGTGGATGATCTGGATCCAATGGTTCCATTTCTTGAGATTCAACAGTATGCCTTTGGACGTCTGTTGAGTAGAAAGCCTTGTCTCACTCATTCTGTTGGCCTACCTTTATGACGTTCCTTTGGAGACGGCTCCCTGTCATCTACTGGCATCCCTTCATTTTCATCTGGTTAATGTGTGTCTTCACCCATATAACTCCTGAATCCAGAGGAACAGGCGCCAATTCCACTGAACTTTTATCTGCTGGAGCCACTGGTCCCTGAATGTTTGAATCCTGTCTATTCCCAGAAGCTCATTTTCGATCTCGCCATCAGCATGGGTTTGGTCATATACCCTCTGTTATATAAATATTAATTTAAACCACTGGCAGATATCCTGGGAAACCTTCTCTACCCTCCTCACAAGTATGCTGATGCCACTCAGGGAGCCCTGCCTGGGAGCCACCAGGAGAGCAGGGGCGCACTTGTATTACACCTTTGGTGCACCCAGCCCCTCCTTATTGGTCCAAATCGCAGGTTCCGAGACCCACGGGCAGGCTGCCTGTGGGTGGTCAGAGCCTGTGATTAAGAAACAAAAAGGAGAGAATGGGCGCACCAAAGGTATGATAACAGTATGCCCCAGCTCTCCTTTTGTTTCTTTTTAATCATTAGTTTTTATTGGCATCTTGTCAAAAACAATTTACTTCTCATAAAACATAAGACATATCCCCGTCATTCCCTCCCCCACTCTAACCCCCCACCCCCTCTCAACGTCAATAGGTTCAGTAACACCGTTGTTCCTTACAGTATACCCAGTCTCATGGAATGGAACTGCAGAGTGTTCCCTTGAAATCTGGATTTTAAACATCAACTATAAAAGTGGATTGGCTCCCTTTACCCCGGCCATCACATGAGGAAGTCCTTACCCCTGCGCCCTTCCTGGTGGTTAAGTACAAATAATTTCCATCCCGTCTATCAATGGACCCCATTCCTCATGAAAAGTGTTCAAACAGTCATTCACCATAGCCGTTAACTTCTCCATGACCATCATGGTGGTCAGTTTCCGTTCCCACTCCCTTCATGTTGGCAGTTCACCTCCTTTCCAGTTTTGTGCTATTTCCAATCTGCCAGCCTTAATCATTGCCTCCCATAGTTTCTGCAGTCTATACTCCTCCCTATCGCCTGCAGGGACGCCCAGAAGCATCTAAAGGGGGTCCATACTCAGCTGAACACCTACAATGGGCCTCATTACGATTCTGGCTGTAACCCTGCCGGTGCTTCTGGCAGGGTGCCGTTGGTCTCGTGAGATTTTACCGGCACCTAGTTTGCCGGTGCCACCAGAACATTACAAGTCCCACCAGACCAGCAAGCTAGGTGCCAGTAAATGTTGTTCCCCATTCCGTGGAGTCGATGGGAATGGGTTCACAGAAGCACCGGCACTGTTGCTAACGGTGCCGGTGCTGCCATGATCAGTCCGCCTACCGTGACCACTGCGCCCAGCAGGATCAGACCTTTAGGGCACAGCGGCCCCAGCAGGCAGACTCCGAATGTGGTGATCCAGAAACAAGGGTGCCGGTAAGCTCCCCGGCACCCTTGTTTCTGGACCGTCGCTATTGTAATGAATGTTTTTAATCCAACTAAGGCATTCCCGCCAAATAATTTGGATTCTGGAGCAGTGCCATCACATATGGGAGAGGGAGCCACCTGACCACACCCTCTAGGGCAGAGCAGAGAGAGTCACGCAAACATTTTAGATGTCTTCAGGGGTTCCCTTTGGCATCCTTGTAGCATCTTATAGTTATGTTCCATGCCAGAGGTAAAAAGATTTCCATGAATGGTGACCCGGAAAATTCTAGCCCAGTCTTCCCCTGTTATTTCCCTACCCATCATTTCCACCCAATATCTTTTGAATGTTTGTCTGCCCATTGTGGGAGGTGACACCAGAATGGTGTATATGCTCGAAAGAATGCACTTGCGGGAGGTCACCGAATCCAACACTTTCTCAAACAGGGTTAAATCTCTAATTAACAAGGCACCCCACTTCTGATCTGTAAATATACTCTTCAAGCGCAAGTAAATGAAGATTGGGAATGTGTCGCTTCCCAGGACCTCCCGCATCTCATCAAACTCCCGAAAGTGACCTTCTCCAAATAACTGAGCAGCTCTTTCAAGCCCCCTGTCCGACCACTGTTTGACACACCCGATTAGTTTAAGTAAATGGACGGCCCCACACTGATGACAGCGGCAAGGGCCTTGAGGAGAAATCTCTGTTTACTTTATTATTTTTCCATACCTCCCAGAGAACAGCCAGCATGGGATGATCACGTACATTACTCAGGATATCTTTCTGGGATTCCCAGAGGAGGTCCCTTACCTTTAGCAGATCCAATTCCAGGTCCTCACGAAAAAAACAGTAAATTCTCACGTCCTCTCTCATGTGCTCTAACATGACTCTCAACTGTGCTGCCTTGTAATATAGATACATATCTGGGAAACCAAAATCCCCCCCCCCCCGGTCACGTGGAAGTGTAAGGGTAGTCATTTTTATTCTAGGTCTCTTGTACTGGCACACAAACCTAGTTAGGGCACATTTCAGGTTGGTAAAAAAACCTATCCGGAAGTCTGATTGGGAGGGCTGAAAACACATAAAGTAGCAGTGGGAGAATATTCATCTTAATGAATTTCATGCGACCATAGCAGGATAGGGTCAGGCGCTCCCATTTCCTTAGGTCCCCCTTAATTGTATTCACTAGAGGGTATAGGTTTGCATTGGTTCACTCTGTGAAGTTCCTGGTCAGATAGACACCCAAATAATTCAATCATTCTTTTCCACCCTCATGCCAATATACCTAGAGCATGCGTCCAGATTAGTTTTGCCCATCCCCATGGGCATAATACATTACTCATCAGCATTAATTTTTAGGCATGAGAAGGATCCAAAATGCTCTATTTGTGCCAAGAGTGTGGGAAGCGATGATGAAATGTTAGTGAGGTAACCTAGTATGTCATCCGTGAACAACTAAAGTTTAAACTCCACTCTTCCACACATGATTCCCCCAATCCAATGGTTAGCCCTAATCACAATCGCCAGTGGCTCCATTGTGAGGGCGTATAGGAGCGGCAAGAGGGGGCATCCCTGTCTCATCCCTCTTAATATGTTCTTTTGTTTCATTAAGAGAGTAGATAAGGGGGATAGCCTTTTCATTCAAGGAGCCACATGGTTAAAGGGCTGCATGCAGGGGTCGATCAACCCCTGTAAGCAGCCCTTTAACCAAGTTGCTCCTTGAGTGAAAGGGCTGCGTGCAGGTGCTTAACTCATCGCTCTAAGAAACAGAAGGAGAGCTGTGGCACCAAGCCTCTCATTTTGTTCCTCAATAAGAGGAGCTGAAGCCATGCAGGCTGCCTATTTAGCCAATGAGCCACGCATTGTTAAAGGGATGCCTGCAGGTGTCAGCACTTCTGATTAGGGAAAAGGATGCCTCTCCTTTTTCTTGATCAGAAGTGTGCCAATGGTAGGCAGCCCTTTAACCAAGCGTGGCTCTTTGGCTAAACATGCTGCCTGCTGTGGTTTGCTGTATCTAGGGCTAGCCGGGTGAGGGCCCCGTCAGGGCCCTGGCTTTGGAGTCCTTTATGGAGACCGTCGGGCTCTGCCCTGGTAAGCCCCAGCCTACTTAAAGCCCTGGTGGCTAGGCAACGTTCAAGTATAAGCTTAATAAAAAAAGAAACGTTGCTGTGTTGAAGGGGCTCCTCTGTTTGGTGAGCCTACCTCTGAACATTTAAATTGCCGAGACACACCTGAGATTCAGGAAACTGTTAAACCCATCTTTTCAAAGAAAGTTATTCCAGGGAAGAAGATGAATGACCCTCTGACCCCAGAGAATGACCATAGTCTTCATCAGTCTGACATGACAACCCGCCACTCTACCTATTTTCTGTTGGTATGCTGACTGCCTCCTTGCCCTCAACTTGTTCTCACCCTGAGTTTCTGAGCTGTCACTCTTACAGCCAAGAAATGGCTTACAGCGAGTGACCTTTTATTGTTTTGCCCCCCCGCCCCCTTGTCCTACTCTTGCCCCCCATCCCCTCCACCCTCTGCTTGGGGATCCTGGAAACAATCTGTGCTTAGGAGTGAGCGCCATGTGTTATCATCATGAAATAAATGAATAATGTGGACTCCTGTGGCTTATTGTGGGCGCCCCTGTTGCTGAGGTCACAGGTGTGAAAGGTTTGGCATTTCATTTCACCTGAGCTCTCAGAAATGCCCCTTTCCTTGGAACAGACGAGCGGGTATTCCAAGACCACCTAGAAAACGTCTTCTTCTCAGCGATGATGGCGTTGCCCTGCCAGAGGCAGGCATATCCTCTATCCTAGAAATGCTAGTATTACATGTTCTCTCCTCACAGAAGTGTGTTGCAAACTGTTGGCCCCCGAAAAATGCAAGATGCAGCAATAACATATTGTATTTTTTCCGACTTGTGTCTGCTTTCCAGTCGTGAATAAATCTAGTCTTCCCTGCTGCTGTGGTTGTTAGTCCCGGTTATGAGTAATATTAATCTGGCCGTCCAAACAGTCATATTGTGACAGTGTGGCCGTCATACAGAATGTTATTATTGACACTTTTAGAGGAGTGGGGAGAAGTGAACAGGATAGTCATGTATGCCCAGCAAGAACCATTTTATAGAACGCGATAACAATAACGGAAATTGTAGCGTGCATCCTCTATCACGATATCGTTCCTAAAGCGCCTCGCAACGGCAGCACCAGTACTGGGAAACGCAGGGAAGCCAAAGGCAGTTACTTGGAGGCATAGGCACGTCGGCAACGCCCAGAGTCACAGTGGCCAGTTTAACATCTCCAGCCCAATAGTCCGCAAGACGGATATATAGATATCGGCGGACGTTTGCTCTGCTTAGCTGTAACCCATATCGCTATCCAGGGGGTGCGCTGGGGCGGAATACATGGGATGTCTTTGGGCTGTTTCTGGCCACTGTAGAGAGTGGTTTCTGGTAATAACAGCCTCACGTAGGAGGGGACCGAGAGGAGGGAGGGAGAGGGCACGGCTCGCTCTGTTGCACAAGAGGCTCTGAACTACTTCAGTGCTGAGTGCAGAACTCGGCACAGCCTTGAGAGTTCGGACACAGGCAGGAGCTCTCCTCACACACACGCAGCTGCTCTCCTCACACGCACACACACAGCTCTAAATAACCTCCTCCTCGGCACCAGCGGCTGCACCTCTCCGCCCGGCCATGCAGTGGCGCCTGTGCTTCCCCTTCCTCTCCTGCCTTCTGTGTCTGTCCGAGGGATGGACGCTGCCCTTCCTCCTCTCCGACAAGCCGGAGTCAACGGTCGAGCTGCCCACTTACCACAAGCGGGCTTGGCAGACGGCGAGGGTGGCGGTCCACTATCTCAACTATCAGACCGCCTCGCCCAGCAGCCTCCTGGACCTGGGAGAGGTCAAGAAGGCCACCGTGAAGGTAAGGGCGCGCGCCGTGCTCTGTGGCCCTCCGGATGCGCGAGTATACTACTGTACCAAGAGAATGGAACAAGGTGTGTGAAGGTGACTCACAGAGTACCCCAACTTTCCACACTCACAGGCTTTATCTAGGAAGCTTTCATTTACTTTAGCCCTCATTACGAGCATATTGATAATGGTAAAATGTGGTATTTTTTATCATTACCTGTTTTCGAAATGCCCTCTAATTATGATTGTGGATCACATTGGATATCCACAGCATAGGCTACTTGGAAAGTACTGCATTGGATGCATTTTGGTTATTTGTCGCGTGCAGGGCTTTGTGTGTTTATTCTGGGGTAAATATCCCCCAACTTTTAATTAGGTGGTACTTTAACAGTAAAAAGTATTCAAATTGGTGCATACTTTTAGCATTACCATAGTCAAAATAAACCTGCAATTGCATACCTCCATAAATGTGTGTATTTTAAAATCCACACAACCGTGTTTTTCTCACATCTTATTGCTTAGCAAATTAATCAGCCCCACTTTAAATGAGGCAGGGTGTTAAATCAAGTACACCTGCATGAGATTTTAATGCTGACATAGAACAAATGAATTCCAGTGGAATCCGTCCTCTGTGCCACCTGGTCAAGAGCCGGTGGATTCCATAGGAATCCATAAGAGAACGCTGAAAGCAAAGCCAGCTGGCTGCTGATGAAATTTTGAACTGGTGGGGTGTAAATATATGTGCCTAATTTGCATGAACGGCCGTTTGCAGCGCGGCTTTAAGATTTAAGGACTTTGGAGTCAGGCACACAAGTTATTGGTGGGTCTGGGTTGAAAAAAATGCTAAATTCTGAAAGTAATCCATTCACTGACATACAGGTGTTTACAATTGGATTAACTGAAAGTCCAGATAATTGTGTTTGCCCCCATTATTCATATTCATTACAGTTTGTCAAGAAAGTCACTGCTAGTAAACGCACTTTCCCAGAACAGTTCTGCCCAAGATCACAAGGCATAGCAGTGCAATCCCATCACTTCTAATTACCTATTAAAGGGTAACTAAAAAGTACAATGCGGTGCACACTTTAACTGAGTGATGCAAATAATATTACATGCTTGTCTTTCAAACTAATCACTCATCATATCTGATTGTCAGCTCTGTGGGGCAAATAAAATACACTTACCTCTGCTACTAAACACTATTACAAACATGTAAATAAAAGGGAACTGTGTTTCTAATAACAACAGAATTGTCCTCAATGTTGTTTGTTCACCATGAATTTTGTCCTTTCAGGGAAGTGGGCTGAGATCTATAAATTATGACAATTTTTGGAGTGCCATTGGAATGTGAGCAATGCATAAGTGACCCTCGAGACCACTGTGAAAAGTTGGCATCTATGGGTATTAACACTTGCCATGTTTGCTTTACCCTTGATGTACAGTAACTGTATGTGCATCAAATGTAAAGCAAACACAAGTGCTACAACGTGGAAAGACTGGCATGCATTGAATATAGGTGGGGACGGCCTTAGCTCGGGCAGCGCCCAGGGAGAAACCAAATCTGGCACCCCCAGCACCAGCATGGGAGCTGGGGTCTTTTCACTTCAATAGGGCTGTGCCACACCGTGCCTTGGGAGGGATTAAGCCTCTCACTTTGAGGAGGTTGCAGGAAGAAGATAGCACACTGCCTTGATGTCTGAGTGGTAAGCCATGGGCTCTGATGGGAATGAGGTCCTACCAAGTTCCTGTCAGATTTCTAACCTGGGAGAGCAGGCTATTTACATTTAAACATTCATTAACATGGCAGCGGGAGCAAACATACAGTGGCAAAGGACAAAAGCCAACGTAGGCGATATCAGTACACTATCCCTTTAATGATGAGCTTTCAAAACCTTCATCAAGTCACCCTTAAAAAAATAAATTGTGGCTGACATCACCAGCTCAGGGAGGCACCCTATGCAAAAGAAAAGCGCTCGCACCAGCAGGGGAAGGTTTCTGTCTGGAACACCAGGGCTGACCCAAGAAAATCTGATATCTGCTTCAGAAGACTTGGCACGAGACTGAATGCAGAAACAGCCAGCCTCACAGCCTGTTCAAAAATGTCCAAATTGGTATATATGTATTGCAATTTACAGAAATGTTTTTGTTAGGCTGAGTATTATGACCAAAGAAAACAGCAGAGTCCAACTTCCATTACTCATTCAAAAGGATTTCTTGCTAAATCACGGGCGGGCCTCCTACATTTCAGGGTGGGGGCTGACATACACACGCAACACACCGAAACACTATGGTCCTTACATTCACACACACCAAACAACAAAGTACATGCATTCATGCGTACTGTGACAAATTCCAGGATCACTCCCCTTTTATCCAACAAGCAAACACGACTCCATTGGGTTGAAACAACATATCCAAAACATGTTGTCCTCTTCCCCTACTATAAACTCTGATAGAACACATCAGTTTATGTTTTCCAGCAAAGTAAGACGTTCCAGCAAAGTAAGACAAGCATTAGAGCCAAACAGTACTGTGACGAGGAGGCCACAGAAGGAGATGCCAAACGTTACACAACGTTCTAATCCTTCCTTGATGTTTAACATCAGTGACATCAGTCAAAGAGAAGAAGGACCACAAACAGGTTGGTGTAGTTGTAGTAGTAGTTGCAAGGGGAGTGGATGTAAGCAGAGAAGGATTGTAAGAAGAAGAAAGAAAAGCCGTGGTTGAAGTAGCAGTGTTGTAAAGCAGAGACATGGTACGAAAGGAGTGGCTTTCTACAAGTGGCAAGAGCGGGAACCTGGCGCTGAGAAGCAAGGGCTTCTCATTTGTGCACCACAGCCGGGGAGTGAATACGGGTCGCTGGCGGTAGGGACCGACACCACTGCTGTGGCGTGGCCCCTTTAAGGGCAAGCACGCGACGGAGTGACGTTCACTCCGTCGCGTGCCATATAAATAAAGGGGCGTCGCCCGGCGGCAGCAGAGCCACCGGGGAGCCCACACGAACAGCATCGGTCTCCGTGTGTCTCTGTGTGCACGGGGGTGTGGGGGCTCACGGGGGCGGCGGGATCGCCCGCTAACAATGGCGACGAAGTCGGATCGATCCCTGGGACAGGTGGCAACGTTTTCGAGATGCGCAGATGATCGCGTGTGAGCGCATCCGTGAATGTTGGCCGCGGAGAGCCTCTAAGATCTTTAACCAAGAAAGACTCCGTGTGGCAGTGGGGGCCCCTCGAGCAGGCGGCATTTGATGACATCCGGGGTGCCCTAGCGGCAGAAGACACCATGGTGTTCTTTGACCCTAGCCTGCAGACGGAAATAGTCGTGGACGCCAGTCCCTATGGTCTGGGGGCGGTCCTCACTCAAGTGGGGCGCGAGCAGGAAGTTCGGCCAATAGCCTATGCGAGCAAGGCACTCTCGGACACTGAACAACGCTACTCGCAAATCGAGAGGGAGGCCCTGGCGGTGTTGTGGCATTGCAGGCATTTTCGCCTATACATTCTAGGGCGTCCTGTGACTGTCATCACTGACCACAAACCACTGCTACCCATCATGGCAGGCTCCTCCTCCAGACCACCAGTAAGGATAGAGCGCTGGATGCTTGCCCTGCTTGAATACGGCGTGTCGCTGGTGTATCGGCCTGGTGTAAGCAACGCTGCAGACTATCTGTCACGTCACCCATGTGGGGATGCCTGGGCGTCTGTGTCCGCGGAGGAGGCTGATGAACACGTTCGTCTCGTCGTTGAGTCTGCCACCCCCAACTCCATGCAGGTGGAGGAGCTGGAGCTGGCGTCGAATGATGACGAGTGCTTCGCCATTCTAAGACTGGCCATGCAACAAGGTGCGTGGAAGACGGTGCTTGAAGCGCTTGACCGTCGAACATGCGAAGCCAGGGTGGCAATGGAACAGCTCTGGAAGGTGCGGGAAGAACTTGCATTCTCGGAATCGGGACTCCTGCTGAGAGGCGACAGAATAGTGGTGCCACAGACGAAGATCCCACAGATAATCGCTCTCGCCCACCAGGGCCATCAAGGGGCGCCCAAAACAAAGGCTCGGCTTCGCCAGAAGGTGTGGTTCCCGGAGCTAGAGCGGAGGGTAGAAGAGTTTGTGGCCTCGTGTCGGTGGTGTCAGGCCGCATCCCCAGCCCAGCGGGACCCATCCATTGAGACAATGCCTAGGGGAACCAAGCCATGGGAAGTAGTGCATGCTGACTTCGGCTCTACATCTAGAGGGACGCACTTCCTAGTGATGGTCGACGAGTGGTCGCGATACCCGGAGGTGGAATTTGTGGAGTCGCTGGCGTTTGGTGACGTGGTGATCGCCGTGGAAAAGATCTTCGCCACCCATGGCCTTCCATCGGTTGTGTGCACTGACAATGGCGCACCGTATCAGGGTGAGAGCTTTGCTGAACTCTTAAAGAACTATGGCATTCAGCACAGGAAGGTCACACCCCTCTGGCCCAGGGCAAACAGGGAGGCCGAGCGCATGATGCGCACCCTTAACAAGGTGTTCCGGATCGCCCAAGGCAAGGGTGAATGTCTGCGATTGGAAGTTGCAGATACCGGTGCGGCAAAGCACATGGAGAGACATGGAGTGATCTCCAAAACCACACAGCTGATGAAAGCTGTGCCTGCTGATGCAGCAAACATGACTTCTGCCCGCGTTGAAAAAGGCACGTGCGAGGAGGGAGAGAAGCCGAACTGCGTCAGAGAACAGCCGGCAACCAGCCGCATCTCCGGCATCAATCAGGAGGTAGGTAGAGGAGCCCAAAAGCAGTCCGCTTTCTGGAGTGATTCCATTGCTGACGTAAAGAGACACAGGGGAACCAGGGAGCCTCGCTGACTATTCCAGGTGACATGTGGAAGGATCAACGGCACCCCGAGTTAAGGTACCTTAACAGAGGGGAAAGGGCTCCTGGAATCTGGAAAGCGGGTAGTGGCGGTGCATGACGCAGATAAACGACAGGAAGAGAGAAATGTGTAGAAGGGGAAGAAATGTAATATTATAAAGTGGGACAACAATTGGTGAAGTGGGCAGGAAAGTAAACCCCCCTCGCCAAACATTCCACATGTGACATCACGACCCTGCTAGAAAAAGACACAAGAGAGAGAGTAGATATACTCTCTTCCTCGTCCCAGTAATTCTATAGGAAAAAAACGAAGTTGACATTTGCTTGGCATAAGTCCCCAACCTTCCTCGTCCCAGTGCATGGGAAGAACAATAGAAAGAAATTAAATAAATAAAATCAAACCAATTTGGGTAGAGACACAAGAAACAGTTGAATGTACTATTATAATATTGTCATTACAAAACAAAAGGAAAGTCCAGGGAAGGGGATTGTCCCCCTGGCATAGTAGGCTCCAAAACCCTAGACGGGAAAGACCAGGGAAGGTCATTGCTTCCCTGACATATAAAATCCACTTTTAAAATAATGGGTGCAAGAAACATCAAAAGGGTGCAGGAAAGCAGCAAGTACTGTTCATTTTTCCTGATGGTAGTTTTCGTAGTATATTAAGTGTGAAGGTGAGAATAGGTTTTGACTCAGGACAGTGGACATTTATTTTGGACATCCTGACAAAGACGGGTTAGTGTTGTTGAGGCAGGGAAACCCCCTCATAGAGTTAGGGCAAACGAGGCATTTTTCCCTCCCCTTTTATCATTTAAATTAAAGTATTTGTGAACAACCCAACACTGTGTCCGACACCTTACGCCGGCGCCCCACAGTACACATTAAATTAAAAAATGCACTTACATTGCCTGCATGCATCCACACGCACCCACGCAGCCAGGGGGAGGCCCGTATGACACTCCCCTCCTCTGGGGATGTGAACATGCTGACTGGCAGGAGAGGCTCCTCTCCTGTCAGTCGGCATGTGCATTTATTTATTGTGCATTTGTAAGGCGCTTATACATCAAGTAAATTGTGTTTCAAAGCACCCACAGGGCAACAGGAAGGGGGCATGGGAATGAAGAACAAATACAACAATGAAAGATAGAGGTGGACCTAATAGGCCTTTTGAGCATTCAGAACATGCAAGTGCAGAAAGAAGGGAGAAGGGATAAGTGGGGGTCAAGTGCTAGGTGTATTAAGAGCAAGGGAGTGACCAGCTGTAAGTTCCTAGGCGGAGTGGTCCGTCATCATTAAGTGCAGGCCCGTGGTGACATAGGCCAGTGGGTGCCAAGGCAAAGTGCTGGGGGGTGGAGGCTGTAGGCAATTGGGTATGGGAGGCCAGGACCCAGGAAGACGTATAAGGACCCTGGTGACCAATCTCAGCAACTGTGGGATTTAACAGAGAAGGGAGGACAGGAAGGAGGTGGTGAAAAGGAAAGTCCTGAGGAGCTTCCGGAATTTTAGGAGATCTAGCTCAAGACGAAGAGGAAGGGGGAGGCTATTTTATAGAAGGGAGCCTGCTGAGGAGGGAGATCGGCCACCAGCTTGCTGTTTAGTGAAACACTTAACATGCAGAGAGTTGGTGCTAGAGGAACGTAAAGATCTGGAGGGAGAGTATTTAGTGAGAGCAAGTTGTAGACAGCATTATCCCCGTACCCAGCCAGCCTTGTGGAAGATGCAGAGGGATTTGAATTTGATCCTTGCAGCAACTAGGAGCCAGCGGAGAGTTTTTTGGGCTGTAGAGATATGGTCCCTGGGCTTGAGGCCAAGGATAAGTCTTGCAGCCCTACTCAGGATTAGCTGGAGGGGTCGTAGGGAAAGAAGAGGCTAGATCAAGGGAAATGCTTTTGCAATCGTCTAGCCAAGAGAGAGCCATAGCTCTAGAGACATTGAGCTTCTGGGGGAAAGTGAGGAAATGAAGAATTCCTTTGAGGAGGTGTAGTTGAAAGTGGGACTTCTTGGCAAGGTCCTGAATGGGGGGATGAAGGAAAGAAAGGAGTCGAAGATGACTCCATGTTTTCTGGCTTCAGATGAGGGAGAGGGGGAGAGCCCATGGAAGATAGCCAGAATGAAGGACAGAAAGAGGGGGCAGGAGTCCCAATCTGGAGGATATCAGTCTTGCTGCTGTTGAGGCAGAGATCATTGGAAGTAAACCAGGACTGGATGTCAGATAGGCAATCAGGGATGATGGAAGAAGTAAGAAAAGGATCAGAGGGAAGTTTGAAGAAGAATTGTATGTTATCTGCATAACACTGGAAGTTTGGGGAGAAGGTGGAAATCGGGTGTGCAACCAGAGCAAGGTAGTTGTTAAAGAGCCAGGGAGAAAGCTTGGAGCTGTGGGGGACGCCGCAGTTGGAAAAGAAGGTGGGAAAGGAGAAGGAGCCCAGAATAACCTGGGATGGACAGTCTCTGAGGAAGGAGGTCAGCCAGTCCAGTGCCTGCTCCGAGATACCTAGGGTATCGTGGAGTCATTTTATGAGGATGGAGTGGTTGGCCGTATCAAATGCAGCGGAAAGATCATGTAGAATGAGAACAGCTGGAGAGTTGGAATCAAGAGATGTGAGCAGTTCCTCAGAGGTGTTCAGAAGAGCAGTTTCCATGCCCCTGGATGCTCGGAATCCAGATTAATGGTTATGGATGCAACCAACGAGTTCAGTATGCTGGGTCAGTTGGGGAAGACCAGCTTCTCCAGGAGTTTACCAAGGAAGGGTGTGATAGATATGGAAGCAGTAGTTGGCTGGACAAGACGGGTCTGCAGAAGGTTTTATCAGCATGGGGCCCACAAGAGAGTGCTTCAGGCAGTAGGGGAAAGATCCAGTAGCAAAAGAGTTGTTGCAGAAATCAGTGCATGCAGGGGCAAGGCAGCCAATATTGTCCTTAATGTTTCTGGAGGTGCAGGGAGAAACCTGTTTGGAGGAGACCTTCATGGAGCGGACAACTCTGGTAGCCTCATCATGTGTGATAGGAGAGAAGGAGGAGAGAAAGGCAAAGAGAGGATTGGAGGAGATAGGAGGCAAGGGGTGTGTGAGGAGGAGGGGAAGAGTGGCATGAGGGTGCTCAGGATGTACTGAGTTTTTGCAGTGATGTGTGTGGCCAGTGCGTTGCAGAGGGCCTGGGAGGGAAGAGGTGAGGAGGAGACTGCACAGGGGTTGGCTAGTTCCCTGCATATTTTAAAGAGTTCAGCCGTGTTGTTGGATGCACTAGAGACGGGGGCCTGGATGCGGCCCTTTTCCTAGTGTGGATGTAGAGTCTGTATTGCCAGTTTGTCAGAGGGTGAGCCTGAGGACTGCCACTTCCATTCAGCAGCTCTGCACTTGCGTTTCAGGGCTGCAAGTTCAGAGTTGTACCAAGTGTTACGCTTAGAGGCAAGTTTCATTTGGATCCTCATGACTAGGGCAAGAAAGTCAAGGGTGTTGGTAATGACAAGATGGAGGTTGCTGAGAGCGTAGTCAGAGGTAAAGTCTGTAGTGGGGACGGAGAGAGGGGGGTGAAGGTAGGTGCGAAGGCAGCAATTCACACTCATTTCCTTGGACAGATGTTCGTGAACGAGGTTGGCATTGCTGAGGGAGGCGCAGTCACAGGGCTGAGATGACCCAGGTGAGAAGAGAGTGAAACATTGGTGTGGATGAAGGTATCACGAGTGTGTCCAGCTGAGTGGGTAGGACCAGAAGGGAGAATGGAGAGGGAGAGTGAGGTGCAGAGGTCATGGAAGAGAGTGAAAACCGTGAATGAGGAGTCAAGGTGGATGTTAAAATCGCCCATGAAAAGGAGTTTAGTTGTGGTAGTGTGGAGAGAGGAGGAGAAGTCAGACCATTCACAGAGGAACAGGGTGGTAGAGCCAGGTGGCCTGTAGATGGTGGCAATGGTCAGTGAGGAGGTGGGAGAGATGACCAACTTAAAAACCAGGCTCTAGAAGGAAGAGTAAGGCTTGGAGAGTATGAGGGAAGAAGGGACCCACTCAGGGAAGATAAGAGTAACCCCACCGCCTGTACGGTTAGGACGAGGCTTGGAGATGATTCTTATTTAACAGAAGGGAGTTAAAAAGCAGTGACTGAGTTGGCCTTGAACCACCTCTTGGTAAGAGCAAGGATAATGAGGTCAAGGTCTTCAAGAAGGAGGCAGATGTCAGCAGAGTGTTTGATGGCAGAACGAGCATTAAGCGTGGCAAGATGCAAGCAATCTCCACCTTTGAAGGTTTTGTGAGGAGGGATAAAGGGGCGTAGTACACCGGTTGGAGGGCGGGACAGAGAGAGTGGAAGAATGAGTAGCAGGAGTGGGGAGGAAGTTAAGGACGGACGGCAGTCGCCGGTCAAAGAGGAGGATGTTGAGGACATTGAACCAAGATAGTGCCAGTGTGATAGACATTAAGGATATACCTGGATGATGGGAAGCCCGCAAAGAGAACTTCCCATTTTTGGGTGAGGATGTAAGAGGAGAGAGAGTAGAGATGAGATGAGGAGTCCATAGATCTGGAGAGGGGACAGAGATCAGTAAAGATCTGCCTGGAAGTTGCACTGACATAGGTGTCTGCAATGGGTAGGCCAGGGTTAGTGATCAGGATATATTTTTAAAACTTTTTTTTCCAGACTTTGTGAGAGAGGGAGGATAGCTGATAGTATAGGAGTTAGAATAGATAGGGGATGTGTTGAGTGCCATAGGGGTGGCAGAGAGTTAAGGATGGAAGATAGAAGAGAGAGACTGCACATCATGAACACAAAATCACCAGGCGGCCTAGTAGCTAAGGGAAAGCAAGAAGCAGATGCACTGGAATAGCAATCAAAGCACACACACCATATGCAGGATACCTCAATTCAATGTTTGATGCAAGGCATTCTAAACCCACAAAACGAAATTGGCAGCACAGTTGGAGGGTACATATGAAGAAGCGTTATGGCTGGACAGGCATTCAGAGGCATGCGATACAGGTGATGATGACTCATGCTATCTGGGAGTAGGAGAGGTCAAGTTCATGAAGGAACACACCAAAGGGTCAGAGATGTGGTGTTAGAAGATGCAATGAAAGAAGAAGCTATCAGCAATGAGAGGGAGAGGACCCAGACAGGTCAAGCCCAGACCCTTATAGGATTAGGTAACTTGCCCTAGCAGTGCACTATGAGATTGGGGAATCAGTTTCCCAGAGCAACGTGGTTTCAGGGCAATACACACCATGTTACTTTAACCTGGGTTTAAGAGTTCAGTCTCTCAGTTCTTTTGTACTTTCAATTTGCTTGGCTGTGGCACTCCGTGGTCAGGATGCAGTGGTTCCAGCAACACTGACCCCTTCAATTTTCTCTGATTTTGTGGATTCAATTCCTCAGTATGTAGGATGTCAGGCTACACATGACATTTCAGTGCACATTCAGTTGTTTGATTCCCAGCCTTAGGATATAGCATATCATGCAACACGGCTCGTACAGTTTACTTTTGGTTACTGTTGCCGGGTGCTACCTTCTTGAAGGACCACCTAGGCAGCCCGGTATAGAGTCTGCTGTCCCCAGAGCTTACTGCAATGCGCCCATCCAAAGACTCTTGAGGTGGGTGGGTGGGGTATCCCAGAAGGCGCCGGGTACACTTGCACGGCCCCCAGGTGTGTGAGACTTATCCACGCGATGAGGGAGGGACTGGGCCACTGTTATACCACCGCGCTACTGCTGCAGTGGGCCTCTCAACACCCGACCTGCCGTTATGCTGCAGGGATCACTGCTGATCAAACAGAGCCTCCCGCCCCTGCAGGACAGCGCTGATCCAGATGGTCGCCGGCAGCCCCGAAGACTTCCAGGCTGCCAGAGCGAGGCCCTACCAGCCCCAGACAAAGTTAGGGTTGAAAAGGGCTTGTGGCAAGGTAGCAGAGGACATGCTGGCCCCGACCACAAGGGAACAGCTGAACTGGCCTCACAAGCTTGTGGTGTAAGACATTTTGGCATCGCGGACCGTCTCTGAGGCGTAATAATGGCATAATAATGAGAGCTGGTGGGGCCAGTCTTCTGACACCCTGCCGGCTCACATTATTTGCTGCTGTGTTTGTTGGGGGGCCAAAGGCTCTGCATCACAAAAAATAAAGGCATAGTAGGGGACGGGCCCCTGCAGAGAGACAAGTAGCACAGTTCACTGTGAAAATAAAGGACACAGGGGATTGTGCTGCCTGTCACTCAGGCGAGGTGGTCGGCCTGCTGCTCAGTTGAGGGGCTAGCACCCCACCCATGGTGGCTGGCCGCCACTGTGCAAAGCCTACGTTTCCACGAGAGGGAGTGGAAAATGAAATAGTAAAAGCACTATACTACGCTTTCCTTGTCAAAGCTCCTTCATGGACATTTAAAATTGCTTGCAGGGAAGCACACAACACTTAATTGTTAACTTTGGTAGTCCCCTGCAAGCAATCATTTTAAAAAAAAATAACCCTGAATGTGTGCGAAACGCAGCTGAGATTTTGAACTCATGAAGTGCACATTTCTACTCATACATCCTCATTTTAAAAGGGGCAATGCTGGAAATGAAGACGCAAGGCCTAATACATGTATGCCTCCATTCCCAGCTCTGCACCATTTTCGTGCACACAAGGTGGAGGAGGGGCACAAAGCAGAAATTAGCTCTCTGCCGTTCGAATCTTCACTGTCTTGTGTGAGCACATCGCTTCACGCCTGCATGAGATTTTCAAATGTAAGGTAGCCATATTCTGTGTTTAGCCAAGTTGTGTGGCATAGCCATATTCTGCATTTGGCCTTGTTTTGTAAGGTAGCCATATTCCGTATTGAGTCTAGCCGTGTGAGGGTGGCCATATTCTGCAATTGGCCTAGTTGTGTGGTGTAACCTTATTCTATGTTTAGCCTGTTGTGTGGGGTAGCCATTTTCTACATTTGGCCTAGATGTGTAAGGTAGCCATATTCTGTACTGGACCTAGCTGTGTGAGGGTGGCCACATTCTGCATTTGGCCTAATTGTGTAAGGTAGCCATACTCTGCATTTAGCCAAGTTGTGTAAAGTAGCCATACTCTGCATTTAAGGTTACATGTAAGGTAGTCATATTCTGCATTTAGCCTACTTTTCTAAGGTAGCCATACCTTGCATTTAACATTGTGGTGCAAAGTAGCCATATTCTGCATGCAACCTTATGATGTAAGGTAGCCATATCCTGTGTTTAGTCCAATTGTGTAGGGTAGCCACTTTATGCGTTTAGCATAATTGTGTAAGGTAGCCATATTCTGCATTTAGCCTGATTGTGTAAGGTAGCCATATTCTGCATTTAGCCTGATTGTGTAAGGTAGCCATATTCTGCGGCTAGCCTTGTTGTGTGGGGTAGCTATATTCTGCATTTGGCCTAGTTGTGTAAAGTAATCATTCTGTATTGGGCCTAGCTGTGTGAGGGTTGCCATATTCTGCATTTAGCCTGATTGTGTAAGGTAGCCATATTCTGCGGCTAGCCTTGTTGTGTGGGGTAGCTATATTCTGCATTTGGCCTAGTTGTGTAAAGTAATCATTCTGTATTGGGCCTAGCTGTGTGAGGGTTGCCATATTCTGCAATTGGCCTAGTTGTGTGGTGTAACCTTATTCTATGTTTAGCCTGTTGTGTGGGGTAGCCATTTTCTACATTTGGCCTAGATGTGTAAGGTAGCCATATTCTGTACTGGACCTAGCTGTGTGAGGGTGGCCACATTCTGCATTTGGCCTAATTGTGTAAGGTAGCCATACTCTGCATTTAGCCAGGTTGTGTAAAGTAGCCATACTCTGCATTTAAGGTTACATGTAAGGTAGTCATATTCTGCATTTAGCCTACTTTTCTAAGGTAGCCATACCTTGCATTTCACATTGTGGTGCAAAGTAGCCATATTCTGCATGCAACCTTATGATGTAAGGTAGCCATATCCTGTGTTTAGTCCAATTGTGTAAGGTAGCCACTTTCTGCGTTTAGCATAATTGTGTAAGGTAGCCATATTCTGCATTTAGCCTGATTGTGTAAGGTAGCCATATTCTGCGGCTAGCCTTGTTGTGTGGGGTAGCTATACTCTGTATTTGGCCTAGTTGTGTAAAGTAGTCATTCTGTATTGGGCCTAGCTGTGTGAGGGTGGCCACATTCTGCATTTAGTCTAGTTGTGTGGTGTAGCCTTATTCTGTGTTTTGGCCTAATTGTGTAAGGTAGCCATATATTGCATAAGATGTTTTCTAAAATCAATCACTCATTGTCTGTGGATTTTAGACCGTGTTATCCTTTTAAATCTAGGTGTTTTCCTAGTTCTGTTCCCATTTAGTCTTCCTATAAATTTGAGGCTCTGCTATCCTTTTTGATATGAAGCACTGGTCTTTGTACACAGACGGAACCCAGGATGTAAACATTGTTGTTTGTACAGCTTACCCATTTCTCCCCTCGCACACTGCACCTTTGTAATTTAGCAGAAGGCACAGGCTCATTCCACACACCCTGCACGCACAACAAAAACAGTATTGCACAACACCCCTGCCATAAGAATGAAGCTACCTTTAATGACACAAATTCGAACTGTAGCTTCCATTATAATTCTCTATTTCTTTAAACACAATCCACCCTGTTTAGTTCATAGTTTACCTCTGTTGCACCCATCCACACGCCATTCAGACTTTGGTGACAAACAGGGTCATGACCACTCTCACATAACTTTAATGGCTGAAATGCACACACGCATAATAGTACCTCCCAGTTCTCCCAAATTTGCACTCTGGTCCCCCCAGGAGCGTTCAACCAACAGGCGCGGTGGGACCATAATAATGGTGAAAGGCACTATACAAATGACAAAACGAACGAATGAATGAAATGAATGAAAGAAAGAAAGCATAAAACAAATACATGCCTATCAATCCACCTTGATTTTGCAACTGCCCAAAACCAGGCAGATTCCATTGGAATCCATTACAAAACGCTGCCTACAAAATATAATTTGCAGGTGCCGTTTACATGTTCAAAAGACATAGAGAAAAATGGAAGAGTGGCAATGTTTTTAGTATTTTATTTTGTCAACTCCACCTTGTGAAGATTTTAAATTGCATTCAGGGTTCTAACATCGGTTTTCCCCTGCTTCAATTTAGATTTCTAACAAAATGACCCTAACTTTGAGTTTTATCAAGCATGCCTCTCTGCTACTCCCCTGACCCCAATGGTCACAGAAAATACAATTTTAGATACATTTTTTTTAATTTAAAAAACTTTATTAGGCATCAAGTGGTACATCATAAAGATACAGCATCAAAACACATATCAGGTAAGGTGGGGTTCTTCACATAAGCAGCCGATTACACATGGTCCTCACCATTGCGTTCATAATGCTTTAACTACACAGCGTTCTGTTCTTGTCAAGCCGTGTAGGTATTCACGGAAAGCCGGCTAGTTATCTTTGGGTGGCATCTCAATAGTAACAATTTGACATACAATTCCTCCATATCTTTAGCCCAAATCATATTGGTCATCTATATATCCACAGAGAGTGATGCAGCACTCTGCCATTTTAACAATATACACCTTTTGGCTAACAAAATCCCCAGATTCAGCAACCTACGGGTTGTGACAAACATCTTACCATTTATCCCGAACATACATGTGCAAGGGTCTCCTCCACCCTCACCACTGTGACAATAGACAATAATTGGCATATTTCTGACCAGTAGAACCTTAGCTCTGGACATGCCCAGTACACATGGAGTAAATCAGAATTCCGTTCGCTAAATCTGGGGCATGCAACATCAGTGTCTGGATTAAAAAGTGTGTTTCTAGCTGGGCGGTGATGCACCCTATTCAGGATTTTAAAAAACATGAATCTGAATTTTCAATTGAAGGACTCATCTGTTGTCAGTGTACAAATCTCTGCCCGCTGTGCATCAGTGAATTCTAGCCGTAGATCCCAGCCCCATCAGAGTTTGATATTAGACACAGCGGGTGGCAGATTGCCCTGTACTGTGAGCAACCAGAAGGTGTTTCACCCACTAGTCCCCGGTGGCCAGGACATGGCCATTGCTTTTGTATCCAGTTCCTGGGATTGGACCAGTGCGGCAGGATCACCTGGGTGAGGGGTCTTCGGGGAGTGGGAGTAGGACACTGGATGGTGAGATGCGGTATCCCCTTCCCTGCAACACCTTTACCCCATCCTACCAGGTAGGATATTTAGGAACTCTACCCCCACTTTTACAACATGAACTTTTACACATGGACAGCCCTCTATGAGAAAAAAACAGACTAACACCGAGCAGTATACCTGACGTGTTCCAATACAATAGTCAGGCAAGGTCAGGAAATTACTGACCATCACAAACATCTGACTTCCATTAAGCTTCCCCACATGGATAAACGGCGGAGCATGAGAGCACACTCTGAGTGAGGCACAGCGCATGAGGAAACAGCCGTTTTGAGATGGCAGTTGAATGAGAGAAGAAAGACGGCAAAACAGAAGGGGATTGCAAGGAGGAAAGATCCCTTGACCTCTTCGATGAAAAAAAGTTACTTTCCAGAAACCTCGAGAATAGAAAGTGTAAGACCAGAAAACCAGGCTGAAGATACCTGCATTGTGTGTCAGAGATACCCAGGGTCCTCCCTCGTCAATAATCAAGGTGAGGAGAAGCGCCAGCCTCTGTGTTACCGTCCTTGGCTCCAAGAACAAAGCAGCATCAGTGAATCAACACTGCCGGTGAGTTGGGGAGACCGATACAAGACCGGTCTTTGTTGAAGCCAAGGTTGCAAGCAGCAACATTGTATGTCAAGAACTGGAACAAACATTGTTAAAACGCGTGTGATGAAGTCAAACTGCTGATGAGTGATTGAACTTTAAAAGCAGGATCCAATACCTTTGACAGACTGGTCCGGCATTGCGCGGGTGCTCAATGGAAGGTCTCTGTAAGCTATCCAGCTTAGATGTGGAAAAGCGAAAGTGAGGAAAATGTTATATCAAGAAGAGAATGAATAATTGTGAATCGAAGTGATCCTGTGATGGGTCGAGCAAAATCCTGCACCCAGTCGAAAGTCTGCGATTTTGATGAAGTAGAGCAGTCTTGGAAGAGTTAATACATTTGGTCCTAGTATGGTTGACGGAGACCAATTGAAGGTTTTGTGTTAAAGTGGGTCTGAGCCCAGCAGAGGGGGACCCGGGGTGAACAATAAATCACCCGAGAAATTGTATATGTGAAGTCCTAAGAAGAGAGGAACCTTATTGTGTTAAAGTGGGTCTCAGCCTGGCGGAAGTGGACCTGGGGTACACAGTAAATCACCTGAGAAGTTGTACATGTAAAATCCTAAGTAGAAAGGAACTTTAATGTTTGTCGTGTTGCATCAGGCTCTCTGAAATAAGAGACTTTGAATGGCATAGAGACTTTGGCACAGAAGGCCCTGATTTTAAGGTTTTGAACTGCATCCTCCTGCTAGAGAAGTTAGAGAGTGTGCTAAGCTCGAGTGTGCTGCCTTGTCCTGTGCTGAAAACGTGGGGAAGGGAAGTCAATGGCTTGAATATCCTAACATATCATTTCTTGAACACTTTTCTTTTGCAGAACATTGTTTCACACACTATTTGTATTTAGAAGTAAGGATTGGCAATAGTTTTATTAGTATAGGCCCTTTTATTTTGACAGACTCGACAAGGACTGTGTTATTATTATTTGATGGTCGTGGCTTGCTCCTATTTTTGATTTAAGAGTAGATAGGCGTTTTCAAACCAAATTAAGTTCAATAAACACCCTTGAACTGTAATCACTTGCGTCTGTCTTACTGTTTGATACCATGCCTTCCTTACAATAGCCACTCAAATAGCCCTGACACTGTCCTCCTGACCTAAACTGCTATAAATACATACTTTAGGCACCCATGAGAGAGTGGTTCCAGTGGGAAAATAGGTCAGGGTGCTTTAAATACCACATGCATGCGCCCATATTGTTATGCCTTGAACAGTCCCACCCCACTCTGGCATTAACCACCTCTCAGCTTATAAACTGTCTCTCCACAAACATATCACCTATTGTGTGGAAGTTTACTGCCTGTCAGGGCTTATAGACCACCATGTCCATGGTGGGCCTCAGGGCTGGGTTACCCCAGACAGGGAGGCCACTATCCTATGGAACCGCCACCCCAGGTGGTGCAGCACCCTCTGCAAAGCCAGCAGTGTAGCACACAACGGAACTAGTAAACCACCCTGCTTATAGTCGCTGCTCAACGATAGAGTCTTCAGATTAGATGCCCGTGCCGCCTCCCTCTCTAGCTGGACATGCAAGGGGGTCTCCCCCCTCCAGGAGGCCTGCAAACTGCAGCTGCACAACCAAAAATCATAGTTCGAAATCAGGTGCCCCAGGCCTCCTTAGACAAAAGGCTGCACCAGGGTTGACCATTTTACTCTAACGGAACCAGGCGCAGAGACAAACTCTGAGCACATACTTTCCAGCTGTGCATACAAAGCCCCCACAGCCACATAGGTATATTTAAGAAAACGTATAGTAGTTTGGGAAGTATGGTGATTTTGAGTCACAAGATCTTACCCATCGTAATTGCAATCCCACATGTGGCCGTCCAGGCCTGGGATCCGTATCCCCAAATATCTGACCAGTTCTACCATCAAATTTAGGCTGCCCAGCTGTGCTTAGCAGTGAAGGAATACCTCATTCTTATCACTCTTGATCTGCAGGACAGAATGCCTGATGAAAGTAGACAGTGCTTGAAGAACTGGCGCAGTATTGCGATCAGAGCTTCTGAAAAAAATATAATGTCATCCACATATAGTACAATCGTCTCAGGGATGCCACCCACCCGAAGACCCATTGTGTATTATTTGCCTCTAATAATGTCTGCCAATGGTTCAACCGCTATGACAAACAGCAAAGGAGAAAGGGGGCAGCATGGCCTTGTGCCCCTTGCTAGTTGGAGAATCAGTGACAACATACCGTTCGTACACACCCTGGCATAAGGTTGTGTATACAGAAGGCAAACCTTCAAAACAAAACAGGGACCAAAGCTCCACCTGTCCATAGCGCCAAACAGGAATGGCCAGGACACTGAATCAAAAGCCTTGTGTATGTCCATTGATTTTGCCACCGCCTGCACCCCCGAGTGCAGTCGCAATTTCACATTGAACAACCAGCAAAAGTAGTAGAGCGCCCTGGATAAACCCAGACTGGTCTAGGTGAACTAGATGCGGCAAAATAGGTAAGAACCTGTTAGCTATCACTTAGTGACATTATTTACATACACATTTATTAGGTACAAGGGGCGGTATTAGCTGCAATCGCCCACCATTTATCAGGTTTTTGAAGTAGTATTATTATCGCCTCTCGCAATGAATCAGGCAGTGACCATCTGATGAGAGACTCCTCCGAGAGCTGGAGCAGGTACAAGGCCTGTCTGGTGAGTGTCTGGTGAGAGACTCCTCCTAGAGCTGGAGCAGGTACAAGGCCAAGACCTCCCCGAACTCTTTATAGAACTCAGAACACAGCCCATCTGACCCAGGCACCTTACCATTATGCAGCTCAGAAATAGCAGAATTTAATTCTTCCAGCGTCATGAGGACCTGTAGTTGAGAGTTAGCCTCATCAGATAGCAGGGCCATTGTGATCCCATCTAAGTAGTGCATCAGCTCCACCTTCGTTACTGCAGCATGCGGCCCATACAAGTCAGGATAGTTCCAGTAAAAGGCCCTGTTTATGTCTGAGTTATTATGCTTTGTTGCTTTTTCCCTGGTGGTAAGGTACAGAATGTTATTATTGCCCGCTACATTACTGACGAGCCGCACCAGCAGCCCACCTGGTCTATCCACTTCCCCATATCGACTAGCCATCTGCGGCCTAGCGAGGTACTCCAGTTCCCTTTGAGCAACCTCCCTAAAGTTATCCAGCTCGTGTTTAATATCTGCTTTTAGCTGGGGTGTAGGATATGCGGCATGACGAGTTTCAAATTCTTTAAGCCGGCCTTCAGCAGTATGGATGTCTTTCCATATTTGTTTTGGGATACCAAAGTCGGTGGACATAGCCACACCCTGTACAAAGACTTTAAAAGCATGCAAAAGAGAGGCCATCGATGTGACTGAGCCCACATAATAAGTAAAGTACTGAGTGATCTGATTGTACAAGTTTGCATTAAAAACAGGATCCAAAAGCTATTCCCTATTCCCTTTGTGTGAAGACCTCCATGTGTATAGGTAGTCCCCTTCCCTCAAGCCCCGCAGCTTTGCATAGGCAGCGTTGGTTAATGATCTGGGTGCCATTCCTGTATGGTCCAGTGTTAGATCTGAAATTATTTTGACGCCACCCTGCCCAGATCACTCACCGTAGCCCATGGGATAGCCCCCACATATCTCAAAAAGTTCGCTCTAAATTCGGCCCATAGATATTGACCAACAAGACTTCCATCTAGTTTAGTGCCCCTTGCACAAATGAGTCTATATTGGTGCCTAGAGCTTGGAAACCTTGCGACTTGTGAATGACAATCATTACCCCCCTGTCTCGCACCGAGAAAGACGTATAATATTTATGACCACCCTACTGTTTTGGGAAGGATGCTGCCTGAGCTGCCGTCACGTGTGTTTCCTGTAGCATAAGTTCCTGAGCACCATGTCTTTGGCCATCGGACAATACCTTCCGAGCTTTAACTGGATTGCCCAGTCTACATACATTCCAGCTCACAACCGTAAACCTCCCAATTGCATTACGTGACTGTGCCATGTAGGTTAGTGGTACTGTGGGTTAACCCATTGCCATAGTTACTCGTTGCTCCCCAACTCTCCACAAGCATTATCCGCCCTATACCTTTTTTGTTTTGCACCCACAAATACCAAACTGTACCCCCACCAAACCCTCACTGCAGCCCAAACATTAGCAGTGTACAGTATCGCTCCCCAACGACATAAACCCAAAAAATAACCATGCATTCATATAGGGGGTTAGCTGTATGTGCACACAGTGGCGACCATCATAGAACAAATCAGTGAACCAGAAGGTAAATAATAGCAGGCCCTTTCTGGCAATTCCTTCTCCATGGACTCTCTTGCAGTCATTGCCAAAACAACTGATTTATCTCCCCTCAGGGGCTCCCGTGTGTGGGGCTGCCGGAAGAGGGAAAGAGGGATCTTAGCCTCTATACATGAAACTGCAGCATCCAGCACTGTAAAGGAATATGCCTTGTTTTCGAACTGGAACTTGAGTGCAGGAAAAAGCATTGCATACTGAACGTTCCTTTCTCTGAGAAGCTTCTTAACACCCAAGGATGATCCTCTCTCTTGTTGTACCGCAAAAGAGTAGTCCGGGTAGAGGTATATGGTGTTGGAACCATACTGCAGCTCATTCAGTTCACTCGCTGTTCTTAGGAGAAGATCTCTATACCTGAAATTCAGAATGCAAGCAATTATCAGGCTTGGGCTTGGCGGATAGAGCCCAATGCACCCTCTCCACTGAGGAGTATGCTGATATGAGGAGGGTTACCCAGAATCTCACGTAGAAGACCCTCCACTGCACTCTCCATATTCCTATGAAATGCTTCTTCAGGGACCCCAATGATCTGCACGTTATTCCTGCGCCACTGCGCCTTCAGGTCATCGCACTTCGCCTTGGCCACCTTCGTGCCACGATTTGTGCTTTCCCTGAGCCTGTTCTGATCAGGCATAGGGAGAACACCCGTGTTGCTGAGCATTTTAAAACACATCTTGTTTGTGAATTGGGATGCACTTTCACATGCTTCTCACATTGAGCAGTCCGTTCAACCAGTATCACAAAACACACTGCTACACACCGCAGTGTGCACATTAAAATGTCCAGAAGTGCCCCCTTATTTGCACAAATGTGCAAAGGGGAAAAAAAACAAAGTTTTGAGAATCTGACCCAATATCTCTAGAGGACTTTATTCCCTCCACTGTCTCTCAATGTCAAGCAGAATCAAATTCAATGTGATATATCTTGGGCAAAAGTGCCTTGAGAAATCTGCCTCATTCTAACTTCTGTCCAAAATACATCCATAAAGAGATCTGTGGTCTTCAGGGTCAGCCAGGCCCAGGTATCCACCTACAAAGTGGTTGTTACAGAAGGGAGTGGAATTAGCTTTCCAGGGTATATTTCAACAATAGATCAGGGCAACCCCGGTTGTACACGAGCACACACAATTGTTCAATAATTTAGAACAGAAAAATATTTTTGTGCATTACATGTAGATGAAATCGTCGCCACAGGCAAGTGAACCCAGTACATTCCCCATGAAAAAAACATATACATCACTTTACATATAATTTTACACTTTTTATCACTGTTAGATGACTAACAATATACATCCCCTTGTGTATTATACACGATTAAACATTGGTATAGAACTAAACATTCAATATTTGGCGTCCAGTGTCTGTAGTGGACACAAATATTCATAAACAGTCAACAAGTCTGTGTTTCGGCCTTTAGCAGTTCAACAAGCTATTGCTACCAGTGGCCTTCATCAGGACTGGGAATTGTTATCCAGGCTCTTGACAACCTTTCCTGTGTTGTGACTCATGCTTCAATTTAGTTGCATGGCCTATCATGACACAGCCATACTACTAGCTCTGGCCGCGTTGTCCTTTAGTTTGGACTGCGCATAATAAGACTTCTGGTGTCCTAGGTGTGCCCCAGTCTGGTGATCTGGACAATGAGGTGGTGATGGCGATGGTCTCCCTGGACCTGTTTAAAATGGTCCTTGGTGCTCCTAAGGGAGGCTGTTCTCCTCGCCTGTACCATGGCAGTTTCAGCGTCCACGTTTGAACCAAACTCCTGAAACATTTAAAGAGAAAACCTCAGCTTAGATTCACGGTCTCCACCAAACCCTCTTGTTCTCCTGGGCTCTTCTGCGTGACAAATAGGTCCTTGTTTGTTGCTGACTTAAGATTCACTTTCATCCCAGCCCCTAGAGGCGGCTTATCCCATATAATGTTCTCTATAAATGCACTACATACATTTTGATGTATACTATGAACTTGATAAAGCGCGCTGAGAACACAAAGGGGGATTCCTAGTGCCATGGTGAGCAGGACAAATGGATTCTAATTGTGAGTTATAGAATTAGAACGAATTAAAAGTAGGATATTAAGCCACACTTCAATTCTTCAAGCTTTGAATGAAATGTCAGCACAGAGGGGCTCTTTTTTGAGTTCCCCCTAATGCAGTTTTAGGGAACTGTTACATTTGCATTTTTGGGCAAGCAGATCTCTTCCACATAAATCTGCACGTCAGAGTGCAAAAAGGAGGTGTAAAGTGGAGGCAAATTCGCCTAATCACTTCCCTTCTGCACTCCCTTGTGCAAATTGAGTAAATGCCACCTGCCATTTATGGATGGGAGGCAGAGTTTACAATGGACTCCTTTGGAACCCGCATGCTTTTTTCCGGTGTGTAAAAAGTAGCCAGATTCCATAGTAATGCATACGATTTATGCCAACCCGAAAATGTGATTCTGGTGTAAATGTATTGTTTACAGGAGGGGGGGGAGGGGGCAGAAACTTAAATTACGTTCCATGTCCTCTCGTCTAAATTCAAACAAATTAAAATATGGCGGAGCGTGAAATAGATGCGTACGCTTTTTACGCATGCAGTTCACGGTACGCCGCCATGAACATGAGCCCCGGAAATGTGGGCTTCACAATTTGTGCAGGCCAAAGTTCACGAGTCAACCCTTTGTCTCAGACCTCTGACAGCCGCTGTGCAATGGGGAGACTTGCAAACGTTTGAAACAGGTGACATCATCACGTGCGTCCCAAACACTGCCGAAGAGCGTTGCGCTACTACTAGAAACTGCATTCTAAACACATAACGTTACATAATGGCATTGCCACGACGACCTTCAAAGTTCTGTCTTCACTGGAAATAGACAGATGTAATTACGGGGCCACCGCGGTAAATGGTGTGGCAATAAGCCCAGGACTCTGGGCCAATACTGCCCCAGGTAATGCCCCTGGGGCCATAGATACAGGCCAACGCGTAGCAAGTGCCTTAACGAAGCCCCGGGGGCATTACCTGGGGCGGTATTGGCCCGCAGTCGAGGGGCTTATTGCCATTAGTACCCCGGCCCGTTAGACCGGGGTACTAATTGCTTTGTTTTCTGTTCCGAAACACGTTTCGGAACAGAAAAAAAAAACGGCAAAAAAAATGCCCGCCAGGAAAGGGCAAACGTAGTCCGTTTTCCCTTTCCATGGCGGCCATCGCGCCCGCTCCCGAGATAAGAAGAAAAAAGAAGGTAAGTGGGGTGGGGAAGAAAAAAAGAAAAAAACATACCGCGGTCTCTGCCGGGGGACGATGGAAGCCTCCAGCCGTGTGGAGGCTTGGAGCGGGGATGGCCCAGCTCCGAGTCTGCACACGGCTGGAGGTTTCCATTGTCCCCCGCCAGAGACTGCGAGATAGAAGGTAATTGGGGTGGGGTGGGAGGAGGGAGGAGGAAAGGGGAAAAAATGTCTTACCTGAGTCCCCGGCGGGGGACGAGGGAAGCCTCCAGCCATGGGGAGGCTCGGATGCGGGGATTGCCCCTTTTCGAGCATCCTCATTGGCCGGGAACAGAGTAGCCGGCACGCATGGCGTGGATGGGAATACCGTGTGGTATGGCTCGCAAATGAGCCAATCACCACACAGTAGTCCTGTTCAGCCACGCGTCCCGGGTACTAATGAACAATAATTCGAAATTTGAAGTTTAAGTCCATTCTCACTTCAAATGTTTACTATCGTTTTATTTTAAAGCATTTACTATTGCACAACCCATGCCCAAATGTGATGACAGACTGGTGTGCAATTGCTGAAACATAATAGAAAGATGATATTTCATCCCAATCGTGAAACCATTCGAAATACAAAATGGAACAAGACCATCCGTGTAAAAATACATTAGGATAGCATACACATTTACTATTGGGCAATAACTAAGGACATACAGCCCTCATCTAGAACACAGAGATGGCGATTGTGCTGTCCTGGAAAAGAAACGACACTGGAGGCATTGTGGTAGAATAATGTCCAATTATTCCCACAGGTTGGTAATTTCCTGATGGAGTGGGGTTACAGAAATGAAGTCCACCCTGCTTGAGCAGGCAGAGCGAGGGGCCGAACAGTCCATTTTACCACCGGGCCAGCCTCTTCCACCTGGCGGTCCTATAGACCTATGGGCAGAAATATCTATTCCAGGAGAAGAGGGAGTATAGAGCCCTGCCACCAAAATCCGGGACTATTGTGTCCCTCTCACTGGTGGGAGAGGTGTCCACATTAACCCACTATCACATGCCGCGGGTATCCCTGAGGAGCGAAGGAGACCTCTGCAAAATCGCCCAATTTTAGAGCAGCTATTAACAAATCTAAAATTGTCTGGATTGGATCGATTGACTTCCGGCTCCAACATACATAACCAATATTCATGCTAACATGGCCCCCACCGACCCCACTCCCACCAGCTTACCGTGTTGAGTTTCCCACTGGCTGTGTTTTTAGTGCATTGCTGGGCTTTTCTAATGGGCTGTAGTGGACCACCCAGCCTTATCACAGCCACCACTGGAAGACCACTACCATACACTTCTGTAGTGATGACCAGTAAGCCTTGACAGGAAAAATCAGCTTCTATGTTTTGCACAGTACATTTTTGGTTTATGTGGGTATATTAGTCAAGAAAGTGACAATATTAGGGCTGGGGTGACAGAGAATTCCAAAACCATGGACAGACTGGCAAAAAGAAATTGCCCCTACGTTTGTTATCTATCAAACTGGAGTTCTTTAACATCAACAGGAAACTGTTGCACCAGGACAAGACCTGGCCCAATAGACTCACTTTTGACGTTGATACCAGGGAATTCAAATGCCTTCAAGTGAGAGCTATGTTCTGTCTGTCAGCTTTAATCTGGCAGTGATGATTTTGGATACTGAGGCTCCTGCTTTGTTACTCCCGGTTTACTGGGTGAGTTTAGAGTCCCAGTTTTGTTTACTTCTTGATTTGTGTTACGTTTTCACAATCTACATGTCTAAAAAGGCCAGAGCTGTGATGGGCCGTGGCTTGCCATCTTATTGCCTGGTGGCAATGGGATGGAGATATCTGATCAGTCAGTTTACAGTTGGGTTTAGGTCATTGTAGAACTTGGTATTCAGTCAGGGATGTTGCTAGGTCTAGAAAAGATCTGGGGCTACGCTAATTTTTGGACTGTCAGGACTGGGGGCTAGCTAGCCTTTTTGTTTGTAGCCCCTGAGCTTCTACCCAGGGCTACAACCAAAAGACCCGGGGCTACAGCACCCTCAGCCCCCCCCAAGCAACGCCTCTGTATTCAGCTCAATGAGATGTCCAGCATCTCGCCACGCAGCTCTCTATAGAGGTCTGCTGTTCTTGCAGAGCGTGTAGCACTCCCTGCTACCTTTCGGCCTACTTTTTAAGGAGGCATTCAGTGACGTGCCTGGCAGTCACAGCACACAGGAGGGGCGTATGTCAGACTGGGTCTGAAAATGAATGGCCTGGATAATGTTATACTTTGTCTTCATGAGTCGGCAGGCCCATTATCAATGGGACAGATTCCTTCTCTGGAGTCTTATCAATGTGCCTTCTCTGGTTAAGCTTCCTGTCTGGAGTTACACCCACACAAAAATACCTTATGAGATTCTTATAAGTAGTATAAACATACTTGCGAGAAACGAGTGGGATTTTCAGAACTAAATAAGACACCGAAATACGTATTGAATTCTTATAATATCGTATTAGTTTGAAGTAGGATTGATGTAAGGTCTTACAAGATTCTGTTAAGATCCTGAAAAGAAAATCAGTAGGAAATTGCTGTATGGTCGCATGGGCAGCAGCTGGTATTTTCCCACTGGTTACCTCTCCACTGAGGCAGATCTGTGGCGCGCAGTGATATTTCTTTCTGGTGAATAGTGTTGCTGTGACATGCATTCATCTTGTTAAGATGCAAATAACAAGGGGGCGGGGGGTCCTGGTAGACTATCTGCCAGACATTCGTCCTGGTTACAAGAGCCTTACCCAGAGTCTTTAAGTAACTTTGGGTCTCGCCCTAAGTTACTAGGGTAATGCAGATGTGGATCCCTTGCTCACTATTCTTAGAGAGGCACAGCTCCACCCTACTGATGAGATCCAACCAGACCGAAACGCGTGTCTGGGGTTGCTGTTGGTACTCTTGTTCAGAGGAGAATTGCCTAGCATTTCGATGCTGGACTGCCCCAGGGCAGGACAAAGACTGATATGTTTGGGATATTTCTTCTCTGTGAAAGATAGTGAGCTAAAGACTCTGGGTAAGTCTCTTGTAACCAGGACTAATGTCTGGCAGAGGCACTCCCAGGACCCCCCCTGTTAATTTTCATCTTGTTAAGATACTTAATAGCCAATCTCTCTTCGCTGAAATACTGAGAGATGACCATCAGCACAGTATGGCGGGTCTGTGTTCTGTGGATCTCTGGGTATGTCGTCAGGGCTCCAGATAAGACTCTGAAGTAGGAGTATTTTACTCACTGCTTTTAGTGGTTGGGCATAAAAGAATTTTTCATGGTGTAAAAGGTAGTTCTCATTGTTATCTGGAATATATTCAGGTAAGTGAAAATACATGTAGTTTAAAACAAATGCATGTTTGTTATAAGACCTATTATTGTGTGCCCAGTAGCTACTATACATTAAAAGATTGTTTTGTTTGTTTTTAAATCTAACCGGCCCTCTTCAAAATAAATAAGGCAATAGTACATCACGTCTGTGTGGCATTCACTGCCAATCCCCCTGTTGTGAACACATCAGCACATCAGTGCAGGTAGCACATTTGGACAGACACTTGCCTATGTTTTCTATTTTTGGAGCTGGAGGATTGCCTGGTTTTCAGGAGTAACTGCCATAGCTTGCTTTATTGAGGGGTTCTCTATGTTACATGATAGGTAAACTCAGGGCGATAGCTTGACATCTGAAATGCCAGGTAGCATGACATGATGCCAAACATCATGTATAGGAGTATGTCAGACTCAGCCAAAGCCTTTGACTATGGGCCTCATTACACGGATGGCGGTGAACCATGGGGCTATTAGCGCCATGGTTCATGCCGGTAAAATACCGGCACTGCCTTGGTGAAAAGGGGAATTACCGCCCTATTCCAAGGTTGGCGGGGCGGTAATTCCCCCTTCCACCATTGCCCTTCCCCATTCCCATTTTTGCCCCATAGGGCTCTATGGGAATGGGGAAGGCACTAATCACGGTACCGCAAATTGCGGTACCGTAATTAGCTCCCTGGTCCCTTTGCGGGTTGGTTTTTAACGCCTGCAAAAAGCAGGCGTTAAATTCCCCAACCCGCAAAGGGACCTCGTAGTAAGGCTGTAAGTATTTACCGGTACCAGTAAAATACCGGTACCGGTAAACCCTTACCGCCATCCGTGTAATGAGGCCCTATGTGCAAAAACACTACTATTTCTATTAATGTGTATACAGCGCCAAAAGAACAAGCCGAGGGCATCAGGGCGCTGAACACAGAAACACAGCGCCTACTCAGGGTGATGTGTTGATATTAAAGCCCAGACTCATTGTATTCACCACTCTTAGCAACTGATGATTGGCCAAGTGCTATTTCTGGAATGCAAACTATTAATTTAAAAGAAGTTTCTGCTAGAGGGTGGCAAAAATGACATTTGGCAGGAGCTTCGCTAAGCAAGAGAGCAGGCTTGTGGGGAGGTCGATTTAGGTTTCCTTAGTGGCTTTCCACTAGGACGCTCTGGAGTCGCATGCATGAATGCATAAAAGATCTCCAGAAAGTCTTCCATGGGAGGGATATTATTGATGGTGAAGTTGCTTATTCCATCACTTTCAGGGTTCACTTGCCCATATGTCATCTTCTCTACAAGTCAGAGTACCCCCTTCCTTTTACATTTCTCAAAGTTCTTCAATTCATTCTCAGGTGGGTGCTCCCAGTGGCAGAGGTAGGTGTTGCACCAGAGAGGCAAATAACTCCTCCTGGTCCACCAGTCAATACCATTTCACAACTCTGCTGGCAGCAGGATGTTAGGGAGGAACACCAGGATCTGAAAGGAGGCCTGTGGACAATATATCCCCCAGACCTTCTCTGAGCTCTGCTGTTGGGTATTCTGCAAGATGATTGGTGATGCCTTCTTACTCCACTTTGGGTGTTTTTTTCTTAGTTGCTTCATGGAATGGATGGCCATCTTTGTATTGGCGGATCAGTCTTTTTATTGCCGTTGAGATGGTGGCATTTCTCAACACTGAGTTATGTTATTCCATCATGTTTGATGTTGAGGCCTTCCATATTTCACCTCTGTGCTGCCTAATAAGGTAAGTAGTGTGCCTTATAGGCCAGGTAGCCAAGTTCAAATGAGATCTGTGACTCAAAATGCAACGAGACGAGTGGGGCAATCCACATCCTTTATGATGCCTCAATTGCAAGGTCTTCCTTAACCGGGGGTCTGGGAAAAGCTGATTTATGTATGTATCGAAGAGAGCTTTCTTCATTTGAAAGGGGCGACCCAGTGAAATTCAAACTCTTATGGAAGGAAGGGCTTGTTCCCAGTCAGCTTTTTGACCCTTAGCCTTGGACTCAGAGAATGCTGGTGGTGTGCCTTGTTCATAGGATGTTCCTTTAGCAATTAGACTATGAGGTTACTCTTGCATGACACTTGGAGTGAAAAAGATTAGCTAGACACCGTCTCTTCACTTTTACTGCCCCAACACTGGGGTCTAGATTGAACAGTACTGTTGGGCTTGTCATTCTTGCCAATTGCCTGGTAAAGTATGTGGCATGATCCAGTGACCTTTGATTGCAGTGGTTGGAGTTCTCTTTGAACTGATTATTGGCATTATTGGTCCCCTTGATGTTCCCCTTTTTCATGAAACAGCTTCATCTTAGTGGTATTTGACCACGCAACCGGGTATCCTTGAGAACTGTCACTGCTAAAGACATGAACTGGGTTATCTTCTGTATCTTTTCCAGGATAGGTGTCCCCAAGGAAGTTGACTCTGCCAGGGGAACCAATTTCATATCTCACTACACAAAAACCATCTGGCCGGAGTGTGGCATTACTTATAAGTTATTGATTGCCCACGTCCCTCAGACTAATGGTCTGGTGGAATGGTTTACCAACAACTTAAAGTGTATATTAGGTCCTTTGGAGGAAACCCTGTGAAGGAGGTGGGACCTTTTTGCTTCAGACCAAGAGAAGGGAGAGAATGAGCCTCTCCGAGACATCCTCCAGAGAAAATAAACAAAATGGTTCAGTTGATGTAGTTGAACTGTCTCCACACTTGACTCTTGTCAACATAAGGCCTGACAAGCTTTGTTAAGCATGCCATTGTTAACTGTGACTAGAACGGCTACCCAAACCCTGCAGACTCTTCACTAGAGCATCTATCACTGCTGCTCTTCAGGATCTTCTGCTGGGCCTCCTCAGGCTCCCCTCTGTTTTTGTGTTCCATTGTTCTGTGGCTGTTGGTGTCTCATACTGAACTTACCCATTCAGACAGAACCGAAACACCTCCTTCCCTGTTGGGGACACCATTACTCACCTCTGTAAACTCATATCAGAGGGCTTGGCGAGTGTACCTCTTGTGCTGGGCTGCCTTTGGTGAGTCCTCATAACAGTCTTGGGGATTTTCGTAGGCTCCAAACTGCACTCAGGGCAACACCTGCAGACCTTTTACTTAACTTCCTCGTCTAACATTTGTCAATTTTTTCCTATTGGCCCATGGACCTAACGATGAGATATTGTAATTCATTGTATTTCAAAGCTCAGTGTGTCTTATGAAAAGTTCCCCTGTACGTCTGTGTAGTATTGTAACGGTCTATGGTCCTAAGAGGCAATTTTCGGTGTTTTAACGATACTCTGCAATCTAAATTTCAAATGTGGTCTTACTGTGTATTCTGTAGTTAAATTCTTTTCACAACATTATTTTTGACTACTTGGATATTGAAAATCCCTTTACCCTTTAACTTCTCATCTCACCGTCCAAGGTCTACAACTATTGAAAACGCAGCCGCTGGAAAAGTTACAAACAAGGCTCGACAGGATCACATTTCATCAGTGTTTAGAAAATTGCACTTCCTCCCAGTAAAGGCTAGGGTCACTTTCAAATTGAAGACCCCGGCCCCCAAACCCTAGGCCTAGTCCCATAGTACCTGAAAACATTCTTAAATGCCACACTTCCTCTCACCCTCAGAAACAGTAGAGTCTGGTGGATGTTTGTATTGGAGGGGCATACATATTACACACCTAGAATCAATCCATTAAAAAAAAAATATATATATATATATATATATGTACATATATATATATATATATATATATATATATATATATATATATATATATATATATATATATGTGTTACCCACCTATGTGTGAGAGTGACCGAGTGTAACGAGGGATCCCAAGCCAACAAGGAAGGGTTTGGGAGGTTCTCCCCTGAGTACATTTGTTTAATAATGGGTTGAAATAGTATATTATACAGCACACTTTCTGTGAAAAATAGGGTACAGAGCCAGACAGCTTGTAATCAGTTATGTAGGTAACTCATGAAAAAATCCAATAGATGAGCCACCAACATTTCCCAATGCATTTTCATGATGCCTACACCCACAATTATGCCGTATAAAAGCATTTTCACCCTGGCTGTGGCCATACATTACCATGCAGGCAGCACCAATATTGATTGGCCAGTATTTCTATATGAGAACATTTTCATGTTTGCTTTGCGCATAATGCCAGTATCCCATCATAGGAATAGACTACTATTGACATTGCCATTAAAAAGTTCAATGTCAAAATAAAACAAACAAAAAAGTCCAAAGTTTCTGCATGAAAGTAAGCCACTGTAGGCATGTAATAACACTTACCATGCTTGCTTAATCATTGAGGCCCAGCAGAATATACTATGCCACAGTAAGAAAAAATAGCTAGACTGGCTGCAGCAACATATGCTAGACTAGTCACGTAATAACGGTTATCAGTTTTACGTTATCCTAGATATACAGAAAAAAATGTCATGCCATAGTAAGAAACCATTTTCTTGCTGACTGCATGTACTGCATGCAACCAGCAGGACCATGTTTTATTGCCTTGCTATTGCCCTGTCCCAATGCACCCTCAAAGCCCCAGCATTTACACACACTCAAACATCTCTCAATCATTCACGCGACAGGGAGCAGAACACGTACCCAGATACACACATTCATATTCATATAGACATTATTTCACACCATGTATATACACGTTCAGATGCATGCATCCATATTCAGATACACACATAAACACCATTTCTATGCACATTCAGACACATACATTCATGCACATCCATATGCACCTTCACACCATCCATATGCATTCAGATACATACACTTATACACACATTCACATTTATGTACACATTCAGATGCATACATTCATATTATTCATATGCACATTGACATCATTCACACACGCAGTCACACACTCATACAGCTTCTTTCAATCATTCGCAAGGCACCCACCAGAACACTTACTCACACTGACACACAGACTCATAAACACACTCACAGCATTCACACACGCAGTCACACACTCATACAGCTTCTTTCAATCATTCGCAAGGCACCCACCAGAACACTTACTCACACTGACACACAGACTCATAAACACACTCACAGCATTCACACACGCAGTCACACACTCATACAGCTTCTTCAAATCATTCACAAGGCACCCACCAGAACCCTTACACTGACACACAGACTCATAAACACACTCACAGCATACACACATGCAGTCACACACTCATACAGCTTCTTTCAATCATTCACACGGAACCCACCAGAACACTTACTGACACAGGCACACACACTCATAAACACATTCACAGCATTCACACACGCAGTCACACACTCATACAGCTTCTTTCAATCATTCGCAAGGCACCCACCAGAACACTTACTCACACTGACACACAGACTCATAAACACACTCACAGCATTCACACACGCAGTCACACACTCATACAGCTTCTTTCAATCATTCGCAAGGCACCCACCAGAACACTTACTCACACTGACACACAGACTCATAAACACACTCACAGCATTCACACACGCAGTCACACACTCATACAGCTTCTTCAAATCATTCACAAGGCACCCACCAGAACCCTTACACTGACACACAGACTCATAAACACACTCACAGCATACACACATGCAGTCACACACTCATACAGCTTCTTTCAATCATTCACACGGAACCCACCAGAACACTTACTGACACAGGCACACACACTCATAAACACACTCACAGCATTCACACACGCAGTCACACACTCATACAGCTTCTTTCAATCATTCCCAAGGCACCCACCAGAACACTTACTCACACTGACACACAGACTCATAAACACACTCACAGCATTCACACACGCAGTCACACACTCATACAGCTTCTTTCAATCATTCACACGGAACCCACCAGAACACTTACTCACACTGGCACACAGACTCATAAACACACTCACAGCATTCACACACGCAGTCACACACTCATACAGTTTCTTTCAATCATTCGCAAGGCACCCACCAGAACACTTACTCACACTGGCACACAGACTCATAAACACACTCACAACATTCACACACGCAGTCACACACTCATACAGCTTCTTTCAATCATTCACACGGAACCCACCAGAACACTTACTCACACTGACACACAGACTCATAAACACACTCACAGCATTCACACACGCAGTCACACACTCATACAGCTTCTTTCAATCATTCACACGGAACCCACCAGAACACTTACTCACACTGACACACAGACTCATAAACACACTCACAGCATTCACACACGCAGTCACACACTCATACAGCTTCCTTAAATCATTCGCAAGGCACCCACCAGAACACTTACTCACACTGACACACAGACTCATAAACACACTCACAGCATTCACACACGCAGTCACACACTCATACAGCTTCTTTAAATCATTCGCAAGGCACCCACCAGAACACTTACTCACACTGACACACACATTCAGGACTTGATTGCAAGCTTCATGTAAAAGATGAACAGTGTCTTTCTATCATGGAATGGCACGTTTCTTATTTTACATGAAGCTCAGAATCAAACTCTCAGACACATTCAAAGAAGCAGTCCTGCACCCACCAGAACACATATTCACACAGAACACACATTCATTAAGACACGTTCAATCCTCACTCAGAACCCAGCAGAACATACTCACACAGCTACATTCTGTCACTCACACGCACGCACCCGTTACAACTAAAATCTCTATCACACACACACACACACACACACACACACACACCACACACACACACACACACACACACACACACTTATTTTAAAAGCTTACCTGGGCCGCAGTTGTGATCTTCTCTTGGGCTTCCCTTCTTGCATCTGGCAGAGAGAAGGGTCAGCGTTCTGACCCTGCCCACAGTCTGAGACAGACAGGCAGAAGGAGGGGTCGAGAGCCCTTCGGGATGCCTCGTGCACTAGATTTCCCGCGCCCTAGAAGGATCCTGAAGGGCGTGACCTGGGTGGGTCAAGCATACAATGGGTCAACAGTGGGTCAAGCATAAGAATGGGGCTCAGACAACTCAGTGGTATGTGCTCATGTTGCTGAGAAGGATTGAATCCTGTCCGTACAGTCAATTTCTTAATATATTTTTAAAAAAATGGTAGCAATTTGCAACTCAAGACGACAAGATAGCTCAATGAGTCCGTAGCTTGCCACTGATATCTAAGTATGGCCTATGGGGAACGTTTGTGCCCTTGCGATTCATGTCAGCAAGTTTCATCGAGTTTCCAAACATTAAGCTTGAAGGTTTCGTGTTGATAGAATACATAGAAACAGTGTACTACACTCAATGGCTATTTTGGGAATGCAGGCCTGCGGATACACCTCTAAAGCAAGGACCATTTGGGAAACTGCAGACATGCCAGAGATCTGGGGCCAGCTGCTCCTCGGGACAGTGTCCGGTTTGGTTGTACTTGGTATTCGAATTGTTTTGATCTATTAGCTATGATGATAGTTGAGGGTGTTATTTCCAAGATGCCCCCTGCTCTCCCACACCAAATTACTGCCACTCTATAACAGGCAAATAACCCACCATCACTAGCCTCCCTCCCCTGGGCACTGCCCACATACTCACAACATTTACACAACACACATTTGCATGCTTTTCACGCACATCCCCCATGCATGCACACCCACACAGCACAGCCTTTATTATGTATTTACACTGAGCTTGTGTCCTGCTGGCCCTCAGCTCCAGTGCAGCTTTACACGGATCCTCTTCCCTGCGTACAAGTAACAGGGTGGGAAGTTGTCATTGATTGACAACTTCCATCCCTATGTCCCGCCTTGATGCTACTGATAGAAACCAATGAGAGTGCTTAAATGTGACGCCCGCATTGCATTCTAGGGAACTTTCCTCTCCATCGCCACCTACTGCCGGGAGGGACAGCGGCCAACCAAGCCTCCATCCGAGACAGCGGCCCAATGCCTGCAGACGCCACATACATTCATCTCTTTATCAGGAAGAGCGCTCCTAAAGTGCAGCGCTCTGCATGACAGTGAAGCAGTGACCGCCTGTGCATAATGGCGGGCCGAGCCCCCTAGGCTGCCGCTGTTAGGAACGGACTCACCAGAAGTCACGCGGGGATCGATACTAGGGCGGACCAGACTTTCAAGCAGGACCACACCTCAGAGATCCAAGGGGTGAAGCCTATTCAAGGGCTGGAATGGCTAACCACTAACAGGCACGTCCCCGGAACTGAAGGCAGATGAAGCAGTGACTGTGTAAGGAAGAGCCGGGAAAGTGGAAGTGATGTGGGCTCGGTTCTGTGATTTGGCTGAAAAGATTTGTATAGAAGTAGATTTAATCGATATCTTTAGTTTTTACTGGTTGATTCTGCTGCAAATAAGTCCGGGGGGAGACCCCTCACAACCCCCGTAAGCAATTCTTAAATTAATTATTAGCCCAAACCGTTCCCCTACATATATTTGCGGCAAAATCAGATGAGGAGAATTTGATGAATTCTACTTTGATGGAATCTGCTGCAGCCAAAACTTCTGTTACCCTTTGGCTCATGGGAAGTAGACCAATGATGTGGCTTGGCGGCTCAAAGGTGGCACCTGCATATGCCAGATGTAGTCGCTGAGATCCAGGAGCATCAGCACAGCAGCATGGTGAGCCCAAGGCGACAGGAAGGAGCATGTTCCATGGCACACGTCCTTGATGCCATGGCCTCTGTATGGCTGAGAGCGGCGTGTGTCATCAGCTCCACGGCCCTGGAGCCATTCACAGGTCCGCTCCTGGTAGCCACTGGATGCTACGGATCCTCACACAGTCTCAATAGCATGCTAAATCCATGAGATATAGCTCGGACTTGAGCTTTTAGTAGGTTGACGACACTGAGTAATATTGAGTAAAAAAGAGATATCAGACTTAATCTCACGAATGAGCTATCGCCAGATAGAATTTGGACTAATGGCACTCACTGTCTCACCTTCAAAGAACAAAAATGATTATGGTATGATATGATATGACATTTATAGCGCGCCTATGCACAAATGTTTCAAGGCGCAACGAGGCAAGGGAGGGGAAATAAAGGGAGGACAAGACAACGATCTTATTAGGCCAAGTAACATTGAGATTGTGCAAGTGCAGGGGAGATGTGCCATGCCAATCTCAAATACATACCTACCAAAATCTAGAGCAACATTGATACTTAATTCGGTTGACTTTCTCTATGAGCTGCATAGGGGCACTGACCCCATTCCACACTCCTGCAGACTGCACATACCAACAAAGAGAAATCAAGGAAATTACAAAGCACGGAATGTCTCACGTCAGTGCAAAGGTATTGCAACATTAAAGGAAAGCTTCAAAGGTTTGGTGCTGCTGAACGGTATCAGGTAATATTATCCCCACCAAAAATATCGCCGTACATATGGTCGCCGGGAACGGCCATAGGCGATATTTTTGGTGGGGATAATTTATGGGGTAAATGGATGAGGGGGTTGCGGGGGTGTCCCCCACTCCCTTTTAAAATATATAGGAGTTGCAGGGGTGTCCCCCGCAGGTTCCATGGGGTAATATCGTCGCAAAAAAATGGCAAAATCTTTGTATGGCGATATTTTTGCGGGGATATTATCACATGGAACCTGCTGAACATATGTAGTCCTCTCTGCTCTTGCTGGACGAGGGTCATGCAAGCTTAGGAATGCAAGAGCAACAAAACGTGGGGATAGAGAGAAATGTGGGGTGGTAGGACAGCCAGGTCAGCATCATGGGGAGGGAGAAAGAGAAATGACTGCCCCTGCTCAGAGACAGCACAGTCCCTCGTGCAAGCAACTCACGGTGCTGCCTGGCACTGTACTTTGGGGGAAGAGATGTATGTTTAGTTTAACACTCTAAACATACATCTCTTCATCCAAAGCAAGGTGGCAGCACCCTTGAACCCTAACAGACAAGCTGCACTACAAGATTGGTGGGAAAACAGGACCCTCACCTTTGCCTTGTAGAATAGGATCTCTTGTTTTGAACCCTCTTCACTCTGCTTTTTCCTCCTGGTGGCTAGAATTACAATCCACCTCGGTGGACAGTAATTGTACCGTGATGAGACTCTATTCCTTTGTGGCAGTATGACTGCGTTATGCAGTGCTGGGAAAGAGTCTAGTAGATAAAGTGACGCTCCATGTATGCCCCCCCACCGACTGCGAACCATATAGCACCCTGGCTCCGAAATCGGCTATGGCTTTCTGTGAGGGTTTATCAGGTCCTCAAGAAGGTCTTAGGGCATGAGGGAAGTCTGTCAGGCCTTGTACGATAGTTGCTTGTTTTGTTCCTCTCCCTCCTTTCTAATCCACTTCTCCCTCACCTCCTGTAATATTCAGGCTCTACCAGAAATGTCGTCAGGCCTAGTACGGTAGTCGCCTGTCTGTTTCCCATTTCCTTCCTATCTGTGTCTAAGCTCTTGCACTATCTGAAATGTCGCCAGGCCGAGTACGATCGTTAATTTCACATTCTTGTTGTTCATGGCCTGTAAGAATGTCATTGTATTTTCCCTTGTTCCCTCCCTTGCTTTGAAGCGCTTTGAAACACATAGTTTATTTATATAGCACCTATACACAATCATATATCATATCATATTGTTTACATTTGACGTGTAAGATTCAGCTGGTCAAGAATTTGCATCCAATGTGCTGCGGTCACATGATCTCCAAATGTACTCCTGAGATATTGACCTCCCAACCACATGGAATGCCCTGACTGCCAAAGGGTTCATTGGTTTAATACAAAAACAGCTCTTCTGTTGGACGTTACTTGAGGTTGTGCCTACATTTGTCTTGTATTTTACAAGTACAGTGTTGTCGTTTCTTTGATTCCCCCTCGATAGGGCGGTAATGCATACAAAATATGGTTTAATAGTACTAAATATAGGATTTCTGAGATTGTTGAAAGAGTGTGCTTACTCTTTGCAAATTAGACTAAATCCAGTTTTACTTGGCAACTTGTATTCCACGGTGAGGGAAGTCTGTACAATACTTTGGGACTCATTACAGTTTTGCCGGTCTGAAATAAATGCTGGGAAAAATGCCAGTAATTCCAGCACTAGGATTTATGCCAGACTGGCAAAACACAAGTTTGCTGGTGGGGGCTCTGATCTACAGGCCCTACCAGCAAGTAAATGCCGGAATTACGATGATTTCGGTGGGCACTCCCATCCCATGGAGTCCTAAGGGACTCCCGCCGGAATTACTGGCGGGGTTGTCTTTGTATTGTTTTTTTCAGAATTGGATTTCAGTTGTTCTTTGTGTGGACATTCGTCTGCATCGTACCTAAAAGAGAACAAACAATATCTACCAATGCTTACCTGCAAAGGCTTCTCGGCTGACTGCTCTACCTCAGGAGGACAGCTCAGGGGCAACGCGCGGGCAACGCGCTCGCCCTGGAAGCAAGACGACACGGAGCAACACAGGTTCGATCCCCGGTCCCACTTAGAAACCTCTGGGTATTAAGCAGGTTGTAAATAACCAATTACAATTTACCTGCCCAGAAATAAGTTAAACAAGCAAAGCCAGTAGTTGTGGCTGCTTTTTGGTGAAAACATCTTCTGTGTAAATGCACCAGCGAAAAGCAGGCAGATGGGAGGATATGTTTAGTGAAGAGCGGACAGATGTTGCAAGCAGGATGGATGAATTGCTATGAATGTGAGGAGTGATGAATCAACAAGTTCAAGAGAGGGTGACGCTATGATAGTGAATGTACAGAGATATGGATGAATGGATTAGTAAATAAACGTGTGAGGATTAATAAATGGGCGAAGCAAGGAAATTGTGGGGATGGGTGAATGAGTGCGTGTGAAGACAACTGCAAATAAAATACAACAAAATAACCGAAATAAATACACAAGTACTGTGCACATGCAACAACCCAGTGGAGCAATGAAGGCTAGACTTCCACTAGCGACCTAAAGGGGTCGGGGTGGGGGGGAGCACGAGTGAGAGCTGAAGACATTCCACTGTGCTTTAAGGCCATCCAGGCATAACGAGGATCTCTACTGGATACGTAGAGCAATAGAACAACTGCCAAGCAGTGGATATGGAAAATTGTGAGTGCAACAAAGAAAATCTGAATATTCAAAATTAGGTCCTTCAGTCGAAATGAACCAGACATTTTAAGATGAGTCCACACTGCGGTATCCATTAACGGCTTGAGAAGAGAATGTCCCGCAATGCAACGCAACGCCTGTTATTATGTCAGCCATTATACTGTGCTCTGTTAAGCATGTCACCTGATGACTCCGGGAATATGGGCTTGTCATCAGGGAATATATTTTGTTGTTCTTTGCATTCCAGGTCCATTAGTAAGTTGTTGTGGACCTGGGCTGAGGGGATGGCCTTTACTGGTTTTCTGGGCCCATCCCGGGTGGCGACGAGCGGGAGACGGTGCCCTGTCAGCCACGCTGAGAGGTCCCCCCCCTTCAGCTAGTAGTCCAGTAGTGGAGAAGGCACTTTACTGAACTGAGGAAGGGGGATACAGCAGTTGCCGGATAGTGGCGTACCCATAAAGAGCCAGAGGGGCAGAGACGTTATTATGGCAGGCCAAAAGGGCCACTTGCCCCGGGCCCCGACCCTGGAGGGGAGGCCCCAGAAGCCTGTCTGAGCTAAAGACGTCAGTTCCCATTGTTCACCAAAGCATTTGTTTCAGAGATCTGTGTTCATGTGCAAGATTACAAAGCCAAGTTCCAGAAAGGCCGACTGAGCCTTGACTATGTCTGAAGTAGATACACCTGCATTCTTATGTTTGTTTTGTAGCACAAGTGCTATTATCAGCAATGCATCTGCACCACATAACAGTTGCTATAAAAAATAAAACTTAGCATCAGTTTGATGAAGATCTAAACATTGGTTTGTTCAGATGGGGAGGTGTAAAACCAAGGCAGCCTCCTCCACTGATGAGCATTAAGTGTTAGTCCGCAGAGGTGAGTGGATATCCAAATTCAAGACCGGAGAACCAAAGCATTTATGCTTACATACAGGCATTTGCCAGCAGACGATACAGTGATCCTCGACAAATCATCATATCACTGATATTACTGTGCTGTCTTCTGTGAAAATGTTTGCCTTCTGAAGAGCTGATGGCACTGTTTAGCCGATTACCTGATCTTTATTTTTATGTCGGCCATTCGAGTGGAAGGGGTTCTAGACAGAACACAGCAGACCAGATATTGCTGGCCTTTGGCAAGCATATTTTAAGATCTGCTCATCTCATTTGACACAAAAAAAACTGCCTTTTTGTACAATTCAGATTTTTTATGCCCGTTGATGATTAACAATTTGACAAGCCTGTGTTATGGGCATGTTTAAAGCTTAAAATACAAAAAGCAACCCAGATAACATATTTTATTATCACATTGAGTAGTATGCTGGTACTTATATACTTCCTCTAAGTTTGGAGACAGTGAAGCTCGAATCATTCCAACTTTGCATAAGACGTTTCTATAACATTTTGTTTTTAAAAATGTGCATGTTGGGTTATGTTATTTATGTACCTTCCAAGCCAGTTCTATAAAATGGGATTCTTTTACTTCATGGTAAGAATTGGAAAAGAAAACCGCAAAGTGCAGAAATTGTAGAGTGGGTGCAAATCCCAGCATCAACCTCTTAACCAATGTGTGATCCTAGGCATTTCATTTAATCTTGTATTGCCTAACTTGTCGAAATTGCCAGTCCCAGAGCCTTTCAAAATTTTCATTCTGCGAAGTGGTTTCATTCTCAGCGTATGATCCTCAAAGAAAGCCTCACTCTGGGTGTCACTGTCCAGGGGTGTTGCTAGGTCTGGAAAAGATCCAGAGCTATGCTAATTTTGGGACTGTCGGGACTGGGGGCCAGCTAGCCTTTCTGATTGCAACCCCTGGGCTTCTATCCGGGGCTACAACCAAAAGACTCGGGACTATAGCCCCGCCCTAGCAACGCCTCTGTCACTGGCTATAGTGTTGCTTATAATATCAATGCTCACTATAGTTATAGTAAGCACTGATATATTGCACACCCAAGTCACTTGTTCCTTTATTCTCTATGGGCAACCCTATTGAAAACCATGCCCCTCTTCTAATCTCAGTCGCCAGGTAGCTTCTAATCTTCATCTACAATCTATGCTACGGTATGTGTAGCTTTCTCCGTGCTTCCCATTGGTCTCCTGCACGCATTCTGTGAGGCAGCTAATCTGAGTTGTCTGTCTATTCTGGTTTATGTGCACCATTTTCATTCGATCTGCACCTTGCATTTATACTATGGCCGGTGTACCTTCCTGGTGGCTGCTATTTATGAGGTTTCCTGTACCTATGCTAGAACACAAGTGCCCTTGCTGTGGGTGTAATGTTGTCCTTGAAATGCTACTTTTTTATCGTTCTGATTAAAAAAAGAATGAAGAGGGTACAGGGACTGAAAGGGAGTACCCATGCTTAATTTGATCGCTGCGAGTCAACATATCAAGCTATGGGTTGTGATTGTGACGAAGGGGAGCGACCGATATTCTGGATCCCTTAACTTTTTGGTTTCGTGGAGGGGGCCCCAAAGATGTCTGTACCGGGACCCAAAAGTGCTTAAGATGGACCTGCAGAGAGGTTGGGTCCGTTATTGGGGCCAGAAACTATGAAGCAGCTATGGAGCTGCTTAAACCCCAACTAGCCAGACACAATGCTGCATTGCAATTTATCGGTGATGACTTCCGGTGCAGAGATCCACGCACTGTGGTATAAATAGGCACATTTATTTCCAAGCATGGGGTTGTAATCGTCATTCTTTGAACAATCACAGCAGCTGGTGGTTGTAGGTGGCTAATCACGCCAGGAGTAACCTGCTCCAGTTAGCCCCAACTATCCTGATGCAAGGCTTTATGAGATTCCACCTGTTATGCCTTTCAGTGCCGAGGCCAACCCATGGCACTACAAAATGGGCACATTTTCATTTCCGGATTGTGGGGTTGACATTTTGTTTTTTAAGTATGGTGCTTGGAGGGGGAGAAAGAGCAAGAGGTAGTGCTATACATGTAGTGACAGGAGTACTCATCCAATCATGGTGTTCTTGACACTCTCATGTCAGGGTCAGCCAACAACCTGAGTGGATGAAGGTTCTACAGGAAGTAAACAACAAGCCAAACAATTCTGCATCCCTCCACGAGTCCGAATGCCAAAACAACACACAAAAGAAGCATGTTGGCCAAGTTGGCTTTGCCAACTTTCAACTAAAACTAAAAAGAATGTGAGAGCTCAATTAACTTGGGGTAAAGACTCTCCAACCCCAACATTTAACAACTACAGATGATGTCAAAAGTGCACACCCGCTCTAAGGTTGCAACGGAGGTTATTGCTTGATATCTTGAAGCAAAAAGAACAAAAGCCAGCAAGAGATCACTACATATTTGAATATACAGTCACTTGTGCAAAAAATAGAAACGAAAAGATGCAAAGTTAGAAGTGCAGCCCCTGCATGTTCAAGCCTCGCTACAGGTTTGGCCTAAAAAATGCATGGTTAGAGGAGGGAGGGCTGCTGAGGAGCCTGCCATGCAACATTAAAACGAAAACGTCTAACACCATCATTTTGCACTGTGGCCCGGATACAGCAGGTGCGATAACCTCTTTGCAGGAAGTGAACCCTTCCTCTTTGCAGGAAGAGAAACCTTAGTTTTAGTCTACCACAATGCTCCAACAAAACGCAATAAGAAGTGAAGGAAACACAATCGAACGAGTAAAGAAACCACATACACTAAATAGTGGATTGAAAAAGCCTGCAACGTTAAAACTGCATCCATGTGACTCAACCCAAAGCAGGTGAACACATTCGTACTTTGGAGTGAGGTACACATCTTTATAATTGGGGTGGGTTGTAGGTTACTAGGCGAATCATAAAAAGGGAGTTAATTGAATTGAGTCACAGCACAAATTACTAACGTGACAAAAGCAGAAAAGCTCATTTAAATATACTTCAAAAACAAAAGAGCAAAGACATCAGCAACAAAAAAATGAAAGAAAATAAAGGTATGAAAACTGATGACCTACTAAAAGTAGATTTGATAAGTGTTATATCCTACACGCCCCTGCTTGAGCAGGCAGGCTCATGACATCACAAAACTCGGCTGCCTGGATGAGGGTTATAATTTATAATAATAATTGGTTATTTATAACACACTTAATACCCAGAGGTTTCTAAGCACCACAGACCCAGGTACCGAACCTGTGTTGCTTCGCATCATTTTGCTTCCAAGGCAAGCGCATTGCCCATGAGCTATTCTCCCGGGATATGGAATCATTGCCATGAAGAGCAATGATTCCATGGAAACCGTTGAGGGAAAGGCCTGACCAGGGAAAGGATGGATGACGGGTGGCTACTGGTATATAAACTTGTTAAGATGGCCACTCATGTTTGCTGTAACCAGTAAATAGCCTTACATTGAAGATATCATCTGAGAGTCATCACTGCGTGAAGAGGTGTTGCTGGGGGCGGGGAGGCTGAGGGGCTATAGCCCCGGATTTTTTTGTTCGATAGAAGCTCAGGGGCTACAACTAAAAGGCTAGCTAGCCCCGAGTCCTGACAGTCCCGACAGAAACGTAGCCGCGGATCATTTCCAGACCTAGCAAAGCCCCTGACTGCTGCGTGCATCATTGAATACAACAGTAAGCTACTATTTGAATCAGTAGGAACAACAAAATCTGTTCACTGCATGATTCGTGAACGAGCATCTGCCGACAGAAACTGTAACAATATGTGGCTTGTCAGCCTGACGAAGAGGTCTCTAGAAAAGTAGAAACATGTAGTTTCCCAGCACTTTGGTTTGCAGACTTCCAATGCAGTTCCGGCTCTCATTGTCGCCGATTGCAGCAGTTCTTCTAAAGTTAAAAGACCGGGAAAACGAAGGGTGCTTCTCACGAGCCGTGAGCTGAAGTTCATTGCCATGAAGAGCAATGAATCGCACACACTGTTGCTCCCTGCAGCTCTAAAGAACAGTCTACGTTCGTCTAAGTGGATTTGCACTCCTGCCAACAAGCCTTGCAGATCATTCGTTTTCTGATTTTTGTTTTACTTTTACTCGCTTTTTTGTTACATTATCCTCACAATTAAGTTGTTTTTGAAGGTTTTTATGTACATTTCCATTTTCCTGCTGCTGTCTGGGTTGGTGATCTGCAATGTGGCTTCAGTGGTCTTTCCGCTTGCAAATCAGCCAGGCTAGACACTGCCCTTCCTAGGCCAAAGCTCATGGCAATGCAATTGCCCCTTACTTGGCGGGTAAGAAATATGACAGTGGTACCAAGCCAATTTGCTTCAATGTGCTAAGATACCGTAGATGCCTTTTCTATATCACCCTGTAGTGTTTGTGGTTTTTTTATACATATCACTTTTTTCTCTTTATCTTGTTCTTTTTTAAAAAATTCTATGGTAGTAAACAGAGTTGTTGTTCTTGTTTACAATGGCCCTCATTAGGACCTTGGCGGAAGACCATGGCGCTATTTGCACCATGGTCCATGGCGCTAAGTTGCCAACTCCGCCATGGTGGTTGGCGGACTTACCGCCCCATTCCGACCTTGGCGGGCCGGTAAGTCCCCAATCCCCATTTACCCTTCCCCATTCCCATTTTTGCCCCATAGGGCATAATGGGAGTGGGGAAGGCGTTAATTACGCCACCGTAAATTACGGTGGCGTAATTAACAACAAGGTCCCGTAGCGCCATGGATTTTTCCGCCTGCAAAAAGCAGGCGTAAAAATCACCATGGCGCTACGGGAACTCGTACTCAGGCGGTAAGGGTCGGCGAAGTTTACGCCGGCGTAAACCCCTTACCGCCTGGGTCGTAATGAGGGCCAATGTGTTCTTATCTTTTTTCCCCCAACTTTATTTAATTTTAAACCATAAATCACAACAAAACATATTGGTGAGAGTCAGAAAAGTAACAATTTACATAACATTTCCTTTGTTAAAATAACAACCATCAGTTAACAGTAATCCCTCATCCTAAAATCCCCCCTCACCTTCCAATTTGAACTTTGACAGCACAAACAATACTTACACACATACAAAAACTACAAACAAAAACACATCACATCAACCCCCACCTAATCCCCATATTCCATCAAACCTATCAACTCTATTCCTTACTCAAACAAAGCACTGAAGGAATCTACACTGTTTTCTTTCCTAAGGAGCAGCGATACACTTAATCGCACTTCATTGGTTGTATCCACGCAACTCTGATTGACTTTTTAGTCTGAAAACAAGGTTAGCTTCTAACTGTGCCCCTTCTTGCTATTTAATTTGCACACATGTATTTATGTTCAGTCACGTGGTGACCTCTAGCTGTTTTCTCATTTATTTTAATTTTATTGTTTTGCATTTTTAAAGCGCTCACACCGCCCCGGGCATCGAGGCGCTGTTACAGGAATATGTCTTCACTGCGTATTTATAACGTGCTTAATACCCAGAGTTTTCTAAGCGCGGACCTGGGGGCAATCACTTTGCCGCTGAGCTATCCTCCTGGGACTCATGTTCTTTTTACTTTAAAATGTATTGAAACGTTAATGTTACTTTAACTCTTACAGTGGATGTGCACTTTTCTTCCAATCAGAAATAGCAGTGGAGCATTCCCGAAATATGTATTGCCCCCAATGATTGGGGCTATTAGCACCCTAGGGCCTTTGTCCCAGGGTTTTAAGCTGTATTTTCTTAGGGAAATGGGAGCAGTGCCTATCATGCATGCCCAATTTCCCTTAAAAAAAATACAAACAAAAGATAGTGGCCATGGAATATACTTAAGAACTATTTCAATGGCTCTCATGATGGCTGATTAAGAGGGAAGGCGGGAAGGAAGACTAAAGTGGATGTCAGGTAACTGAGGCAGGTAGGGCGCAGGTGGGGGGTGACCGGAATATTCCAGGGATAGGTCAAGGGGATGCTGGGAGCTGTAAGTGGATGCAAGGGGGAGAACAAAGGAAAATGCTGAGCACCCAGGGAATAGGCACAGGTAGTAGCAGTCGGTTACTGCTAGATTCCACCCCCGCTTCAAGCCATCTAATTGGCTCGGCACTCTCCCATGGGTACTAACCCATGATTTAGCAAAAATGGTTTTAGGTAATAAATGATCTAAAATCTTGACGGCACGAACTCGCATCAAAAAAAGGACGCAGGCCTTGAGTTATGCGGCCGAGCATATGTGGTTATTTATTCTCGTGCCAAGGAACTGTTTTAGTGTTTTTTTTTCTCTCGGAAGGAATGAATTTCCTCTTTGCTGCAAACATCATGAAGAATTGGAAGGGAGAGCTCAAGTTTCCCCAAATCTGCAGTGCAGATGTTCACTCCCAGACAATACGCAGTGACTGTCTTTCAAGTATGAAGATCGAGGCAGTTTTATAGGAAAGAGCCCTGAGGTTCTTTGAAATGTATGAAAAATACAATCATGTTATGTTTAGCGGCACAATGGTACGCGCGTTTAGCTGTCACTGGAAAAACTGGTGGTAACTGATTCACCACCTGTTTATCCAGTCTGCTAAATTGTAAGTGTGGCGCACTTTAGGAGGAAATACCTCCAGCTCAGGGACGGAGGTATTTCTTCCTAGAAAATAGAGGGGATTAATGGTGGTAGAGTTATCTTTCGTCGTGAATCCTCAAGTCATTTCGCTCTGTCCACGATTGCCTCTTGAACAGTATATCCATATCTTGGCTTCTAGGCTTGGCAGTCCCAGACTTACAAGGAGACATGAAACATGTTCTCGGGCATTATAACCGGACATGCCTTTGGGGCCCGCCTAAGTACATCTCACAGTAATAGCTGTTTATTTCTCAGAAACCGCCCCCAGGTAAACATCCCCTTCTCCTTCAGATACCACAAAATGTACCCCCCTAATTTCCATAGGCCGGATGCATGCTTTAAATAATACGGCCCTTGAAGGATTTGTTTTTCCCTTCTTCCTCTCTCCCTTCTTACATTTTGTGTCCCCCACATTTGGTGGGGGCACTTCTGTCAGATGTCTTGGCCATTCCCAGATTATACTCTGCTAAAGGGTGAATCCGTCCATACTTAAGGGCCCACGTAATCACCTCTCACTTCCATCACATGGCCATGCACTTGACTATCACTAGCACCAACCCACAAGGCACTAGCATCTGCCATCATCTTTGATGACCGTGGGCAACTCCTTCATTCTCTTTCCACTAAACATCACCTCATTCTTTTAGGTGACTTTAACCTTCCATCTCCATCCATTTGTCAGACATCTGATACTACTGTCACACCATCCATATCTGATCACTCAATTGTTTCCAGCACCATCTCCATTCCACCCTCTGGCCTTTCCTCACCACTGGCATCATCTATTACTATAAGGAAATGTAAACCTTCTGCCATTCCCCCCTTCCTCTCTGACCTACATTTCTCACTCTTCTCCTTCACACCCGATGCCTCTTCCAGCAACACTGCCTTCTCCAGGTTCCAATCCCTACTATATGACTCATTTTCCTCTCACTTCCCACTACGTACTTTCATCCCTAAGTTTCAGGATCCTCAACCATGGGCAACCCCATCCATACGCTCTCTCCACAAAGAGCCGTACCCACTCACATGAGGACCCGCACCCCTACCTCTCTGCCCTGAACTCTCTCAAGTCCACTCTTGATAGCGCTAAAAGGGAATTCTACCTAACCCTCATTGGTTCTCACTCCAACCATCTGCGCCGACTATATGACACCCTAAACTCACCCCTCACTTCTCCTAAGTCTATGACTATCAACTCCACTCTCTGACCTAGCTGAATGCTTTGCTGGAAAAGTTACCAAAATTAGAGACTCTCTCCTGACCTTCCTCACACTCCCTCCTCCTACATGTTACACTCCGACCTACTATTGTAATCGTGGCTTTCCCTGCATTTTGTCTCTTCTATGTGGTTTATCGGGTTCTGGGGCCTTCACAAAATATATGTTAGTCTAGTATCCTTATTTAATAGTCAGAACACCAGCCTTGAATGTAGAGACATCCCTCATTTATCAACACGTGCTCTAAACAATCAATAAGCAGTCGCATTAAAAGAAAAGAAGGGTGTAAACCTCTTAATAATGTATCAAAAGGCTAGGAGCAAACAATCAATAAAGAGAAAAATGCAATTGTTAACAGTTACAACATAAAAAGAAAAAAGATTTAGACTAAAGTCCTAAATCAACTATGGAAAAGATGGCAAACTACATTGCAATGCCTCCTCAGGGGGTTACAGATACCTTTTTAAGAACGTCGATCTGCAAAGCTTGTCGAAATTCTTATCCTGGGGGTCATTGGCAGAGGAGGCTTGGGAAAAACTCTTGACCTTCTAGGAATATCCCAAATTGTACTGCAGTTGGAATGAGTGCCACCCAAAACAGTGAGCTCCACAGCATAGACAGACATAGACGGCTCAAGGGGGCGATCAAGTCGTACGGTGGCACGGGTGCGCCGCACATAAAAGGTTGCCATCAGCTCACACAATGTAAAATGTCATGTACATTGTGTGAGCCGGTGGCACCCTTTATCTGCAGCGCCCGGATGTAAAGTGTCAGTGTGAGTCACTCACTAATATAAAGTCATTGGGCCTCATTACACGGATGGCGGTGGACCAAGGTGCTATTAGCACCTTGGTCTATGCTGGTAAAATACCGGCACCGCCTTGGTGGAAAGGGGAATTACCGCCCTATTCCAAGGTTGGTGGGGCGGTAATTCCCCCTTCCCCATTGCCCTTCCCCATTCCCATTTTTGCCCCATAGGGCATAATGGGAATGGGGAAGGTGCTAATTACGGCACCGCAAATTGCGGTACCATAATTAGCTCCCTGGTCCCTTTGCGGGTTGGTTTTTAACGCCTGCAAAAAGCAGGCGTTAAATTCCCCAACCCACAAAGGGACCACATAGTAAGGCGGTAAGGGTTTACCGGTACCGGTAAAATACCGGTACCAGTAAACCCTTACCGCCTACCGTGTAATGAGGCCCATTGACTGACACTTTACATGACAGTGAGTGGCAGAGGCGTGACATCAGCACTGATTCACAAATCGCTGTGTCTTTGCATTCTTGTATTTGTTTGTAGTCTGGGGGCGAGTGGGTGCCCAAAAATCACTCACAGGGCCCCGGTAGACCTGGAACTGGCACTGTAGAGAGATATGCAGTTTCGGGGGAAAAAAGTAACAGACCTTAAACATAATACTGCCATCTATAAGAGCCAGCACATACTATAAGGAACAGTGCGTGTGCTAGAATAGATCATTAGCTTTTCAAGACCCTTACAAATATCTGCCAGCTGCACGGTGGCCTTCCATAAGGGTTAAGCAAAAGTGGCCCATTTATAAGATATGGTAATATGGTATATACGTGCTGTCAAATTCTGTTTATAAGAACGCATCCTTCACTGGAGTTCACATGATTTCACCGTCCGGTGACTCCTATCCTGTTGCTAAGAGTAAGGATCTCGAGGTGCTGCTTGAACTAACTGTGCTGTTGGAATTACACTTCATCTTATCACATAAATACATCTTTGTTTTCTAGGCCCCGCAGGATAGGCCAGCACATACAGTGCTTGCCAGACATGCGCGCTGAGCCTGCAAGGCACATGTTTGATTTGCAGCAGAGCCAAAACAGCCCCTAATCCTTCTTTGCCCAATACACTTGTAACCATTAAACTGGGTTATGATTTTATTTTAGCATTAAAACGCGAGGGGAATCTGGTATGAAGCAATATATCAAAATGTGGCATTATAATGTTACTTTTATGTCTACCTAAACGTATTATCACAGATTGCCTCACTAAACACACTGGCTCTCGAAGGCAGCTCAAGGGTTTTTATTGATTTTCTTGAAAGGGGCTCTAAGGGCCACCCACTCCCTCATCTATAGAAAGCAATCCCCCCTCTAACCCAGTTGTCCCTACTCGCCAGGTTAGTATCTCCTGATTGTTTACCCCACTGTCTCGTTTCTACCTCTCTGGTTGTGAGGGCCTAAAGCGATTGACTTATCTGGTGAACCTCCCTCTGGGACTACCTAGGTATGACCTACTCTATGTTCGGGCTAGTTCTAAGGGGTCATGTGGTTGCGATTTTCAGACTCTCAATCCTCACTACCCCCTTCTTCTTTTCATGTCCCAGAGTTCCTCTCCCTGTATCTCTCTATCACCCTGCCTTCCTCCATCTTCTCCCCTCTCTCCAACTCCACGCAGCTTCTTTCCTCTCTCTGCTTGCATCTTCCTCCTCTGTCTCTCTGATTTCTCTCTCTCTCTCTCTACAACCTACCTCTGATGTTACTCATGCCTACATTTCCCCTGCTTCTATCCCCTCTCCACAACACTTCTACTCTCCCCTCTATTCTTCAGTGCTATTCTTCCCCTCTCCACTCCTCTAATAGTCTCCTCTCTCACTCCACTCCACTACTGCTCTCCCATCTCTACTACAACTACACCCATCCTACTCCTCCACTTTCCTTTCACTCCCTCAGCCACCTTCCAGTCACTCCCTAATCTCCACATTACATGTAGACTCACAACACAGTACCACTTTCTCCAACCAATCCCACACCTTTTCTGAAAATCGCCTTCACACACCTGACTACTGTTCTTCCTAGTTCTTGTCTCTCGTTCCGCCACCTCCTCCTTCTCTAACCTCACCCAACAACCCACACTTTCCTTTATCCTGTACCCATCTTTATCCTACCCCTCCTAACGCCATTGTAGGTGGGGTAGGAACACTGGTTCCCCGGGCCAATCTTGCCTCGTCTTCCCGACCCAGCAGGTGATACAGACATCAGAACAGATAAAAAGGAGGCTCAGCCCACCCTTTTTTGCCTCACGGGTCTATCACGTCAGGTCAGTGGCAGCCTGCATTGCTTAATGTTACTGTGGATGTCAAGAAACCATGCAGAAGCTGAATCATTGGTAAGCATTTCAATGTTTCTTGAGTACATGACTGGTTTGTAAAAGTCAGTGGGCCTCATTCCGAGTTTGGAGGTAAGGGGTTAACGGTGCTGCTAAGGAAGCTGGTACCGTTAACCCCTTACCGCCCTATTACGAGGTTCCCTAGCAGGACCCGCTCAGAACGTCTGGTCAGACCAGAGCTAGGGGACCAGGGAGCTAATAACGGGCCCGTTATTAACGGGCCCGTTTTTAGCTCCCTCCCCATTCCCATTGAGCCCTATGGGAGCTCGAATGGGAATGGGGATGGCTTCCCTGAATGGAAAATACTGGGTCCTCCAAGGTTGGAATGACCCAGCAAGTCCCCATTCAGGGAACCCGGACCCAAACTCGGAATGAGGCCCAGTGTTAGGCACCCGCAGTGCAGTTGCTCAGTCGCAGCTTGCATTGGTGTTGACTGGCAATGTGTAGTGTTCCTTGCTGCACGTATGGTTGCTGCTACTCTGCACAGCGGTTCTCTCTGCGGTGTCATTGGAGATCTTTTGACTGGAGTTGTCTGCATGGAGGTTCTGATGGCTGCCATATTGCGGGCGATCCGCCGATAATGCTGAAATTAGAAGAAAGTAACTGGAAAGAATCTTCATTCTGAGGTATGGGGTGATTAAAAGTTGTACTGCCCGAGCATGTGTAGACACTTAGTGAGGTGACCTGGAGTCGGGCCCTCCCAAAGGCCAACTTTCCCCTCTGAGGTAATAATGGAACTGGTTTACCCCTCTCCCCCTGTTAAGAGTCCCACCTGTAAGATATATTTTGGTCTATATAGGAACAATACGTTACGTGGACACCTTGATTTCATACCCCCTAATTACACAGTGTCCCACCCTACAATTCTGCTGTCCAGAAACCTGCTGTTTCATCAAAACTTGAATTTATTTTAATGAAAAAATAATCGGCGGTGAATTCACGGCAAAGGTGGTCTCCAGCTTTATGCAGGGGAAGTCCCCACAACTTTACCCAATGACAGGCAGCTTCTCTATAGAAAATTACATTACCTGCCTGCATGAATCGGTTCCATGTGTTAAAATCGCTGCAAAAATGGCAGTGGACACAAAATATTGCCGCAAAAAAGGCTGTGGTTTTGCCGCTGCAATCCAAGTAAAGAAGTTCTGAATAAAGCGAGTCATTCTAATTACACTTCAACGACTGGTTGGTCAGTATACCAAATCCTTGACTAGATTTTAAAATATTTCCGAATTACAAATGAAGAAACATTTGCAAGTAATGTAAAAACATTGCTTTCCCCAATGGCGTATATACATGCTACAATGAACAGAGGGGTAGGTGTGCCCCACAAAAACCTTAACACATGTCATAGATATATCAACTAAATAAAGAGCTGTGTATGAAGGTTATTTTCAAAAATATATATTCATATATACAATTCTAATGAAAACAATATCCAACAATGTTGAAATTTTAGTCACATGTCAACAAAAACAAATTACAATGTTGCCGGTGCAGTAAAAGTGCTGGTAAAACTGCCTATAATTCCAGCACTGGCCCTTTTACTGCTGCGGCAAAACACAAGTTTGCCAGTGGTAGCACTGATTTACCTCCAGTCAAGAGATAGAGGTAAATCTTGCCCCCACTGGCAAAAAAATCCTGAATAACCGGCACTGGTAATTCCGGTGCTGATAATTCAGGCAATCCTTTCCATGGAGTAGGACTCAATGGAGTGGTGATTTACCAGGGTTTCCCGCCACTTGGAATATGCCAGTAATTCCGGCATTCCAAGTGGCGGAAACAGTATTACCGTTTTGGTGGCATCCCCTTGGATTGACTGTTAGGATACCGCCAAAACTGTAAGGACCCCCATAAACAATATAATCACACAAGAATGTCAAAAAGCAATACATGAACAACACAAAACGTATGTAAAGTGCAAATAGTAGCAGCAAGAAATCTCCAAATTGCTGTGTGCTAAACATCAAAATAATATACACAAATCTTACCCTGAAACACTATGGGCCCAATTCATGAATTATTTGCGCGGTGCAAAGTGACTTTGCGCTGCCAACAAACATCATCCTGATTCACAGAGCGGTACAAAGTGTATTTTTGTAGTGCAAAGTGACTGCAAAAATACACTTTGCACTGCTCTATGAATCGGGGTGTTTGTTAGCAGTGAAAAGTCACTTAGCACCAGTGCAAAATCATTTTGCACCACCCTAAAAGCTCCATTAATCCAGCCCTATAACTCCATTTCCTGACCTAGTGAGCCAAGAGTCTACTAGAAGAGACAATTCCCTAAATTTCATATATTACTGTCTTCAATATAGAGCTCATAAAGGGACGCTAAGTCGTCGCCCCTTCTCTAGTTTCAACAAATCCATTGTCCAGATATAGGCGATGTTCTCTTCAGGATTGCCTTCCTTGATGTAATTTCAGCAGAGGATCCCTGGATCTATAAGCAAAAAAAAACAGATTCACTATAGAATGTGTATCTGCAAGTTAACTGTACTCCTATAATAAGGGGCAAACCAAATAAAGTCAAATGAATAATGCCCCGGTAAATATCAGCCATATCGACATGCGACAGGGAGTCAATTAAATCCACACAGTGCCGTGATATTAAATTCCCAAAGTAGTGTTGCATAAACAAGAATACATTTACTGAGATGCATAAAATGTATGTATGAAACTAGAGAAGGGGCGACGACTTAGGGCCCGATTCATTGAATAGTGTGCAGAGTTCCTGCAAAGCATGCGCGCCGAAAAGGACTCTGCGTGAGCCTGTGCACAGAAGTTTTTCTGCATGCTCTGCATATTCATGGAATTGTTTGTGCAAAGTAACCATATATGCAAGTCGTGGCCGGAACGCCCCCGAAATGCCCCACTCAAACCAAAAACAGCCAGAAGCAGCTACCATTGGGTGCTTGCCTGGGTGCGAATACATGCACCCTTTAAACAGTACGTGGGGACCCCCGCAAGCATGCCTGCATCTCAGGTACCCTACACGAGGTCCTTTGTAACTGTTACCGGCACCCCAAAAACATGCGTACGATTTATCCTAACTCAGGGAAAACTCTGAAAATCTGCATGCAAATCACCGTAAACTGTTCCTGCACCCTGCTACACTGCATACGCATACCCCAAAGTTACATTGGAACCCCAGATGCGTACACACACCCCTAAATCCAACACCCGATCTTATCTCTGCACGGTGAATCCTATGCGCAATTGTCGGTATGCCTACCTTCGGACGGATATTATGAGGCCTTTGCATGGACATTTCCCTGTTGAGAGGTTGCACGGTTGGATCCATGAATACATAATCTTCCGTGCAATAGTGGGCGTGCGATGGACTGCCTGCAGGCCGTCCCTTGTAATGCCCACATTTTTCCCTTGTTCTTCTTCATTTTCCAAGTTCCACCCCTTCACTGCCCTCTGTGCAAGCCACACCCATGCTCTGCATTATGTCTCGCGCAAGCCACTCGGCCGCTCGCAGAGATATGCCAAGCCTGTGCAAAGTACCTGCAAAGTATGGAAAAGTGCTGCACAGTTGATTCCATGAATCGACAAACTGGATTTTTCATGCAGTTTGGCATGCAAAGTCCCTATTTACCACACAAATAATTCCATGAATCGGGCCCATGGAATACATTTATGAGCTCTTTATTGAAGACAATAAAATATGAAATTTAGAGAATTGTCTCTTCTAGTAGACTTGTGGCTCAATAAGTCAGGAAATTGAATTATAATGTTACAGGATATGATTTGTGTATATTATTTGGATGTTTAGCACACAGCAATTTGGAGATTTCTTGCTGCTACCTTTTGCACTTTACATATTTTTGTTGTTCATGTATTGCTTTTGGACATTATTGTGTGATTATTTTGTCTGTGTTTTTATTGACATGTGACTCAAATTTCTACATTGTTAGATATTGTATATTTCATTAACATTTTATATATAAATATATATTTTTTAAAATAACCTTCATTCACACCTGTGTTTATTTAATTGACATGTACATGGAAGCATCAAAGACCTGTTTCCGGTCTCTTGTTTCCCTACTGGATGTAGTGCTATGGGCTGCTAATATGTGTGTGCAGTTTACAATATACTGATAATGGCTTTGCTTTGAATTTTACAGGTTGGGTTAGGGAAATAATGTTTTCAATTTAGAATGCACATTTTGACTCACCAACCCAACCTGAGACAATGGTTTTCAGACTGTATTCAACAAATATGAATACCTCTCCCCTTTCGAACCACATATGAATCTCACTGTGCAACTTCAGAATGATGGGTTGCATGGGATTCACATTTGTGCTCTCATTTTTATATTTAGTTTATGTAACTATGAAATTCACAGAACATATATTATCAAACGTATCCTCAGTAGGACATGGTATGGCTCACTTTTCAGCTATAGTCTAATATCGACTACATCTGTGAAAGCACTTGGGTACTTTTTAAATATCCCTTATAAAATGCTACACTGTCAGCACTGGGAAACATTGCCTATTTTGCACAGCCCTCACAGTACAGTAAAAAGCATTTTAACATTTATTTACATGTAATCTCCTTCGGCTTCAAAAACCATGTAATCAGGATGTAACTCACACTAGCACACCACAATATGCTGTTCTCTTTTCAAAGAATGATAATGTTTTAACACCTCACTCTATGTGCAGAAATGTTATGTTGTCTATACTCAATCAAGTCACACTGGGCTTCCATATAGTGAAAGGCACAGTGCATTTGATCACAATTATACTAAGGTATTATATTTGGATAGAGTGCTCCCTTGTAGTATTCACCACCTCTTGCCAAGGCCTTTCATAGAAGAGCCTCAAGGGCAAATCTGATTTGCTTGATGGATTTGTATACTTACTTTGGGGTAATTATTTTAGTTCATGGAGCAAGCATCAGTTAAGAATCTGGTTACCTCAGTATCTGGTCTTCTCTGGTAAAATCTATCACCACCAGCTTCAGTCTTCTTCCTGAGCAAGACTCCTCTTTTACAGATATTCCCACCTGAGCACCCTTCCTGTTGGGTAGACAGCTTGTTTTTATTCATAAAAATGTGGTCCATTCCAGCAGCTTTTTCCAATGTCAGACTCCTCTCCTCAGCGCTATCACTATATTTACAGTCCACGAAATGACTACTGTATGTCATTATTATGTCACAATGTGTGATTGGTCAAGCTCTTCCATTGACGCACCTCATAGTTAGACATGCCTTTTGAATACACACCCCCAATCTTTATTGGATGATTACAATTTCTATACTTATGATAATAAAAGTTGGACGCCAAAACCACCCAAATACGTTTGACAGCGATGTCATTTTTCTAACATAATTCAGGGTAGTATCATGACAATTCAATGAACTTAGATTATTGTTGAAATCACAACTAATTGGAAATCAATTGATTTGTTTATTATTCAATACCAGATACCAATAGAGCATTATTTTGGCTCCTTTCAGTGGCCCTTTGTGAACATGAGCAAAACCTAATACCAGGCCTGGGCATTCTGGCCGCAATCACTGGGCTCCTGGCACTGGCTCCACATTGAAGATTGAGGCATCTTCAAACCAGCTTGTCTGATCCTAAGAGCCATCCACCATAGTAGTCCAGGCTTTCTGGGGAGAAAACGAATCATTAATTTTGGCAGCCATGATAAGCAAAAGAAAGATCAAATAAGCCCAAAAAGGCTAAATGAGATATAAACGGGCTACTGGATCTCTGTTATGCGTACCAGAAGCACATTAGGCAGGGTGCACCTCCAATGGACCATTATCGGAAATTCTTTCTTTTCCATTTCTACTTCTATTGAAGGCAGGCAGGGCCATCCCTAGGATTTGTGAGGCACTGAGTAGCAGATGATGTGCATATATATATATATATATATATTGACATCACAGTAACATCAAAGAAAATGACTTCACAGTGACATGGAGGTTTGATACTCGAGGAGATCATAGGATGTTAGATTAAAATAAATTGCCATTAGTGAGCCCAAAGACAAATAAAATGTATGATGTCCCATATCTGAATGGTCACTGTTATTTTTTAATTATTATATATGGAGCAATAACATAAGTGGGACTTTTCTTTCGAGTAGCAGATATTGTGAGTTGAATCACTTCTTGGGACTTCTAATTTTGGCAGATAAGGCAGTGAGATTAAATGATAGTGTTCTGCTAACTGCGAAGTAAACCTTTTTTGCAGCAGTTTGATGATTGTTTTTATTTTTACAGTGCATACATTAGCCATATTGCCCAAACGAGCGATATATTTTTGATCCAGGAGCCACAGATTAAGATTGTTTTGACTATAAAAAAAATGAATCTCAAAGCAATGCTTTTATTTTGAAAACATATGGCATGATGCATACCTAACGAGTGTCCCCTGTTGTGGCCTCAAGTTCCAAGGACGTCATGTTAGGGATTAGCCTGTGGCAGATAGGGCATCATGGCTTTTCTACAGGATTGCCTTGTAGTGTGATCAAAGCACTTGGCATGGCCGCATAGGGATCCTTTGTAAATAGGCCATGCTCAGTTTGCGCCTTTTTTTTTTTACTTGCACATAAGCAATACACACACAAGTGAAATTATTTCTGGGAGCACCAATCCTTTTGTACTTGGCTTGATTGTTTAGCTATTAAATCCAGAAATATTCACACTCATATGGGTTGGTGGGTAGTCGTATGGTTAATCTGCTGGGTGGAAGAAAAGGCTAAATTAAGCAGAATCGCTAATTTTCTCACCTTCCTCAACATTCTTTATTATTAAAAATTATCATAATATCAGGTTTTTATATAGTAACAAGGTAGTATCTTAGATAAGGGGCAGAGTCTCAGAGGGTACCCACTGGTTCCACTCCTGGCAGTTGGAGAATGTAAAAATGGGTGGTGGGTGCCAGTGGGTCCCCTCTGGGGCTCTGCCCCTTATCTAAGCTCCCACCTTGTTACATTTTAATAAAAGAAACTTGTGCCGACCTGCATGATGTCTGGAAGATCCATCTTTGCAACATTCATGGATATCATTCCTGCTTCTAAGCTTTTTATTACCCAATGTAATGCTACTCCCATCAAAGGCCTTAGTAGGATGAAGGGCTTAGAGGGTCCTGACGAGATTCGGATTTGTGACATTCAGGCTTGCGCCCTGTCAAGTCAAGTGCTAACCAAGGAAGAAAAATGAATATGAGGAGGGGTTAAGGATTAAAGAGGCTCAGAGGCTAAAGGGGTCCTAGTGGCAGCTGTAAGGATTTCTCTATCAGTCACATTAATAAATACACTGATAGCTACAATTTACCAGCCATTTATCTTCATTTGGAAAATGGTCCTAATGGTTGGAGTCCGGTATCTTGATCTACAGTGTTGTGGTGTTTGCCTCTTTTTAAAAGGTAGCAGTGCATTCATTTGGTGTCTAGTCAAATGGTCGACAGACAAATGGTCGACACAATTTGGTCGACAGGTCAAATGGTCGATTTTTTTAAAATTTATATATATATATATATTTTAGGTTTTCGTTTAGGGAAAAAAGGGGTTTTTAGCAAAACAAAGGGGGTTGGGGGGACCCCCCAAGAAAAAAAAAATGAGAAAAAAAAAAAAAAAATGCGACCATTTGACCTGTCGACTTTTTGGTGTCGACCATTTGTCCTGTCAACCATTTATATTCGACCAAATGACCTAGAACCCATTCATTTCATATTCTCAAACACCAATGCACCTAAGCTAAGTCTCCTAAGAGAGGTTAAATGCAACATTACGATTCCAGGCAGGATTCATCAGAACAAAGGAAAACAAGACTGAAAATATGAAGGTGGCATGGGAGCATCCTCATGAACCTTTTTATATCAGCCAGGTTTGTTATGAAAAGTCATGCAGATAAAAGAGAATTAAAAACATCAAAGAAACAAAAATGACAGTAGGACACCTCAGCACACACGCGCACAAAAAAGGGAAGAGCAGAAACTATACAAAGCGACAAGGGGAAGAAACGGCCCAGAACAAGATGGAGCTTAGCTCTGGCAAAGTTTGTCTTGTTGTGCCATTCCATGGAGGCCCGTGGCTCAAACACGTGGGACTAGCTAGCCCTGCAGTCCCCAAGATCTGTTCTAAGGCTGGCTCCCTTCATCGCCCAGGGACAGCATCAGGGCCTTTCAAATCTTTCAGTTGAAAGGGGCCTCAAGCCTCAGGGGGTCTCCCAGCAACGGTACCCATGTTACCAGTCAGCAGTCTCATAGCACAGTAATATATTCCTTTCTATATTACTTTTGCTCTGGGGCATTAAATGTGTGTTTTTCAGTGCTCGCATAACAAGCTGTGCTTGCTGGAGCCCTTCTGGCCATCACTTCCCTCAGGGTATACAGAAGTGTTATTGCCTCGTTGCCTTTTAACACCAGTTTCTTCTCCACATCAGTCACTTGATGACAAAGAAGGACTTATAGCTCTTCAGTGGGCATTTAGTATTTCAGCTCCCTGCTGGCTGGCAATCTCGTAATGATCTGCGGATATTAACGCTGCCGGTAACCCACCGATAAGCGGGTTCAATGCTTGTTGCTGTGATACGTGTTTGATCTGCAGGTCGCAGGTTCAAATCCCGACATGGTCAACTCAGCCTTTCATCCTTCTGAGGTTGATAAATGAGTACCAATTTCGATTGAGTAAAAATAGTAATGTATGTAAATATGTCCTATGCAGAGTGTACCATAGGCTGCGTGGCCGGGATCCAGTCCTCGGGTGATGTTTTCCCCCTAGATTTATCTAACCGCCTTTCATTTTTAGAGTGGACGTGTTTGGGCATAATATTGCCGTGCACACATTTATACACTGAGGCTCTTGATGTCCGAACAGTGTCTACATTTTAACCCACCCCCCTACCCACTCCCAGCCCCCACAAATTGCTCAGTGAATCGCGGACTCTTTCATTCTGCTAATTATGTTGCAAAGCCGAGGTTGGAAATTCCCAGAGTGGCCTTTGTTTTCGAGTAAAAAACGCAGCTGGTCAAAAGTGCAGCCATTGTTTGTCCGCAAGGGATTACACTATCAGTTTTCTTGATAAAATGTCGCCAGCGGTCGTATTTCCTGGGCTTTGCCATCGTGTGTTCTGTTGCTTTAGTGCTCTGTACACTGACACCGACCACTATTCAACTGCAATTTCAAAAAGCTTTGTGCAACTTTTACAAAATATATCGCAATAGACCCCAAGCGGCAGCTTCCCCCCTTTGATGCTGGCAGTTATCGGGAATAGAAAATGACAGGGACAACTTTAACATAACTTTCCTTCCTGGACTGACAGTTTTTTTTTTTATGGTACATCGGTTAAAAAAAAAACAACATAAAACAACTCACAAATCATCATAAGAGAAATGGACGAAATAAATGCGTTAAAAGTTTGTAAGAAAACTAAGTCACAATTAAAAAATAAATAATACACATTGTCAAATAACAAAACACAATGTGATACAGTACCAATAAAACAATACACAACATTGTCTATGAAAAAGTGCACATTTTCAAAATGTCATGTTACACTAAAAATCCAAGTTAATCAAATTTCGTCTTACACTAACAAATCCACATTTTCCAAGTTTCATGTTGCACTAACAATTTTACACTCTAAAATCAAAAAGATGAAAAGGTGATCTAATACATGTCCCTGCACGATCTGACATTCAACAATTGCTTGTCATACTCCCAAAGTCCCACTTCTTATACTTTGCGTCATTCAGTTTTAAAAACCTAAGAAACCGAATAACAGCGAGGGCTAGTGATATGGACATATTAAATCCCCAGACACCTCTGCCACAATTGTTCACTCTCTACAAATGAAACAGAATTGACAAAATCCTTTACATACAATACTCGCACCCGCAACAAGTTTGGACAGTTTATAAGGATATCTTTCATAGTTTCTATTTCATTTATATTATTACTAAATCTGCAGGTGCCCGTGCCCTCTGAGAGGGCATTTTGTCTTTTTAAGATCCCTCCCGTTAAGTACAAGTCCCATTGGAACCTACTAAATTCCATACGTGGGCGGGGACAGGGCAAATTCTTAAGTGAGATGCTATTGCACCAAGCCGCTTGTGTTCATGTGCCAGGTGTTGGGAAGGACTCAAGGCCATGAAAGGCTTCCAGAGTTCTAATCTAATCCCGCCTGTAAAGAGTTGTTTTTACTTTACCAGGATTACACTTAAAATCAACTGTGGTGAGTTCCAGCTGTAACAATATACTCTCACAATATGCAGTAAAAGTGTTCAACACAGGTTCCTGCGGTGGGCAGACGATTATATCAAATCCTGCAAGCCATCTCAAAAAGCATATTGTCCTCTTTGGTTCCCTTGAAGAAGGTCAGCTCGAGTCTGGGCCCTGTGGCAATGAGAAACACCTCTCCTGTGAATCAGATTGTCCTGGGGGTGGATTTGGAAAAGGTTTAAGGCAGCTGCAAGATAGCAATAGCGTGGATATGTTCCTGCCTATGAGAAAATACTAGTGGGACCAGCCACTGGGTGCACAAAGAGGTCAGCAATTAAACTGCACAGGCAATAGGCAATTTAGAGGCAAAGAGGTTTCTCCCAATCTGTCACACCACGCATATGCAATTCTAGGTACACTTTAGGCTTCACTTTTATCCAATGCATTGTGAAGTCCATGTGGACAGACTGAGCCCTAATGAAAACCAGCAAAAGCAATGTCCAACCACACCCACCCGGGAAACAAACACCAGCAATCCGGGCACTCCTTACATAATGTACCATGTAGGCCACCCTCCGCCACCACCTAGAACTGAACCAAATACATTTTTGGATGAGCTACTCATCAGAAAATCAAGAGTTCTTGGTAGCACTACCAGGGACGACATTTAGGGGTCATCAGGGTTTGCAACTGCGACCCCTGGGGTCTCCTTTGCTACCCCTGTGATCAACCCTTGATACCCCTAAAAAAAATGTAAAATACCTTTTTTTAATGCAAGCTCCTGGCCTGCGGCCAGTGCTTCGTGTCTGTTAGTTTGTGGAGTGGCTGGCTTTCTTGTTCAGGCCTCTTAATTTTTTTTTTTTTAAAGACAAACAAAAGAACAGGGGTTCCACAAGTCTAACACTTTCAGCAGTGTCCCTAAATAAGAAAGAATAGGCATTTATACAATAATTGCTAGACTCATTAAAGGTTTATTTCAGACACACTTCAGTGGGTGAATCACTAATTTAGTCTGTTCTTAAACAGCTCAACTCAACCTTTCATCCTTCTGAGGTCGATAAATGAGTACCAATACAGGTTGGGTGATACTGTATGTATTTCATATAAAGAGCGTAAGTGTAGGTGCTATATAATAACACATCATGATCATTTGGCCATGGACGTCTGCTTGCATTTACAGTAATTTGGTAACATGGGCCTATACACACTGCTCTTAATGATATATATGGCGATCCATTCTTGTATGAAATGTATATCACATTATAGTGATATCGTAACCATATTTTTCATACTGTACTTGGGAACAATGCTATGTGATACCACTTCCTGTTTTGTCAAGGGTTGAAAGGTCGTGTTCCATTGCTTCCCGTGATATCACTTTGGTGTGGGGTCAAATGACATCACTTCCTGTGATGTCATCAGAGGTCAAGGGTCGCATGATGTCCTTCGGCGACCCCTAGCATTTTGGTGAAATGACGTCCTTGAGCACTACATCTGTTTGACTCAGAATCCAAAGCACAGGGACAGAGGCAGCCAATCAATGCTTCGGCCTAGATCTAGCAATCCTGAAACTAATCATTTAGCAGTAATCACACGTTGTGCAGGCTACACCGGGCCGATTACGGCCCAGGGCCCAAGATACAGGCCAGAGTGAGAGAAACCCTCAAGGTGCTAATATGAATAAAATAAAAACTCTGCCCACGCTGCTTCATTCGCAAGCAGCAGCTGGGGAGATTCAGGCCGGGTTGACATGAATCTGGACGGCAAGGTTTTTTGTGGGGAGGGGGCAAGATGGGCGGAGGGGCTGGATTATGGTGCGGGAGGCAGGGAAGCAGAAACCACAGCAGCGCCTCGTGTCGCAACCACTCTGGTTGCTCCAAACCCGCGCTTGCATCATTAGATTCAGCCCAGGTTTGGAGCAACCTGATTGGCTGCCACACCCGCTGAGGGTGCTAATTTGGAAGTCAGAAAGCCACTGGATAAAGACTTCAACTTCAGAGGAAAAACGACAATGAGAGTTCTGATGATGGGCTAATAGAGGGCACTAAGAAGGCACAAAGTACAGTATGACTAATAAATCAGTGAGATAGTATTTCAAAGTATTGAAATAGTGTATGCAAAGTCAGCCTCAAGATCACCTCACCAGAGGCCATAACTGGGGAGTCCAGCTGTCTTTATTCTTAAACCACAAACATCTGTGATGTCGTCCAGCAGTGAGTGTGTCCTGCAGGCAGAAACAAAGGAGCTTATTCACAGAAGCATTTTTATAATGGCACAATCCCACAGGACAATTCTCTGTGAAGCAGGCCCAAAGTCTCAAACTAAAGTTTAATCTGAGTCACGCTGCATATTTCAACGACTCCATCAACAATCACTCACCAGACATTACAGAGCTTCAGAATGGCTCACTTCAAAAGGACTTGGTCTTCAGTACTCTTGAACATGCAGCTACTACCCCTCTGCTACAGAACATATTGCCAGATCTTAATGAAGAGGCGTAGACAAGGTTGGGCCTGAACTGCAAGGCCAACCAAAAATATGTAAATGCCCACGCAGCAGCACTGTGTGGTATTTAAAGATGTTAATGTCACTGCGCTGGGCCCAACTACATTAGCTTCAGGACCCACTTGTTAGACAATCCTGGCTATGCCTCTGCCGTAATGCTGCCTATGTTAATTTGGGGTGAAGAACTGGTATCACCCGGGTGCTGGTTCATTGAAGTAATGACTCTTTGTATGATTGTATACAGATTTCGCAAAGATTTGGAGCAGTCTTGTCGCTTTAAACTTTTGTGGGTGATTTATTAATACACTCAGCCGACACATGTTTCGACCCAACATTGGTCTTTTTCAAGGCTGCAGCGACAGAACAAGGTGTGATGCATGCGCAGTTTAGGAAAATAATCACCCGAATGGAGTTGACCAGTGCATTGTTTTGGACAGTGAACATATATAGTTTAGGTGAGAATAAGACATTGTTGCATCGTTCGTGAGATTTCAATAGACACATTTACAGGCATGGTGTACAGAGTTGTGTGTATACAGAGTGGTGTGAACCAGGTGTACATTGGTTGTTGTGAGTGACATGACTACAGTGATTGTGGGTTTGTTACAGTTAGGTAGGCATATAGCATGGATGATTACATATGCATTGCAAGGAAAACTGTTGTTTTTAAAATTCTATCGTAGCACAAAGGAATGAAAAGAGGGAGCGAAGGAAAAATAAGTTTCTCCTTGTTGGTATCGAAACAAGTGTTGGCTCAGTGTATGTTCCATGTGGTGAGTTCCGATAATCCCGGAGCATGCTACACAGTGCCTGGTTCAGCGACCTCTGACTCAATGGATTCTGTTGCAGCACCTTTTTCAAACTTCCCATAAACGTTTCTATCATCGCGTTGGCTTGCGGTCACAGGGGTGTCATTTTTCCATGATGTATGCCCATGTGGCTCATGAATCGGGCAAACTCCCACTGCTGAATGGAGGCCTGTTGTCTGACTTGAGCGTCACAGGAATGCCCCACACTGAGAATATGATGTCCAGCTCAGGGAAGATAGTGCTGGCTGCTGTGGAGGAGATCATCTGTACCAGAGGGAATTGAGAGAATTCATCCATGATCAACATCCAGAATTTCCCTCCACCAACGGTCCAAAGAAGTCGATTGCGACATGTATCCATGGCACCTCAGGCTGCTCAGACATCCTGAGTGGCTCTGGATTACTGTTCTTTGACGTGCACTGACACAGTGTCTTCCACCATGGCGTCAATCTCTGGGAACCACATTGTGTCTCTTATCTGACCATGCCACAATGCCCTTCATGTGCCAAGTCCACTACTTGCTGTCATAGGTCTGTGGGTATAACGATCCGCCTTCCACGAATCACAAGACCCCCTGCAGTGACTGACAACTCATCTTTCACTTGCTTGAAAGCCAGCATTTCTTGCCTCAGAGCCTCTTGGTGTCTTTGTGTGTGTTCTAACTCAATGTCTCTCCATCTTCGCAACATAATGAGCTCTTTAACTTTCTTCAACATCCGATCGCTCATGGTGTGGTCTCTCACCTTGCTCGTCATGAGTGGCTTCGGTGGTCGCTGCTGAGCGAGGAAGTTTATGTATTCCTCCGCCATGGACAGGCCACAATCGTGTTTCACAAGAGGGTACCCTTGAAATCTGCCAGATTGTATTCCTTGCCCGGCTTGTGCATGATGGTGAAGTTGAAATATTGCAGCCCTAGTCCCCACCTTTCACTCCACAAAGGCATTTTGCACTGCAGGTGTCCGTAGATTCTTACCAATGCCTGATGGTCAGTCGCCATTGTGAATGGTTTTCCCAGGAGAAACATCTGGAAGTGCTCACACGCCCAGATGATTGGCAGCCCCTCCTTTTCCAGCTGTGAATATTTCTTTTTTGGCGTCCGTCAGACTCCTGGACGCATAGGCGACGATGGCCCTTGGACTGTCCCTGCCAGGTCTACACTGTGCTAGGATGGCTCCGAAGCCAGCCGGGCTTGCGTCCACCGTCGGCTCTTAATCTGGCTGAACGCCCTTGCGCAGGCGCGTTCCTCTGCTTGGTGAATTCTCTTAGCGGTGCACTAGCGGTGGCAAAGTCTCTCAGATACCTGCTGCAGTAGCTTGCCATCCCCAAAAATGACCTTACATTGCTCACATCTTGCAGGGGTGAAATGGTTTCCATCGCTGTGACTTTCCCCGGGTCAGGGCTCATTCCTTCTTGTGAGAACACGTGCCACGCGTTGGTGTCTCTTCCGGGCCCTGGTGTACGTAACTGAGACTCCTGTTGTTTTCAAATCTCCGTAGCCATCTTTGTTCTAGGGCTTGTTGATTGCCCATGTCAAATGGGCCTGCTAGCTGGAAGGCAGTGGCACTGGGCCCTTCATCCTCGGAAGCGTCACTTGCCTGCCTCTGGCTGTCTCTCTCTCCATCCCCAGGCATCATGCTGCAAGCAGGTGCTTCTAAGCTACTCACTCTTGTTGAAGTGTAGAGGGTGTTAACCAGGGTTCGGTCTTTCTTGTCTCTTCACCTGTGATTTCATTATTATTATTTATTTTTTTCTAAATGGGGTGCAGCAATCCCATGCTCATCGCCTGTTTCACTCTGTGGTATCTCTTAGGATTGGCCTTTAGGCCCCTGCGGACCGTGCGCCGCGCTGGAATGAGGGACACAGAGCGGCAAATCCCCTTTTGCGTATGCGCAAGCGTGCACAAGTCTTATTGGTTCCTCCCAGAGGACGAGGTTCCTTGTCACGCCAGATTGACTGTGTCGGTGTGGGACATGACGGTTACAGTCCTTACTTCTGCGAGACATCGTTTTCCCAAGACAGACCTCACCTAGTACCCTTTCCAAACGTTTTGGAAGAAACATGTTCAGGCTCTGCCTAAGTCCTTTACAATGATCACTACCATGTTACGTATGTATGTCTAAACCACCCCATACATACCACAACATGTTTTCGTCCGACTCGGCTGGAGTGTAGACCCTCGTAACCCTTTCTAGCTCCGACAGCAAAATTAGGTAAGTGTGGATTCCAAAAGCATATGTCACTATTTATTTTTAAATTTCAGATTGTGCAGAGGTAATGCTGGGATCACTGCATCATATACTTATTTATTTTACTTGTTTATTTTGCATTTTTTTAAAGCGCTCGCACAGCCTGTGGGCATCGAGGCGCTGTTACGGGAATTATTTGTTTTTGAGTTGCGTAATTGTTTTTTTGTTGTCTTAGTTGTGTATTTATAATGCGCTTAAACACCCAGAGGTTTCTAAGCACGGACCCGGGGATCGAACCGCGCACGTTGCCGCTGAGCTATCCTCCCGGAACAAACCTGCTCACCTGTATTACCTGTTAACTGCTGGGAGGGCCAGAGGAATGTAATGCCACATAGCACTGGTGAGAAAGTTTGTGGATAGCGTGCTACACAAATGGAGCCCTGACCACTGCAGGCCCATCACAGCCGCTTCATAATATGCAACAAAGGCAAAGGATGTTGATATGCATGCAGATCATGATGGACCTGTCTGTGACACCTACAAAGGTGTCATTACCCATCCACCAAAGGGAGCAAATCGTCCAAGTGTGCCTTTGCAGTCTTACAGACGTAGACTCCAGACAGGCAGGAATGGGATGAGGGCACAGGGTTTCTCTGATTCTGGGACGTCACAGCGAATATAGACAGGATAGTGGTGCCTGCTGCCTGTCCCTGTCATGGTGGTGCTTTTGTGAGATGTTGACAAGGCTTTGCTAGGCAACCTTATAACGCTGCAATCACTAGCCCTGTCCGTGAAGGATGTGAAACAGGCAGCAGCCCCAAGATAATGCCCAAAGAAGTGCAAGTATATTGGAGCAGGGAGTGCAAAAGCCCTTGGTTCCTCATCACCCATCTCTACATTTCCATGATCCACTTTCACAACCACCTCCATCTCCTACAATGAAAACCTTTGAGGAGGAGAGATTCTGGAAAATGATAGTAATGGCTGCTGCTGCTGCAGCATTTAAGGAGCAGGACGCCCTCTCCCATGTGGCAGTAGATGATTGGGTAGTTCCAGGCATGTCTGAGATTCCACAAAAGGAAGGCAGATATCTCCAGACAGAGCAACGGGCAGCTACATCAAATCATATCAAACACATGCTAGTTCTCTAAGATCCCCCTCCACCCGAGCTGGCGGAAGATGGACAGCAGGGCCTACTCCTACACGAGGCAGTATGGAACCCATTCATGAAAGAATTGATGGACGTTTACGATCTAGTTCTCCCATGTTTCATTGTGCAACGTTACACTCTGATTGGGTTTGACTATGAATTTCCACAAGGAGTTAATGTGGATTCCCTGGCCTGTAATGTACTAGCACAGACCGCAGTACTGTCCAGGGATGCTGATACCACAGATGGAATGACTGAAGTGGACGTTAAAAGAGCGTTTTCAGTGGTCAACCTTTCCATCACAATAAGAACGTTTGAGGCAGGCATCACTCAGACTTTCATCCAGGACTTTAAACACCTCTTTGAGATTCTTCAGGGCCAAGAAGGCTCACTGTGCTCGCAATGAAAATGGAAAAACAATGTAGGCTATTTTGACTGTCTGTGTGCCTCAGCAGTTACAGCTGGCTCATGTCACTAAATATGGATGGGCCATTGGAAGATGGAGGACAGCCAAAAAATATTCCCTTTCCACCTCCATTTGCAGGGATGTAAGCTCTTTGGTTCCTAGGCGGAGCATCTTATATGCCTCAAAGACTTCGTTGGGGGTGCACACAGAATAACCACACATAAGTTCACCTGTCCCTTTATCACGTAGATACAAGCTGTCCACAAAGAGGACCAGCTCAGGGTTCTGCAATGGGACATCTAACAAATCAGCACAGGGTTGCCATAGTGTTTTTACTACCACGAGGCAGTCGTGTGGTTCCCCGTCCTGATGGGTGGGCCACAGAGAAGCATGGTTCAACATAGAGCAGCAATTCAATGTTACATTTTCAGCAGAAATGTTCTCGTACTTGGATAAGTGGGAATTCGACACATGTTGCGCCCTCCTTTTAAGCAACAGGGCCTGTACTGAGGAGACTACTGAAACTGACTGGGTGGCCCTGTACTAAGGTGTCAGCCTTTCTGATTAACACAGCAGCGGCAGAAACAGCTTGCAGGCAGACTGCGAGCCCTGCTGCCACCGGATCTAGGGCAAGACTGTGGTAGGACACGGGTCAATATTTATCACCATGCAATTGTGTTAACACCCCTGGGGAAACATTGTCCTTCATCACAGTACAACACAAATGGCTTATCATAATTGGGCCAACCCAATGCTCGGGCTGTTGCGACTGCTTGTTTATAGCGACAAAGGCATCTTTTGCATCCTAGGACCATGGCATGGCTTCTGGGGTCAAATCATGTATGAAAATCTGAAGGGGTTTAACTATTGTGGCATTCCCTCGGATCCATTTCCTACATTAACTGGTCAGCACGAGGAACCCTCTCATTCAGGGCTTGGGAACCTTCTGAATCACTTCTGTAACTCAGAATGATAAGCGCAAGTATCCTTGATACTGCAATAGAAGATGCCCGATGTTAGCCTATAGAGTAGGACTACAACGGTTGCCTGCTCTATTGCTCTAGAAAACACTATGACTCTAGACCCTATGACAGCCTGGCTTCCAAGCTTAGAAGACGGTATATGATGGCTGGTCTATTTGCGCTTAGGGTAGCCTGTCTATAGTGCCTAGAATTAGCATATGAGGGTATGTTGTCTTCTTCACATAGACGACCGGATCACCCAGTGAGATAAAAGATAAGCTCCACCTGAGCATGATGGTATGTATACATGCACCACTTACGTGGACATCTTCTGCAGGCACAGCTATGCATTCACACACTTTAGAATGCAGAAATTTGAGTTAAGGGCTCGAACTTCATTGAGCTATCTACGGCACAATTTAACAATTGTTATCTAATTGTAGTGTGTTGGCTAGCATTGGTCATGAGAAGTGAAATAAGCCCGAAAGTCACTAAATTGAACCTATAACAAACAAACAACCACTTGCACCACACCCTTGATTTTTAGTATTTGCCTTCAAACGCACAAATTCTTAAATGAAAAGCGCTGATCAGTTTTCAATACATATATTTTCCAGTAAACAAATGTATGCATTGAAAACTGGTCAGTGCTTTTCCTTTGAGAATGTTTGTGTTTGATTTATTTATTTATAGAGCGCTTTACACAAAGGCAAACACAATCTAAAAATCCAGTGTGTGGCGCAAGTGGCCGTTTGTTTGTTATATGTTCCCTTTAGAATACTGATACCACTACGACAAATTCAGTCTAGAAGGACATGTTATGGCTTTGCCCTTTCACCAGCCTCAACACCTCTGCCATTAGAATACAGCGACAACCCATTAAAATGTTCAGTCTAGCTGGGCACACATCGATCCTCTTGTACTAGCCCTCTGTCATGACCTCCATCAGCACCCATCCACATGCCTGACCTCTGTGGTTGCTTACTGGAGCCCAGCCAGCCCACCTAATTCCTAATCTTGGCCAAATGCACACATGCACGTTAAAACATTTACTGAGAATGTTCGTATACCTGGCTGGACTTCGGTCCCCGAGGGCGTTCCTACCACAATGCGCGTTGAGGCCATACAAATGGGATAAGGCGCTATATAAATGGCAACACCACTACAATACAATCTTATGCAGAAGTCAGCGGGTGACAGGAAGATCATCTATCCAATTTGCAAAATGACACAGAAGAACTTTCCATCACATAGACAAAGGTTGTGGGTTAGGGAGTCACTGTGCCAGTCAGAAGCTGACAAACAACATTGCTCTCAACCTCTGCCCAGCCCAACCCCCAAAATACATCTTGATTATCTGTGATGGATCAATGGCCTCTCCAGCTCATAGGTGATGGTTATACCATCGATTTCTTGGAATTTCCTCTGCAGACGGGTGCCATCCCTACTCTAACCTCACGCAATACAAGCAAGCCGAGAGCAGTGTTGGAAGGAATGTCACTCATTCGGGACTGAGGGCAATCATAGACAGAGATAGGACTGGGCAGCGACTCCATCTTATTTCTGTTTCCGAAGCAATTAGAGGATTGCAGACCAGCATCAGACCTAAATAAAGCAACCAATATATAACCGTTCAAGATGGTGACTGTGCAAGCCAAAAATAGCCAAATACAACTTGTGTATTTATTGGTATCAGCAGACCTCAGGGTTGCATTTCTCCATGTCCTGATAAAACCTTCCCATATATCTTTTCTAAGGTTTTGCTACAGCAGCAAATATTTCCACTTCCACTTTATTGTCCTACCATTCTACTAGCCTGGGTAAGAAAATACAATCTTCATGAAGTTGATGGGCCTATTGGTACGTGCTCTATGGTTGGAAAGTATTAGGGTCTGCCCTTTCCTTCATGACTCAATAATTATGACTCCTTTTTTAAGACTTCAGAGAATGTCAAGAGGTTTTTCAGAGTCCTGTAAGACCACTGATTGCTATTAAACTTGAAGAAATACCACACCCCCTAGACAGCCGTGACATTCCTAGGAGCCCATTTCTCAACAATAAATGCCAAAGTCTTTCTTTCAGAACACTGCATCATCAAAATTCAAATGCACCTTTAATCACCGATGGACAAGCAAACCATCTCTTAAAGGAAATGGCTGCATGTTCGGGGGAAATTGTAGCTTCCACGCAGGTGGTCCTCTGTGGTGCCTACATCTCAAGCTTCTAGGCTATCATCTCCTGAACCATTAATCACCTTTCTCAAAGCAGTATAAGATGCTTGCCCCATGGTCTTTCTCCTTCCGGAAGAGCCTAGAAGGTGTCTTTCTCTCTATCCCCTCCTCGCCGTCTTGACTATGAATGTGAGTTACAGTGGGTAGGTTGTAACTCTGGTATCCAAGTCAGTGCAGACAAGATAGTCCTGTATGGAATTAAATTACTCCTCCCAACTGCTGGAGCTGTCAGCCATTCACATAGCTCTCCTCCACTTCACCATAGAATTACAGAATTACAACACAGGCCATTTTGGTCAGAACCGACAAACAGGTGGTCATGAGTTATGTAAACCACCAGTGAGGTACTCATTGCAGATCCCTGGCAGATGTAGCGCACGTAATCTGCCAAATGATGGAAATCGAAGTAGAACCCTTGATAACAGCATACTTTACAAGGAAGGCTAATATGTATGGCAATCTCCTGAGTGTAGGGCATTGCCCTCTACAACTCATTTTGCACTCCAACTGCACCAGCTTCCCTCTCACAGCCAGGGAACTGTTCAACATAGCTGGTATGACATACAAGGCAACTACCTCCCCTACACACACCTACCTCACCACAATACTCACTGGCTAAGATTAGATGTGCACCTCCGTGAGTCAGACCATCGCAAGGCTCAAAAACTGGTGCACAAAGGGAAAAAACAGAAAACAAGCATGTTTTTGATATTGTTTTAAAAAATGTTTTTATGTGTTTCAGTTCAATACATTTTTCACATTTTCAATTATAAATTAGCACAATTTGTTACCTGAAAAAAGAAGACAAATGTTCACAATTGTGTGGCTTATAAAATTATCACATTCTATATAAATTGCATAATCCAGGAGTAGCCCAAGCAATTCATTACAATAGACGGCCAGGCTACCGCCCACAACAAACATCTACATAAATATGCAGTTATCATACTACAAGTTACCATACTTATCTAAAACCTAAGGTTGCCAAAACAGGAACCATAGGTCCTGTACATTAGTTCAGCAGAACAACTATAACATAGTTTCTACATGGTTCCAGATTCTATATAACGTAGCTTCAAGGCAATAGATCCAGAACTCGTCCCTTTTTATGTTGTTATGATCATTTACAAACTTATCGAGGTGAAACATATACAAATCACAGAGGTTTTTGCATAAAGTCATAACGTACTGGTTTGTCTCCATCACTGAAGCACAAATCCTACAAGTCTGGCCTTGCGTGAGAATTTTCAGCTCCAGCCTACCCACCCGTAATAACAGCACAAATAAATGGCCGGACTCGGACATAACATCAGAAACTGCTGCATTTTAGTGTCTCATAGCTGCATATGCGGACTAGGATTTAGGTTTTCCCAATGGCTCATAATTCTGCTGCCAATCCTGCAGCAGGCATTTTCTCAAGAAGTCAGTTTTAAGTAATGTGAAGGGTTCGGGCGAATCTGGTGTCCAGCCTATATCAATGATCAGCTTCTCATTGGCCTCACAAAATGGTTTCAAAAAGCAAGATCTAAAAGTAGGGCTCAATATACTAAGCAACGGCCAAGACAGCGATCTCAACATCTTGATATATAAGACAGCAGTCCTAGCCTAACTCGGGCCTCAGTGCTGCCATCGGAACACCTTGTCGGAGCTCCAAAATCCTTTTCCACAGTTTGCCTTCTAGGATATCAAGCCAAACCCATTTATTGGAATCCATCCCGACTACTTCCAAAGCATACCAAGGGTGGGGCAGAAAACTTGTTTATAAAGTAACATCACCCCTTTCAGAGTAAAACCTGCCATCTGTCCAGCCATCTTTATGATCATGTTACTAAGGACTAGCGCCTTCTTTTTCTTAAACGTAACCACTTCAAGAAGGGCATTAGTTGGGGTTATTGGTAGGCCCAGGTAACAATAGTTAACAGTCCGTTCAATTAATCCCACTGGTGATTACATTGTGTGGGTCATAAGCTTCCTCTGTCCAATATACATAAACTTAGTATTGTTCACATTCAGGCTAAGGTCATTCTCAGTGGCATACGTGCACACAATGATCCATGTTCTTCTAAATCCAACTAGGGTGTGGTCCGCCAATATGATGTCCTCCACATAAAACAGCCACTCTATGTGGCTGCCTCCTTACTTTTGGTGGACAGTTACGTGCCATGGCTAACCTATTGTGCAAATCCACCAGGTACAAGTTAAAAAGAAGAGGGGAAAGCACTCATCCTTGCTTGAGGCCTTTAAAGGTAGGTATATTAGGTGTGCATGCCCCTTTACTATACAAGTGCACACGCACGCTTCTTTCCTCGTGAAATTGCATAATTATCCTTATTCAGGCAGAAGTGACTCCCCATTTACCAAGTTTCTGTTACAAAAAATTGCGGTCAACGGAATCAAAAGTGGCTCAGAAATCGACAAAAGCCACAAATGGTGGGGGCTTATCCTTGTCTTTGCTGCTTGTATTATGAGATTTAATTTTAATAGATTTCAGGCGGTCCAAGAGCCACTTCAAAATCATGCCTGGAAAGGCTTCATATTTTCTTGTCCACAGCCCAGAGACAGCCCACCGGCATCAAACTCGCCCCCACACTCCTACAATTCAGGAGGAAACTCAAGACCCACCTCTCCAAGGCGTCTCTCCTCAACACCTAGGCCATGACGTCGCCCCTCGCGCCACCTGACTCGCCTCTCGCTTCGGGCCCATGAACCATCGGCTTCTCTTGATGCTTGATGTCACTATGCTTCTGAGGTAGCTTAATAGTTTTAAGCTACCTCAGAAGCATAGTGACATCAAGCATCGAGAGAAGCCGATAGTTCATGGGCCCGAAGCGAGAGTTGCTACTTATTTATCTTTTCTAATGCACTTAATACCAGAGACCAGTCTCTAAGCGTGGAACCTTTGTTGCTCTGGGTTGTCTTGCTTTCGAGGCAAACGTGGTGTCCCTGGGCTATCCTCCCGGTTATTCACCAGCTTTCTGGAACATTATCCTGTTCCCAACAATCTTTCAATTCAGGCAGCACCTCAAGACCCTGCTCTTCAAGGAGAACCCAGAGAACAGCTAGAGCCTTCAGCTTCTCCGGCCAGGAGAAAACCAAGACGACCAGACACTGCTTTATCTATGTCCCCCCATTCACTGAGCCTCAGGCTGCCACTTAAGATTCAGAAGTATGGGATAGAGCCTCTGCCAGTCAAGCATCTTTAGCCAGATCTCCCTTGTTTTTTCGTCCTGCGCCACAGGGAGCCCCAGCATCCTCCCACACTCAAGCAGCTGCTCATCTCAACATGGTGAGATCTCCACGTTGTGGCCTTTGGTGTCTGAGTTGCTCAGAAAGTGTTGCAATTTCCGTTTAAGGACCCAGGAAATTGTCAATATTATATCAGCGACACTGGCATCATGTTTCCAATTGTTGTAGAGACAAAGGTTGAGCCCCTTTAGAATCATCCTGTATTTTGGATATTCAGAGGAACGGTCTCTCCTAGGTCTTTTCATTTCCGCCCTGAGATGTCAGCAGGCAGCCATTTGAGTATTCTGACGTAACTAGTGAGTGGGTTGCACGAGTGGAACTATTGTCACCCATCCTCTTCCGCAGCTTTGTACTACTACGACCTGTAGCCCACTAAATAATACCTTCCTGGGGTCTTCCACTTTTACTGAGCACATTACAGGATACTCTCTTTGAACCCCTACTGGAAGTCCTGTCTGCATATTCCTTCAGCGAACGAGGTTTCCTTTGCCGGAACAATTGGGGGAACAGGTAAAGAAAGATTAGTGCCGTTTTGTGTCATGAACCCTATCTTCAGTTAGTGGAGGATGATATTTTAAAACTTCCGCCTACCCTTTCATCTTATTCAAGTAGTGATTTCCCCAGTGCCGCTGGAGGATAGTCCTCCCACTTTGGATGGGGCCAATTTCGTTATTTTGGTGCTACAAAGAAAAGACAGAAACCCTTCCCTTTCAGATTTGAGCGAATGGCTGGCTACTCGTGGTGTCTCAGCTCCCAGGGCAGAAATTGGTAGTGCACCCATCAAGGGCATTTGTGGAGCTGACACCTGAGTGGTACCCACTACATTTCATTGCCAATAAAAGTTGCTCTGAATTTTCTCATTGACTTCCCTTATTTAAGCACAAAGTATGCAACAATGATATTGTATAGGCCTGTTCTTCTGCTCACTAGAATACTGCTTGGTGGGTCATAGTGTAAGTATCGATTGTGACAAGCAAGCTGAATGGACACGTGCAGACTTGAAATCTGCCTGTGCAAAAAGGAAAGGACCGGAAAACAAGACTTCTCTGCCTACGCCCCAAGACTATTGAACCTCCCACCCACCGGCATCAGACTCGCCCCCACACTCCTACAATTTTGAAAAAACTCAAGGCCCACCTCTCCAAGGAGTCTCCTCAACACCAAGCCATCACGTCGCCGCTCGCGTCACCTGACTCGCTAAACACCGCCCACCCCTCTCCTACCCGCCTGCTGGTACAGCTGTAACCCTCCTCTGTGCCCCCCTATATCCTACCTCCGCTGTACATCTGTTCTGTTGTTACCTCTGAAAGCATTCCCTTATGCATCTGTAATGTTGTACACCTCTTTAAACCGCTTGGTTATGTATCTGTATTGGTGTATACCTCTGTGAAACGCGATCCGTTGTTTCGCGAAGCCAGGTCCGTGCTCAATAAATACAATAATAATAATAAAAATAATAATAATAATAAAGAGTTGGGGCAATGGCCCAATTACTTACTAGTATTCTTCACTACACAGAGTTCTAGTTTTGCGTTTGACAGTCATACTTTATCCCACCTCACCCACCGACTGAGTTAGGTTGCTATAAACATGTTGTCTTGCGGGGGTGGAGAAGTCTTGTAAAGCACATGACAGTGATCATTGCATAAAATAGCAAATATGGAGGAAGGACTTAGACAGACCCTGGTAATCTTGCTTCTAAAAAGTTTGGGAAGGGGAATAGGGTCTGTCTCAAGAGCCTTTGCATCAAGTGAAAAAGAACTGTGACGAAGAAGACTTGCCATAATGAAGATCACTGAATATTTGGAAGTACTTCAGGTGAAGTAATTCAACTACATTTAACTTGCTGCTTTCTATTTGATAGTGTTCTGTTTCATAGAGGCTGTGAGGGAGCGAAATATGATACCTTCATTTTCAATAATGCCCTAAGTCATTTTTGTCTTTCTTCCATTTATTGGGCTTAGCATTTCAGTGCTGGACTACCCGTGTGGGCGGGAGAAAGACTGATATGCAAATTAATATTTCCCATCTGTGAAAGGTACAATGAGCAAAAAGCAGATGGCTGTGAACTCTCAAAGTGGTTAAAAACCACTGAACACGTTATCATGCTGTGTTCTTTCGAGAGAGGGGCGCTTGCTACCTTTTTTGTATTATAGTAACTTTGAGATCAATATTCTTGAAGATCAGGCGTGTCATCCTCATCCAAGCCCTCTTTTCAGGTACAGCTAATATGTGTAATGTAACATTTATTATTAAGAAATGCTAATATGGCCTTAAAACGTAATCTGAACATGGCTTGGTAAACTATGAATTCCCATTGGTTAGGCCGATTCATAAAACTCCTTTCAGGAGTAAGTGTGATTTACGCACAGAAAAGGGTGTACCTTGTGCCAGCATAAGTTGTGTGTAATGCACAAAGGGTATAGGGCTGAGTCACAAAAAGATTTTCGATTTTTGTATAGATGTTCAACTTGTTGCAAATTGCACGATTTTCATCATTAAATGGAGCCAATTGCACACAAGTAACAGATGTTATTAATGTTGTTAATCCACTGCATTGAATTTGTCAAGGAGTATGTCGGTGGGTTTGTGGGTGTTTCAAGGGGCACATCGCTTGAAAAGAATGTCAACGTCACAAAGATGTAATTAAGAAAGTATTCCCAAAATATTACTAACATCTGCAAAAACCTATCATCTGCTGCTTAACTGACAATTAGATGGCCTTGGTGTAAATTTGGTATGAGAAGTATAACAGTTCAAATGTTGCCTTAGAAAATAGAGGAATGTGTGAGGAAAGTGGAAAAATTACATTGAAACATATTTTGAAGTGTGATAAAAAAAAATACTTTATATTTGGTGGCTAAAATACTTCGATTTACCTAAGACTAAGCTGACTATACAACCAATAACACATGCATAAGTTGACCTCTGGGAATTGGGAGCAATCTGTGAAAATTTGTCAGCTTTGCATAAGTTACCCCTACTTTCATTCGCAACCCTTGGAGAGCCTGATTTCAGGCAAAAGTTGCAATCAGACGTTGTAGTAACTTTTGCCAGGCTTAAAGGGATAGTTCACTCTAAAATTGTATTGGCTAAAAAGATGGCCCATAATCAAAAATATATATAAAACAAATATTTTTAAACAAAGTTCCTGTGTAAAGTTTTGAGCAAATGAGGTTCAAACTCAAAAATGTCAAGCACTAGGAGGCATCCATTTTGTGAAATGGATGAGCCTCCTGTGCTTGTGTTAAGCTGTGCCCTTGCTGCACTAATGAAGCAAAAGCCAGCCAGCTGTAATAAACAAAAGCTACCAGTAGGTGGCTTTTGCTTCATTATTGCCAGAGAGCAGAGAATGCAGGCAGGAAGGCTGCATGCCGGAAAGTGCTTTTTGATTTGTTTTTCATATAAAATCACGGCAATTCCAAATACAACCCCATTGTATTTATGATTGCCATGGTTTTCTTTCTACATTTTCCGGGCTCCTCCAGGCCGGAGGAGCCTGGGAAACTTAAAAAGAAGACCACAGCAATTATAAATACAACTGCATTGTATTTATGACTGCAGCTGCTTTCACATTGAGTCTCCCGGGCTCCCCCGAGCCGGGGAAGCCCGGGAGACTCAAAGCAAAAGTACCGGCATTTATAAATATAACCTTGTTGTATTTATAAATGCTGTGGTTTTCTTTTTAAGTTTCCCGGGCTCCTCCAGCCGGGGGGGAGTCCGGGAAACTTAAAAAGAAAACCATAGCATTTATAAATACAACTGTGTTGTATTTATGATTGCAGTGGCTTCAGCTTTGAGTCTCCTGGGCTCCCCCGGCCAGGGGGAGCCCGAAGACTCAAAGCTGAATCCACCGCAATCATAAATAAAACGTTGTTGTATTTATGATTTCCGTGGTTTTCTAACCACAGCAATCATAAATACAAAAACGTATTTATAATTGCTGTGCCTTTTCTTGTAGGCAAGTCTAGGCAATTATGAATACTTCGCCGACATCTGGCAGAGCATTCATAATTGCTGCAACTTTCTTTTCTTGTTTCCCACACAAGGGAAACTAGAAAAGAAAGTAGCAGCAATTCTTTGTGCTTCCCTGGGCTTGGGGAGCACAGAACACGTAAAATGAAAGTGAAGGCAGCCTCCTCTTCATGTTAAGCTCTGCTCTGGCTGCAGTAAGCAAAAGCTTGCAGTAGGGGGCTTTTGCTGCTTGATTAGTGCCAGCAGAGCAGAGCTTAACATGCACAGAGGAGTCTGCTTGAAATCATAAAATGGATGCCCCCATGTAAACTCTTTGAGCCTCATTTGCTCAAAAATGTACATAGGAACTTTCTTTAGAAATATGTTTTACATATATTTTTGATTATTGCCCATCTTTTGGGACAATAACATTTTTGAGTGCACTATCCCTTTAAATTATGCTTGAAAATAGGATTGTTTGTGAATCTGCACCTGATCGTTTTACGTGTGTACTGGTGGCACCCTTAATCACAATTTGAACAAAAATGAATGAGATGCAGCAAGACTTCTCATGGCTGGAACGGTCATTAACAAATGCCTGTGAAATTTGCCCAGGTCGCCTTTTTAGTTTTGACAAATATTTTTGTGACACAAGTCACAAATTTACCAAAATGAGGCTCTGAACTGAGAATTTCTGCTTGGCATAGCAACCAGCAATGCCACGGAATGAAATGGCCAACGCACTAACATTTCTTTTTCCAAACTCGTTCGTCATACTACCCAATGAGGAACTCCTTACCAAGATTTGCTGCAATCAGCAGCTTTGTAAGAAGCAAGTCAGCCGGGTGTTGTAATGTATTGCAGGCGCGTATGTGGAATGCTGATGGGCGTTCAGGCATCAACATTACACACGGGCAAGTTGGTTTCTGGACTTCTTGGTGGCGGCGGCTTGTCTCCGGGGTCCACACAACAAAGACTTATACACTTACCTGTGTGTCTTGGATTTCATCACCAGGCTTTCCATTTTCCAGCGTGTAGTGATCTGCCTAATTGGGCTATTTTGGGATATATGCATGTACAATCAGGCTAATTTGGGGCTACTTTTGGCTGCAATCTCTTTTTAATTCTACTACCACCCATTCACCCCAGGACCACTCTCTCGACCTCCACCCCCACTCTCTCTACCCTCACCTCCCCCCACTCTCTCTACTCACACCAATCTCACACCCACTACTTATACTGGTTGTGCAAGAGACAGGAGAGGGGGTGGGTGAGTTGATGGCACTTTAGGATGTCAACAGCTGAGGGAGGTATCAGGTCTTCAGTTAGAGCCTTGACCCTCCTCCCTCAGCTCTGCTTTCGATGTCCTTCCACTGGCAGCCTGGCCTGTTATTGGCAGACACTGAGGAGGTCCCACCCCACGCACAGGAAGGATCCTGGAAACGAAACTCTGGCACTATCCGTCTTGTACTTTAAAAGGGATGCAAAGCTACCGTTAAACCTCGACTCAATGTTTTCTTCTGAATGTTTTCACCAATTCCAAATCTCGATAACAACATCTCTCATCTGCCATAATTCTAAAAAGTCAGAAGCTGCCATGATTAGCTCTGGTAGACCATCTCTGTTAAACCACACCAGGGTCATGCACAAGGTAGTGTGACCTGTGATAACAGTTATATACCCATGTATGACTAGCCCAGCCCTTCATTCTTCCAAAATAATAAAACCGTATGTAGTCGAGTTTGGAAAGAGGAGTACACCTTTTTAAACGTGAATGTCAGGAATGAGTTTGTGATCTGCACTAAATGGTCACTGTTAATCTTATCCTAGCCTGGCTAGGCTAAGATATATATATATATAAAGTCTAAGGGCCTCATCCTGAGTTGGGTTGTATCCCGGCAGTAATTGCGCCGGGATAATACCCAATGCTATTAGCGTTACCACAACTAGGTCTGGCGCAATTTGCGCTGGATCCCAAGTTGCAGTGGGGAGGTAAAGCCCCATTTTCATTGGGTCCATTGGAGCCAATGGGGATTTCTTGGCGTGATTAGTACCACGCTAATAGCGTCGAAAATGGACAGAAAGGGAAGATGTTTACCTCCTTCAAAAAGTTTTCTGCCCAACTGGAGATTGGGCAGAGTGGTAAATGCAGCGGTAATAGCATTACCACCGCATTTTACTGCTCCACCCAACTCAAGATGAGGCCCTAAGTATGCCTGGTCAAGCTCTGCCCCTTACATGCAAAGCACCATGGGTGAATACAGCAAATGAGACATGAAACACCATGTGGATAGGTAATACGAGAGAACAGAACAATGGGCATGATACAATAAGGAAAGCAAGAAGTAGGAGCACATAAAGTGACAGGAGTTCCAGGAGTGGGAAGAATACACTGGGCAAACGTGCATCAAATTCTGCCATGAGGGTTCATCACCATTACTGCACTCCATTCATCTGCAAAGACAGACCCCCACATCTCGCCTAAAAGGAAAGTGTTTACTATTGATATATTACTGCAATAACCCTAAAATGGCACACAATGCAGCCAACCCTTACATAGCCTTCCTTCTGAGGTGTTACGCACTGTCAATGTGGTCCTTTTTTCTATGATTAACTTTGCCAAATTGCCCCGGTTTTAGATTTGGGAAAATCTGGTCCTCCTATCCTCATAACACCGAGCCACAAGAAAGACTGCTGGACACACAGCCCATCTCCACAATTTAGACCTCCTTTTCCGGGAACAAGGTGTTTGCTTCTGGTGTCAAGTGGTGCGAATGTCCATGCAAGGGATCACTGGAGTAACTTTGCTGAAAATGTTGGGGGGGGGGCATGACATCTGAAGAAAAGGTACCCCAGCCAAATAAATGGGGACAAAATGGTGTGCCATGAAAGTTGAGGGGGGGGACAAACACCCCTGCCCCCCCCTAAAATTACGCCCATGCAAGGGATTATCTCTGAAGGGAAAGCTCGTCTTCGGCACGCTGGGCATGTTGGTATATTATGGCCGGGCAACTGTGCTTACTTTTCACTTCTTTAACCCCCATTTTCCCACCCCAGCGGCACGGGGGTGCTGTTTAAAGCTTGCCACAGGAGAAATACCAAACGTTCCCATGTTGGGAGTAAGGACATATGTTTTTTTTTTCCTTTACTGGGAAATGCAAAGGCACTGTGGTAATTTACCCTTCAATAAGACAACTTGGGCTCCCTGCATCGGTTGTAGGGGTGCTTTGAGGGATGGTGTCAGGGCCTTTCATTTTTTTCAAATGAGGCGCTAAGTGCCTAACAGCTCCCCATCTGTTGGTTTAACTGCATCTTTACCTTTGCTGGTAAAGCAAAACACAGTCTTCAAAAGACAAGACGCAGTCTACCTAGAGATGCTGGTGGATCCAACAATTGGGCTGTTTAGTTCTTCATGTTTTTAAACCACAACCAACTACCATTACCCACCCCACACTCACCCAGCCTACCCACCGTACACCCAACCTCTCACTCTTTCCCCTCCTTCTCTACCCCAACCAACCCAGTCCCCTTCCTCTCTACCCCACCCAATCTCCACCCTCTCTTTCCTCACCCACCTACTCTACCCCACTCTATCTACCCCCACTCCCTCTACCCCCTCTACCCCAGTCCACCCACCCTATCCCCACTCTAACTACCCCCACTCTAACTACCTCACCCATCATACCACCACTTTCCCTACCACCACCCACCCTACCCCACTCTCTCTACCCCAAGCACCCATGCTATCCCCATCCACCATACCCCATTGTCTCTACCTGCACCCACCACCCTCCCCATTATAGCGACCCCACCCAACCCTGACTCAATCTACCCTCACCCACCAACCTTACCCCCACTCAATCGACCCCCACCCACCCTACCCCCACTCTCTCTACCCCATCCACCCACCCTACCCCCACTCTCTCTACCCAATCCACTTTACCCCCACTCTCTCTATTCCCACCCAGCGTACCCACCCTTTCTCTATCCCCATCCATCCACCCCCCACTCTCTCTACCCCCACCAATGCACTGTACCCCTACTCTCTCTACCCTAACTCACTCACCCTACCCCCACTCTTTCCACCCCCACCTGCCCAACTCTGACTCTCTCTACCCTAACTTACCCTACCCCCTCACCACCCTACCCCCACTCTTTCCACCCCCACCTGCCCAACTCTGATTCTCTCTACCCCACCCGCCCACCTTATCCAACTCTCTCTAAACCCATCCACCCAGTTTACCAACTCTCTCGACCCCCAACCACCTTACCAACTCTCTATACCCCCACAATACGCCCTACCTACCCCCTCTCTCTCTCTCTCTTTCTCTCCCTCTCTCTCTCTCTCTCTATCCCCATTCATCCTAACACTATCTACTCAACCCTACCACCTCTCTCTTGGCCCCCACCACCCACCCTACATCCTTTATTCCCCCCACCCAGCCTAACTCCTCTATTCCCCCACCCACCATTTTACCCCTTCTCCCTACCCCCTTTCATCCTTCCTCTCACACTCTCGCTTTATTTTGTACACTCTCACTCGCTCATATTTCCTCTTGCTCATCATCATGGCACGCTCTATCAATGGCTTCCTCCCTTGCTCTATGCCCCTTCTCATTCTCTTGCATACCTGGCACCCTTATCACATCCTCCTTAGACACTTTGCACTCTCCCCCTTGCACCCTGGTGCCTATAAATGCAAAATCCAAAAACGATTGGCATTGCCAATGCTTGTTTTAGTTTTGCTGCTGACACACGAAGAAATTATTACTGCTGACACATAATAAAGAATCGTGGAGTAAAGCGGTTGCTACTTTATTTGTTAATGACCGTCCCAGCCAGGAGATGTCTCGTTCTCACTGTGTGCATGTATTTATTTTATTGTATTGTTCGTCTGTTGCTCTGCGTGGTCTTGCTTCCAAGACCAGCACGTTGCCCCTGTGCTATCCTCCGTTCACAATCCAGATACGTCATTCTTCCGCCCTTTAGAGAACATGTTTAACAGAGCATGGTTTGCAAAATAGAGTTCAACAGATAGCAGGACATGTGTTTTGGCATCACGCATGTGAGCACTCACATATATCCACTGTTACCTCAATTTGCTGATCTTGAGATTTGTCCTGGAAACTGGGAGGGAAATGCAGCCTTTTGCTGTTTACTGGATGGAAATAGAGTTTGCCGATTATAAAGTGGCCCTTTGCCCAGAGTAACTCTCCCTAACTTGTGACTCATCTTCAGCTCAAAAGGGCAGAAGGCACTTGTTTTCAAAGCAGTCTTGAGAGCTTCCAATGCAAACAAGTGCGTCACTTCTAAAATGCCAGGTAACAAGACTATGTTATTTGGAAATAATAGCAAAGCTTTGTCCGAAGATCCAGTTTTCGAGTCCATGTTGAACTTGGCGATATGCAAATATACATGTGTATCGTCCTTGCAGAATATGGTTCCCTGAGCGACAGTTTCCACGGTTAAGCAGGCTTGAAATAATAGTTATTTTCACAGTGAGACAGCGATAGACAGATGTATTTCTGTCGTGTGTGAATGTGAGGTCGCAGGTGGGAGCAGGGGGCATGTACCCTGTGCCACCGGCACTTCAATGTGGTGTGTAGTGTTGCCAAGCTGTGCCCTGCCGCTTCCCTTACCTCCGGGTTCTGAACCCTGAAGGAGTGATACTCTCAGCTGGCATTCAGTCAGGGTGTGCATGGAAATCCGCTGTTCTTTGATGCAGGGCCTTTGGGCTCCCATGCGAGTGGATGCAGGGCACCCTTCAAACAAAGTTGCTTAGTGTGCATGAACTATTCTTTATGATTAGTGATGTATAGGACCTCATGCAGGGCTACTCCCCTTTCTAGGTGCTTGATTAGTGATCGAAACCAAGATGCATGATATTGTTTTGTTCCCAAGGTGAGCGTGTTGTCCCTGATCTATCCTGTGCAGCCCCCTGGAATGGCTTTGAGAGAGAGCCTTTGCTACCCTGCCACTAGGGGGAAAGTGGAGTTGGTGACTGCTTCTCCTCTTTACATAAAGATGCCAGAGTCGGTGCGCCCACTGATCCACTTTTTTAAAGCCCCAGGAGCATGAAATGCAGGCTACTTAATGTGTAGGTTAAGCATTTGCCTGCCTCGGTTGATATGCCAGGCTGGTATATGGTCTAGAATGGGGAGATTAGTGGGGTATTTCTTGATTTACATGGTGGTCACCGGCATGCACTTTTATGAACTCCCCCTCTAGAATGCACAAGGTGCTGACCTGCATATTCTGTGAAATAGAAGGGGGCCTTGTTTCCAACTCCAGGCCTCAAGGACCAGATTCATGCCGGGTTTTCAGTATACCCCTCATTAACATTCATGAGATAAATTTGCATACAATGATTCCAAATGTATACACATTTTCCCTCATGAATATTATTGAGGCATATACTGAAAACCGTCAGGATTCCGGCCCTTGGGGGCCTAGGGGTTGGACAACCCAAAATATGAGGTCCTTAGTGTAAAAGGCCCAAATATTCTGTTTGCACTAATCTCGTTCTTGCCATATTATGGCCCTGTATCCACAATTTACATAAGCCTAAATTGAATACAATTAAATATGTAGCCCTAATTGCCCTTGCTCCTGGTTTTTTCTCTGATCGTTTAACCCCTTAAGTGCCAAGGACGGGATTGCTGGGGAATACCATTAGGAACATTTTTCCTGGCAGTTAGCAATAGGGTTCCATGTCCACATGCCGCTTTACCTCCTCCAACCATCTGGGTTGTCCAACTGCAGGCCTCGGGGGACGGAAACCTGACAGACGTTTCAGGATATCTCTCATTAATATATTGATGCAAAAATGTGTATATGTTTAGAACCACTGTATGCAAATCCATCTCATGAATATTAATGAGGGGTAACCTGAAAATCTGACATGGAGCCGGCCCTCGAGGTCTGGAGTAGGACAACCCTGCTAGTGGATGGTGGTGCTGAATGTTTCATTATATTCTCTAGGCTACAGATATAGAAAGGATGTATAAAAACTGGATGCATACCCTCAGAGGAGGTAAAGCCAAAGTGAGAAATGGAGTACGGCATGTAGTGGACATTGTGAGAGGTTTCTCATCAAAGGTCCCTCCTCTCACATGAGACTTGGCTCCCAGCGCAAAGGGAGCCCTTGTGGCGACAGGACCACGGAAATGATTTATTTCTAAATATAAGCCTTTAAATCCACCCACATGGTGCGCACTCAGACTCCTGGCTAGGTATTGGACATTGCACACATTGTTATTTTATGCTAGACCGATAAACTGTCAGGATAGCATTGGAGAGATACAGGAGTAAATTCCAACTTCTAGCTCCATGATGTCGTAAACAGAGAAGAGGGACATCATTCCTGTCATTGAAAAGCGTTGCTATGGAGCACTCCGGAAGAAGGAATAGCCTCTGAGAGGTGGAAAAACAGAGGGGAGCAAGGCGCAGGGCTTCTGACCTCCGTCCGAAACTCACTTGGGAAGCCCAACACTAGCTTTGTCCCTTGCCTCAGCATCTGCACGATTAAAAAGTTATGGCAATGTTGGCAAATTCCTTTTTAATGCATTTCTTTTATTTAAATGCAAGACATTTTACATAAAGATCAAAGAACACAAAGTGAATATAATCGTTTGAAACTAGATTACAGGGAGGCACTAATCTAGGCTAGTAAAAGAAGAGAAAGTATTGTATTTCAAAGCAAAGGGGCACTCAACTCAACCTGCAAAGTTCGGGAGAGTGAACAAATTCAAGGTTGTGAGACATAATCGAACTTTTAAGTAAACCAAATAGGCTTCCCACTGTGAAATAGAAGGAGAGCATGTGAGTTACTGTATACTTGGAAATGACAAAAGTATAGGAAGGATATTAGCCAAGAAATGTATATGATACACAATAAAGGCATCAAAATGTGCACTCGCCGGTAGCCATTGGCTAGTGATAATTGACTCCTGGTGAGTATGAAATGGTGTGCTGTGTGGATAATTGAGGGTGTGAATGACTTTTCATGCCTGGCTAGTGGCTTGCAACTTCAAGTTGCCAGATATCCCACACAAATGTGAATTTCCATAGAATCTTGAAGGTGATTCTTTCCATTTGAGCGACTCTTGATGTCTCTTGTGTCCAGTATTTAATTCCCAGGACGTTCTTTTATTTCCAGTTTCGCATGCTTAAGTTGTTTGCAGCTGACACTCGGGTGCTTTCTCTGGGGTAGACAATGGACGAAATGCCATTGGAAAGAGCTGTCCAGGATGCAGGTTCGGACTGGCCTGTAGGGCAATAGGCCCACGGCGAACCAAAAATACAAAATGCTGGCGTGGGCCAGTTTTTTGGGTAAGTGTGGGGTACTTTTTTGCCAATTTGGGGCAGTTTAATGAGTTAATTCACTCAGGCTAGAAGTTTTGACCAGTGTTGCTGAATGAATATTCTTTAAAATGCACAATTTGCATCACACTTTATATAAAAAAAAACAACATGGTTACTATTCAAGCAGTGTCACAAAAGGAATGAATTGCCATTTGCAACTGTGGGCCACTTTTTCATTCATTGGTGCCCGAGACACTTGTATGGCCCAGTCCGACCCTGGCGGGATGAAGACTCTGCCAGAAGTTGTATCCTTTTGCTGACTTCTCTCCAGAATCCTTTTACCTAGGCCAATCAATACATGATCACGTGCTGGGGATTCATGTCAGAGTGACTACAGCGCCATTGCGCAGTCTTATTGAGCTGACACATTCACCTGAGACCGAATGAGCTTGTGAGGTGCGCTGCGGAAGTAGCTGCCTCCGGAAGTAGGCATTGTTGAGTCTCCTTCTGTGTTACTGCCAGGGACGTCATTTGGGGGTCGCCAGGGGTCGCAGTTGTGACCCCTGAGGTCTGCCTTGCTACCCCTAAAAATAAAAAATTTAAAAAATGTTTTTAAAAAAATTAATGTAAGCTTCTGGACTGTGGCAGCACCGTGTCACTCTTTATTTTTGGAGTGGCTGGCTTCCTTGTTCAGCCCTCTAAAAAAAACAGGGGGTTCCACAGGTGTAACACTTTGAACAGTGATCCTAAATAAGAAAGAGTAGCAATAGCAAATAATTTGTCTTTCGACTCATTAAAGGTTTATTTCAGGCCCACTACAGGGGGGTGAGTCACTGATTTAGTCTGTTCTTAAACACCTCAACTCAGCCTTGCATACATCTGAGGTTGATAAATGAGTACCAACACAGGTTGGGTAATATTGTATGTATATTTGTTCTATATAAAGCGCTTATGCGTAAGTGCTTTATAATAATAGATCATTATCATTTGGCCTTGGAAGTCTGCTTGCATTCAAAGTAATTGTATGAAAGGTTTATCACATTATAGTGATATTGTAACCATATTTTTCATAGTGTACTTAAGAACAATGCTATGCGATGCTACTTCCTGTTTTGTCATGGGGTGTAAGGCCATGTTCCTTCACTTCCCGTGATGTGACTTCAGCTTGTGGTCAAATGACATCACTTCCCGTGATGTCATCAGAGGTCAAAGGTTGTGTGATGTCACTTCCGCTACCCCTGGCATTTTGGTGAAATGACGTCCCTGGTTACTGCTCCGAATAAAGCGCGCGTAGGTACAGGGTTGGTGTTACCTCTGAGTGTGTCCACAGGCAGCACTGGCCAGCACAGATCATTTGCCATTTAAGAAATGCGCACTCACAAATTGTGTTGTCATGTCGAATTTGCTTTTTCTGCACGGTGATCCCTAAATGGACAGACTATATTCTAGGGCCCTCTGTTTGTAATTACAGAAATAGTAATTAGTAATAAAGTGACAATCTGAGTTCAATTTAGCTGACTTTACTTCGACTTTCATTCCTAAAAGTATCATCGAACATTCCCATAATACAAAATACCTAATAAACAAACCAGAGCAATTCAAAACATCAAGTTAAGAATATCGAACATGGCTTCCACCCCTTAGGTGGGGGACGGACATGGTCATTAATGGCCTGCCCTGCTTCGCTCGGGCCTTGGCGAGGGTTGTGGGCCATTACCAACCATGTCTGCACCCCCACCTTGCGGGTGAAAGCCATTTGCACCACGGGGTTCATCTGGGGTGCAAATGTTTTTTTTTCACCCACAGGATATTCCCTGCTTGCGCAGCCAATCGCCCTAGGGATGGGACATTTTTTTTTAAAGATGGCAACCAACATAGCGAAAAGGGAATACGTGCCTTTTCCATTTCTGTGGTGACGGCCAGGATCAGAAGGAGAGTAGGGACCAGAGCTCAAAGCTCCAGTCCCGCAGGTAAGTTGAGAGGGCTTGGGGAAGGGGGGTTGTTGGTTTTGGAGGTGGGGAGATTGGGAGGCAACAGGGAGAGCCTCCCTGTTGCCTCCCATATAAAAAAAGGAAAAAATGTCACCACCCGGGGAAGGGCCTCGGGTGACTGAAACAGCGCACTTAGAATGTATATTCTCGCCTACTGTTCCAGTCATCTGATTGGCCAATGGCCCCTCTCCATGTGCAAATTTATCTTAAGAATCGCATTTTCTATAGTATTCAGCTTTTCCACATAAGGAAGATTATAAAATTGTAGAAAAAATCAATAGATAAATAACTTAAAAAATGAAATATGCAAAATTGTGTTCCTTCAACAAGCCTCTTATAAACAAATATTGGCAAAGTCAATAGTTTTGGCATATGTTGGTGTTTATTGCATTTTACATTTAGCATGGAGGGAAAGAATGAGGAATGACAGCACAGGAATGAAGAAATTACAGCAATGGGGGTTGGGGGCAGGTGCAAGGGAAGCATCAGGGGGCGAGGGAGGAAGTGTAGAGTGGGAAATACGAACTGCATGGCAACAAGAGGGAGAATAAAAAAATCCAATAGATGAAAGCAAGGCCAGCAACCATACACAGGAGCATTCTACAACATTTGAAGGAAGGAGTGACAGGGCAAAGAGGGGGTGGAGCAACAGCACAAATGGGGTGCTGATCCACAGCGCAAAGGTGGGCACAGCCACTGCACTAGAGGGGATAGGAAAGACAGCACAAGCGGAAAGGGGCGACAGGGCAAGGTGGGGGACAGTGCAAAAGGGGAGGGACAGCACAGGAAAGCACAGAGGGGGAAGGGGGGCAGAGAAGGCACAAAGGGAGGAGGAACAGTGCAAGGGGAGGAGAAGGAACAGCACAGGGGACAGCATAAGGGGGAGGAGCAAGGGGCAAGGAGAGAGAGCACAAGGGGGAAGGAACAACAGTGCAAGAGTGAAGGAGCGACAGTAAAATAGCAAAGGAGGGCCAGCACAAGAGCATAGGGCGCAAGAGGGAACAGCACAAGAGGGAAGAGGGACAGCGCAAGGGTAGGGAGCGACAGCAATCAGTAACGGAGGCCATTACTGATGTTACCCGATACCCACCGCAGTGTAGAAGATTGTGGTGGATACTGCCCCCACGCCCAGCATGAAGACCACAGAGGCTCCCGTCCAGCAGTGAAAAGGGGGGTCTGTGGTTGTGCATGGTCTCCTTTTGCCCAGCAGAGTGATTTTTGCTCAAGGCCCCACTTGAGTGTTGGGTGCGAATCCTGAGTCATAAAAGGGGTTCAATAGGGAAGACCAGGCTATCAATATAGTTTCATAATAACATGATGATTGAAATCCAGATTAAGGTACATTAATACATGCAGTAATGTATGCATTGTTGTACCTCGGAGGGTGCACCATGTCACCCAGACACACAACCAGATTGCCATGAGAAACAGATGATTAACAAGATTTGGGCAAAATGGAACATTACTGAATATAGTTCAAGGAGGTGAGGCGCCACTATTGGAGAATGTCAAAGGTCTAGAAGGAGGAACATCAATGGAGTGCCCCCCGCCAAAATACTTTACCCAGCATGCATTGATAGTCGCTCCCAATGAAAAGTCTTTGGAAGCCCAATGCTATTAGACGAGCTTGATGAACTGAGCAGGCAAGATATTTGCCGGATAATCCTGGCTATGCTCATGTTCGCGGTGCTGAATGGAGTCCACTGTCAATGCAAAATGGCCACCTTTTTGATGGCATTCATGCGACTGTCTTTGTCTGACCCAGATGCACGGGGAAGGAAGACTCTTAAATCAAAGTGTTGTGCATGTAGACACCAAGAACAAGACAAATGTGCCGAATGGAAAGAATATTAGACTTAGACTCCTTTGGAGCATTTGATTAGTCCTGGTCAGCCGCAGGAGCACCAGGTGAAAGCCAGAATCCTCTGTGGATCCCCAGTGGTCACAAGTAATCTAAAAAGCGTATTTATTTCAGCATAACAAGAGCATCCACAATCCAACTGGTGATGGGGTTTGGGATGCTCGCAAGGATTCCTAGACTGTGCTTAGAATCTTCTGGTGTCAGGCATTGGGAAATATCTTTTTTGAATTGTTTTAAAAAAAAAATGTTTGCAAAGAAGGGTCAAAGGTACAGGTGGAGGTATACAAGACACATATACATCAATCAATGTACGTTTTTGAGAAACATCGTCAGTACAAAATATAAATGTTTCGGACATTAGTACCCAGCAAGGGAAAATTAACTTGTAACAAGCGAGCTCATTGACCCTCGTCAAGTCATTACCAGCCCGACAAAGCCTTTCCCTGAAGCGCATTAAATGTTCGAATGGCTGGCATGGAAAGAGAGAAGGGCCTACATGTAGCCCCTTCTCCGTGTTCTATGGGGGCCATCTTTGTTTACTTTTCTTCCCCACTTTTTGGTGGCCATCAAGCAAAGGGAGAAGGGACTTCATGTAGTCCCTTCTCCCGTTCCATGGCAGTCATCTTTTTTGTTTACTTTTTTTACTCTTATGGATGGCGGCCATGGAAAGGGAGAACGGACTGCATATCCCGTTCCATTCTGGCTATATTTATTTTTTTATTTATATATTTTCAGTTGCTAAACGCCAGATCGTCTGCCAACTGAAAAAAACAACTATTCGTACCCCAGTCTAATGGGGCGGAGTACTAATAGAAATATGCCCCTCACTGAGGGGGCCATTACCATTTCCAGTAATGCTCTGGGGCCTGCGTTAAGGCCCTCGCTTCTCTTGGGCCTTTAACTGTGGAGGTTTATTGCTTAATTAGTACACATATTTTGTATTATTATGTCATACTATGGGGTTTCTCAAACCCTTTGATATTTAAGGTAGTGGCAGAATCTGCCCCACATTTTCAGGAAGCATTAGGTGCAATCTGTTCAGCACATAATTGTGTGTTTACAGCAAAAGATTTACATGAGCTCATATATCGCTAACAAACTTGATGGAGCATCCACATTTTCCTATCAAAATCCTGACCTCGACAATCTCTATAGTAACTATGAAATCGTTTTGCCTGGTTCTGAACATTTTCAGAAAATGACACTCCACATAGCCCATATCCTAGATTGGGCAGTCCAGTTCAAGCTTCTTAGGGCCTCATTATGGATATGATGGTGTGGTAAAAAAGTGATGGTAAAAGAATCACTGCCCCGGGGGGGCGCTGTTGAGCAGCCTGCAAGATGGCCGCTTGATGCTCGAGCTCCACGCCTAGCCGCCTTCTATCCGGCTACATCTGCGGTTCCCTGCCTGATCCTGGTACCCCGCCTCGCACAAACGACGGCTGCTGGTGGGGGCTCTTCCCACACCAACTCCTGAAGGAAATCGGTCTACGGGTGCCCGTAATCCGCCCGCGTACGGCCCGAGTTGGCGCTTGCCGCCGCCCCCATTGCAGCCGGATCGTGCCTGCATCTCTGGCGCGGCTCCTCCACGCCGCTGCGCCGGGGCTCCGGCTGTCCCCGCTTGCCCGCCCCTCCGGGAGGAGGAACATTACTGCGCCGGCCGCCGGGCCGTGGCTGAGGGCGTGGGCTGAGCGGGCCCGCGGGTGACCATTGCCCGCCCGGCGGCGGACTCAGGGTGCCCACAGCGGCCCTGTCCCATCGTACGCCTCCCGTCCTGCGGATTGGGCGCGACTCCTCCACGACTCCTCCACGCCGCTGGGCCGTGGTTCCAGCCATCTCCGCCTGCCCGCCCCTCCAGGAGGAGGAACATTGCCGCGGCTGTGTGTGTGGGCTGTGCGGGCCTGCCGGTGATCACCGCCCGCCCGGCTGCGGACCTCCCCCTCCGCCCCCGGGGGGTTGCTGGAGATCCGACGCGCTGCAGCGGCCCCGCCTGGACCTGATCGGCATACTACGAGGTGAGAGCCGGGGGTGGCTGTGATTTGCGTCGTCCCGGCCTGCTGTGACCTGGACGTATGGATCGCGGCCCCTCCTGTTGGGTCTGCATGGGGGCCTCTCCCCGCTCCTGAGTTTACGCTACACCTTACCTCCTCCGGGGCGGGTGACCTGCTCCACACCTTATGGACTCCCACCTCTCTGGTCCGGCTTGATCCTCGCCACATTAACCGGGCCCGCCACTGGCAGCGAACCTCCCCGCACCGTTCCCTCTGGCTCTGGGGCATCTCCTCTGCGCACCTCGCCTCCTCAGCGCTCCAACTTCATGTGGACTGCGCGCGGCCCGCCTTGGTGGGGTCCGCCGCTGGGTCTGTGCTGGAGGGGCAGCCGGTCCCTCTGCTGAGCCCTGCATTGGCTTAATATTTTCAACTCCCACGCATATGGTATTCTTCCCTCTCGGCTCGGGGACTTCACCGACCTAGGCCTACTAGGCCGCTTCCTGCGTGCCCGTAGCAGCACGTGCCACTGGATTTGGCTACCCTTCGCTCGGCATCTCTCTCTCATTCTCTACCATCGACCATGTCGAATCGCTCCAAGAGCGGCGCTAGAGGGGGTGCCATGGACAAATTTACTAAGGCGGTCCCTCGATCCGAGGGGGGCCACACATCGACTACGCCGGAGGAACCTGATGCCGAGCAGACCCCCGCGGCTCCACCCCCTGATCTTACGGCCATGATGGAATCGATGGCAAAAAACTTCGCCTCCTTTCATGAGAAGCTTGACGACATCAATGCTAATGTGGCTTCGCTCAAAACACGTGTCGATCAGGCTGGCTCCAGAATTACAGAGGCCGAGAATCGGATTTCGACCAACGAGGACGTTATACACACGCTACAGGACACAGTGGCTGCCTTGTCGCGCGACATGAAGAATGTAAGGGCCAAATGTGATGACTTGGAATCCCGCTCCCGTAGGAACAACCTACGCATCATTGGGGTCCCTGAGGCCGCCCTGAAGGGTCGAATGGAGGAGGCAGTCGAGCGCCTGCTTAAGGACTTGCTTGGCGACCCGGACCTCTCCCCTTATTTCACTGTTGAGCGAGCTCACCGGGCCTTGTCCCCGCGACCCAAGCCTGGTGATATCCCCAGGCCCATTATAGCCAGGATCCTCAATTACCGGGACAGAGACCACATTCTCCGCCTGGCGCGCGAGAAGGGTGAGCTGCGCTTGGAGTCTAACACTATTCGAATTTTCCCAGACTTCTCAGTTGCGGTGCAGCACGAAAGGCGACAGTTCCTTGGCGTCAAGAAGATGCTCCGGGAGCGCAAAGTCCCATATGCCATTTTATTTCCTGCCAGACTCAAAATCACCCACAGGGGCAAACTTTTTTTCTTTACCATCCCTGAAGAGGCGGCGAAGTTTATTGAAATGGAGATACCGCTCCAGGACCTTGCTGATGAGAATTGAAGGAATGTTGGGGAGAGGGTTTACTCGCTACATTTGCTGTCTCTGTAATTACGATACCTCATTGTGATGGTCCATGCTTCCGTTATTGCCCGGGTTGTGATGCCCGAGCCCTGCTCCTCCTCGGGTCTGGGTTGCCACTTTGCATAAGGCCAACATTGCAATGTTTTGCTGCCCAACTGTCATGTGTTCCTCCCTAAACGGCACCATTGCGAGACCCCCACTTCATTAAGACCGCTCCAGTTTCCCACTCATTGGACACATGGGGTAGATGCTATTCGTTTGTTGACACTGGTCTGAGGGCTGCGGAGCCGCAGGGGCTTGCGCGCGGTCCCCGCATTTCCGCTTGCGGGCGGGGACTTCCGTTGGGAGCCTGCTGATATTGTTTGTTTGGTAACAGAGCCGCTGGCTCTAGGCGTGCTAGTGCGTGGCAACGGCGCACCCCACTGCGATTGCACTGTTTTTCTCTGTTCTGTTGGTATGGATTGGCCCCTGTTGGGCCCTTGGGTGGTTTAGGCCAGGTTGGGGTTGGCCTATTTTTGGGCGGCTTAGGGTGGGTGATGGGTACACTGCTGATTCACGGTTAGCGGTGCGGGTGGGGGGTGGGAAGGGGGTTGTTTTTTCAAAAGGCACACGAGGTTCCACTGGGCGCAGGCTGAAGGGGCACAAGCGCGCATGCTGTTTCGACTACGGGGGCCCACACTGCCACTTGGGTTGGGATGTTCACTGAGGATGAATATTGCGGTTGAATATGGCTACAATTGAAATGTCTACTGTCATAATGTCCTGGAATGTTAGAGGATTGAGCAACCATACTAAAGCGCGCAGGATCATGGCGTATGCCAACAGGCATAACTCTAGGATCCTGCTACTTCAGGAGACACACTCCAATGGTCTGATACCAAGGGCACTCGCCCCATCCTGGGGTCCCGCCAGATTTTTCACTTCCTACTCCACGCAGTCCAGGGGGGTCCTCACGCTTATCCATAAATCAATTAAGTTTGGACTACATAAAAGTTACATCGACCCCGAGGGTCGCTACGTTATATTACACTGCACGTTGGTCAATAGGGAATACCTGCTTATCAACACCTACTGCCCCAATGTTGACTCACCGGAATTCTTTGACGCAATAGCCACCATACTTCTAGGTTATGTGGGAGTGCACATTATATGGGGAGGAGACCTAAACCTTATATTGGACACTGTCTTGGACAGAACATCCACGACTCCTAGGGCAGTCTCTCGCGCTGCGCGCAGGCTACGGGGCCACATGACATCCCTCAACATTTGCGATGCCTGGAGGACTCTCCACCCGCAGAAACGGGAATACACCTATTACTCGTCTGTGCACGACAGCTCGTCCAGGATAGATCTGTTTCTTGTTTCCGGTGGGGTAATGGGCGGGGTGGAGGGCGCGGGCATCCTTGCCCGTACGATCTCGGACCACGCCCCTATTACACTGTCCCTGAAATTGGGCACTCCTGCTCCTACGGTCAGCACTTGGCGTTTTAAGTCTGAGGCCCTAAAGGACATCGTGTTTAAGGCCGAAATACTAGCGGATATCGAGTCATTCTTTGAACTTAACTCTCTCCAGGACACGACCGCAGCGGTTAGGTGGGAGGCCTTCAAGGTATATATAAGGGGCATGTCCATTTCCCGGGAGGCCGGGGTGCTGAAGGCCATTAGAACTGCCCTGGGGCAATCTGAGGCCAAATTGAAACAACTTGAGCAACGCGCCACTACCGGCTCTGACCCCTCCATTCTTGCCCAGATATCTGACGAACTTCAAGTATATAATACACTGGCCACCTCCGAAGTCCGTTATTTCAGTCGCCCACAGGCCGCCAGGAGATATGGGGAGGGCGATAGACCTGGGAAAACGCTTGCAACCCTGGTTAGAGGGGAATTGGGCCGTACACAGATCTCCTCCATCAAAGATCGTAATGGGGACGCACAATGGGCGGACTCGAAAATACTGGAGACATTCACTGAGTTTTATAGCTCCCTCTATTCCCAGCCCGCAGAACACACCGAGCAGCATATGCGTGAACTCCTCGGGCAAATCCCCACTACGGAGATTTCCCAACTGACTAGGGACCAGTTAGACTCCCCGATTACATTAGACGAGATAGTGTCGTCCATCTCCAACTTGCCCAAAGGCAAGGCGCCTGGCCCTGACGGCCTCACCGCCGACTTTTATCAGGAACACATTGCTGTCCTGGCCCCTCGTCTGTTCGAGGTATGGAACGAGGCGCTACAAACCTCCATCCTTCCCCCCTCCATGCGGGAAGCGGTAATCACGGTGTTGCTCAAACCGGGTAAGCCGGAAGACGAATGTGGGTCATACAGACCCCTCTCCCTCATGAACCTGGACACAAAGATCTTCGCCAAAATTATTGCCAACCGTTTCTTGCCAATAATGACGCACCTCGTTCATGAGGACCAGGCGGGCTTCGTTCCGGGCAGGTCCACCTCCCACAATATCAGGAGACTGTTTAATGTCATGTCCCGCATAGACCAGGACGCCCATGCTGTAGCGGTTACGCTAGACGCCCAGAAGGCCTTTGACATGGTCTCTTGGAAATATATGTGGCTGGTCCTCGAGACAATGGGTGTTGGCCCCAACATGATAGGATTCATCAGACTTTTGTACACATCCCCCGTGGCGCGGGTTCGCGTTAACTCTCTTACATCTGAGAGCTTCACGCTTTTCAGAGGCACCCGGCAGGGCTGCCCCTTCTCTCCGATTCTCTTCGCACTAGCGATTGAACCGATGGCGGACTATGTGCGTTCGAGACACTCCCGCAAGGGTATAAGATTAATAGAGGAGCCTGAAATCATATCTCTATATGCAGATGATGTCCTACTTTACATCAGGGATCCCGCTACCCACCTCAACCCCATACTGAGAGACATCACTCGCATTGGTACACATTCTGGCTTCACGATTAATTACTCCAAGTCGGAGATCTTCCCGCTTACGAAAATTACCACACACCCCGCTTCTGAATATCCTCTGCGTTGGGCCCCTAACGGTATTAAATACCTGGGAGTACATGTATCCCTCACTAAACCCACCCTACTTACCGATAATTACTCCGCTGTGGCGCGAACTGTTGAGACAAAAATTTCACGCTGGCGCACTCTCCCGTTGTCCTTTGCGGGTCGACTGTCCTTGATCAAAATGATCCTCCTCCCCAAGCTCCTGTACACCTTTAGCAATGTGCCCCTGTGGCCTGGGAAGGCATACTTCACTAATCTTCACACGCTCTGCGCACAGTTCCTCTGGCATTCTGGTGCGGTGCGCAAAAAGTGGACTGACATGGCACTCTCGTACAGACGGGGGGGTATGGCTGCCCCTGACCTGGCTACATACTGGTTCGCGGCCCAAGCCCAGTATGCCACCCACTGGTACCCTGGCGCCCCGGGTCGCCCTCACGTCAAGCTGGAACGGCTGGCATCCTCGGGTATTAATCTGATGACCTTAGTTCTGCACCGACATTACGCACCGGACTCCCCCATTGACCCCTTAGCCGCGACATTATTCGCCTGGTCACACATACTAAACCCATCGCCTGGGACTTCTCCGTATTACAAGTGGCTGCCTGTCTGGGCCTTCCCGGGCCTGGAACCCACGCACGATGCGGCCTTGACCCGCCACTGGGAGGCGTTGGGATATAGGGCACTGTCTGACTTCTACCCAGAGGGCAAATTTATAGATCCCCAGACGTGGAGGCCGGGCCACACCAGTTCTCCCTTAGAGACCCTTCAATACTTCAGGCTCCGCGCTTCGTTCCGTACTATGTGGCCCTCCTTCCCGAACGAACCCCCAGACGATCCTGCTTTAGCGTACATTGCCAATTCGGGCGGGGCACGGGGGGTTGTCTCATCACTCTATCACATCCTGCAGGATGCCTCCCCTGCCCCGATCCTTGGGGCGCGCAACAAATGGGCTGGTGAGTTGGGTCTAGAGATACCGGATGGGTTATGGGAAGGCATGTGCCTACACACCAAAAGAGTTTCCTTCAACTTTCGCTTCCGGGCCATGCAGTATAAACTCCTCAACAGGCTATACTACACACCTCACAGGACTTCTGGGTTTGCTCGCTCCGAGGTGCGCCTCTGCCCGCGCTGCAGGGCCACAGAGGCTGATCACCTCCATATGTTCTGGTCCTGCCACAAGCTGTCCGATTTTTGGAGTGGGGTCATGAACACACTTAGTGCTGTAACTGGAACCACTGTCGATCCCGACCCTCTAGCAGCCCTATTTGGGGTTTGGGGCACCGAGGAAACTAAACGCCAAAAAAAGTTTCTAGACATAAGTTGCATGGTTGCCAAGAAATGTATACTTCAGGCCTGGCGGTGTTCCTCTCCCCCGACCCCTCAGAGATGGTTGGGCATGCTCACATGGTCACGGAACTGCGAGGAAGACTATCTGGCTACACTGCCTGCTCGTTCTCGTCCTAAGAACATTTGGAGTGAATTCACCTCATATCTCAATGACCTGTCTGATGCCACTTCGGAGTCTTCCCCATCCCCGGCACCCACCCATGCATTGTGATGTTACTCAGCCTCCTCTGTTGTTTGTAAAATATTGCAGTCATTATTGTAAAGATGCTATTGTGGCCCGTTGACAGCTCTGCGAGCCACTCGATTCATATGCTTGTTGTCCTATCGTCTGTACCCTGTGAACCTCTGCCAACAAAAATAAAAGTTTAAAAAAAAAAAAAAAAGAATCACTGCCCCTTTCACTGCACCACCATACTGCGAGGTTGGTAATGCTATGGAGGAAAAGCCAAGTGCTGTAGAATTTTCCTCCTCGTTACCTCCAAAAATGGAGGAAAAGGCTCTAATCCCCGTTAAAGTTGTATGGCTCCATGAATGATGATTTAATACTGCTAAAACGCCAACCATAATCTGGTGGATTTACTGCTGATATGAGAGTTAGTTACACTACACCAGTATAGTGGTATTTCCTGTGGAAATTCCGTCTTACTTGTAATGAGGCCCGTTGTACCATTGCTGCATGGAAGAGGCCCAAAGTGCAGCTTTCCATGGATGGGCACGTCTTGCCCTTCTTTCAAAGAAGCTGCATGACAATTTTAGATTTCCTGCTCAGAGTTATTCGAATGATGTGAAAAAACAGAGGGTGTTTCACAGCTTAGTCCCCAGGGATCCCGTACTCAGATGGTCAGGGAAAGGCCAGCGCTTTTGGATCCCGATCCTGGGGGTGGACAAGCGTGGGAGGATAACCTGGGTAGGGAGTCCCCAGGGAGTGTGGGAGAAGCACCTGATGGTGAGACATGGTATCCCCTTTTTCCACAACCCATCTAACAACCATCCAACCCCTATCCCTACTTATTTTATGGGAAATTACAGCTCCCATAATTCCTCCCCACTTCACATTGACAACACTACTGAGCCGAGGAAGATGAGGAATGAGGCCAGGAAGATTACCAGTACTGACTTGCAATAGCTCTGTCCCTTTAATGAGATGAGGCAGAGTCAGGCACGTAATCTTAACTACACACACCTGCCACTTGTTAACACTCCCTGTCAGGATAAAAGGTAGCGCATACAGGCACACTGTGAGTGAGGCTGGGTTCGAGAAAGAGCAGCTCTTTCAGGGCTGATGTAAACCAGGCATGTAAACCAGGCTATTGAAGTTGGAAGGCCCAGGGGCTGACCAGAAGTTGTGACAAACGAGAGAGAGCCAGGCGAGAAATCCACATTTTCAGAAAAGCTGTAAGCATTCTAAGACTGAAACCAAGTGAGCGGAAAGAAGAAACCTTCAAGGTGCTCCAAGGCAGCCCGCTACCCTCCCGGGTGAACAACAGAATTGGGGAGGAGCAGAGGAGGCATTGGTAATGGCCTTGACCTCTACATAAAAGGCCTAGAAGAAGAAGCCCAATTAACACGGCCAGTGAGTGATTGAAGGCAACAAAAGCCCGGTTTGTGTTAAACAGAATAAAAGTAACTGTAGCAAGAGATGAAGGTTGCACGTGTGCAGATAAAACACATAGTGGAAAAGACAATTGCTGAATTGTGACAAAAGTATACAAAGTAACAGAGTGGTCCTGCGAGGCGGAATCACACATTCGAAAGTCTCTGTGAAATGTTCTGAGTTAAGACAGAGCGGAAAGCAAAGGCAAGAAAGTAACCGCGATCCAGAACATAAGTTGAATGAGTGGAAAGTAAAAATATATGAACTTTGAAATGCCAAGAAGCATTGGTGTTGCATGTGAACTTTGAAAGATGCCAAGAGGGCAAAGTAAGAACGTATAAGTACCAAAAAGCATTGGTGTTGCATATGAACTTTGAAAGATGCCAAAAGTAAATAAGAAACTACAAGTACCAAGAGGTACTGGTGTTGCGAGGTGATGCAGATTGTTGATTGTTAGATGGTTTAAAAAGAGGTTGGAGTGGTCATGCAGAGGTGTGTGTGAAATCCTTTCAGTCTCAAAAGTCTTCGACAGTAACGAGAGATAAAGATAAAATGTGGGGAAGGGAAGCCCCCACCAAGAGAATGACAGGCTCAAGCCTGGCGGAGGGAGGCCTCTGTTGAACAGTGAGAAAGTGAAAGTTCATTGTGAAGGAAAACATGGGGAAGGGAACCCCCACAAAGAGAAAGACAGGCTTGAGCCCGATGGAGGGAAGCCTGTGCTGAACTATGATGAAGTTAAAGGTTAAGTGTGAGAAGAAAGAGAAGCTCGAGCCCGGCGGACGGAAGCCTGTGTTGAATTGTGGCAAAAGTGGAACTGAGTATTTGTGGCAAGGCGGACGAAGCCTAAAGAACTTATGGAACTGTTAACAGCTTGAAGCCCAATCCTGAACTGTTGAATTGTACCAGTAAACCAAAGTGTGCAGACTGACAGAACTGTGCCATCCACCCATCCTTTTTAAGAAGCTCTCGAGACCCTGCGGGGCTGAACGTGGGGAAGGGAGTTGTTACTTAAGCCATTCTGACATTTCTTTTGAGACGCTATTTATCCTTTTGTATTCCCTTCACACATTTTGTCATTTGAGAAGGAGGGCAAGGTTAGCTTTTGTTAGTATAGGCCTTTTTATTTTGACTGGACTGACTTGGACTTGTTTGTTATTTGTTTAATGGTTGAGACTACTCCCATTTTAGAGTTGAGGCCAGTTAGGAATCTCCCAACCCCAGCAGAATACCAAATAAAGATTTCTGAAACTTGCATCTATAGTGTCGGCTGTGGATACCAAGCCTTCCTTACAGTGAGGACACAAACTCTCCTGGATATCCCCCCCGTAGGGAGAATCTGACATATGCAAACATATTTTAGAGTCTGAGATTAGAATGTAAAATTAACCAGTTTTTAGTCAAACAGGGATGTCCATAACCTTAAAACAATCTCACAGTGTCAGGGAATTGGAACCCATTATCCATTTTTGGATTTCTGTGCCAACGGAGCAAGGGGAACACAACTCAAAAATAGATGAGCTTTTAGGAGGTTTAATTCAGGGTTGTTTTAAATTGGCCAATGCCAAACCTCCACAACAATAGTTGCGTTGTGGTTGGGATCCCAGAGGTACACTGCGCACCACTACGGAAGGGGATCTTAAGGCACGCCTCCCAGGGAGCTCTAGCGCATTGCCCTCCCCACCTAGCAATGCCCCTTTCCAGTTGCACGCTCCAGTGGAACGCTGATGCTGAAAGGAAACCCATACGTGGAAAACAGTCACGCTGCCCATTTTCCTTCTCAGATGGGCAGAAATGGATTATTTTATTTTGATGACTGTCAGCTGAGATGAACACTCCTCTTGTGAAAGAAAGCACTGGATTCACAGACACACTTGTGTTTTCACTGTTGTTTTATTCTTCTTTCGTTATTGGATTCGGATTTCTCCAGTAACAATTAAACCACAAAAAAAGACAAACACATAATTAAACAAACCACACAAGGTAAAAGGTTTATACACTATGCAGAGCAATTTCCCACCTTAAATGAGCTCTTGATACAAAGGCGTGTCAACTGTACAAAAAAGAGGTATCATTACAATTCGTCATTAAAAAGAGTGCATCCCGATAAAACCTAACATTATAATCCTTAAAAAACGTGTTTAAAAATTCCTAACCTATATCAGAATAATATGTGCAAAGCAGAAAAGAAATGTTGTTTTATTCCATTTGGCCCTTGGGATTTTGAAAACCTCGACCCCCAAAACGGTCTGATGTATAGTACTTAGTGGGCGAAAGCTTAGTTGCACATAAAGGGCCTGATTCATAGAGCCTTTTCCTATGAGATTGCGCCATTATAAAACGCCCAAGTATACTAATTCGAAGGAATATAACATTTAGAAACATGCATGCCTCCTCAAAATGCTTTTAGGCATTCAAATATACCATGGTCCTATGCGTTCATGCTGTGAAATCTCACCTGCTGTTTCACCTTTGCACTAGTGGTGCCCTATGCCCCCTACTTTGGCAGAGCACTATTTAGAAGGTGGAGTTCAAGAAGGAACAGCGGAAAATCCATTTGGCTCCCTGCATGTGAACATTCGCTTTGCAGAGACTGGTGCCTCCCCAATAACCCTTAATGTTCTGGTTTAAAGTGTTTTTTTCCAGATCGCATGAGAGGCAATTGCAGCCTGTTCTGCTTCACTGTGTGGGAAATGGTTCTGCGAGTGCCCAATTGCCCGTAGCAAACAGCACTCACTTCTGGGTGACCTCGAGCTCATAAGGAAAACATTTTTTTTTTTTGGGAGAAGAGGTTTAGAGCTCTTCCAATGGAAGCGTGTTAATCTGACTGCTAAAATTGTACTAAACACGAACTGGGTTATCCAGTCAGAGCAGCGAACCACTGTCCGATAACCCCCTCCTGGAAGCCACGCTGAACTGATGTCACGCTCTCCCTCTTTTCCCATGGCCGTAACAGATGTAAAGCATGTTTTTTTCCAAAAAAGCGAATTTTTCATAAAGGATGTCGCTGCCAAAGCCTTATGCAACGACCTCTTTTCGGCATGCACGAACAGATACTTCTGGTTAATATGAGGCTAGCCATGCTCCACAATGTCTAAACCTCTTTCCAAATTGGGGAAAACGCAAGTAAACACATTTTGTGTTGCGCAGCAGAGCATGGAGCTGTTTAAATATTTAGAAATGTGTGCCTGCATGTGAAGGTTGATTGACCATATTAAAATACCCAATTAAAATGATTATGCAAGCAAATCCCCTGGTTTTCCCATTACATTCAAATACTCTACAAAAGGCGTCAGCTTTAAAATACTTTACTTCCAGAAACAATGTTCTCTGCATCGGTGTCCAAGATTCAAAATATGTGTTCTTCCACAAGTGAAAACAAGGGTCTCTGGTAAACATTGACATGTTTGTGTAGTAGGGGTGAGTGCCCTTCTTTCTGTGAACTTACTTGAAAAAAGGAGTTGTGACTATTTTATAAAAATAAGTATGTCCAAAGGTTTTGTCATGATATGATAGGTTATTTATAACACGCTTAAAACCCAGAGGTTTCTAAGCACGAACCCGGGGATCGAACCTGGCGTTCTCCGTGCCGTCTTGCTTCCAAGGTGAGCACTTTGCCCCTGAGCTATCCTCCATTGAGATTTCTTTATTTAAGCACTGTTGGTAAACATGGGCACTACATTGAGCTTAGCAAAGTGGCTTTTGTTCTATAAAATCAATACCACATTGTGACTTTAACACTGTATTGTTTTGTTTTAGAATGTTCCAGGAATTGGGAGCAAGTACAACATTCAGTTTACAACAGAGGACCTCAAAACTAAAGTAAGTGTGAATACTAGATATGCATCTTGAGTCATTTCAGTCAGATCCAAATGTATAGTGCATGGCTAGGACCCTTTGCCTGTAGACCAATGTGTAACTAGTCCTCTTTCCATGGGCAACCGTGAGAGAGGAGAGGGGGATACATAATCAAAATGTTGTGTTCCTGCAGGGTGCATCCAAAAGGAACTGTTTTAAAACCAATATTTCACATTTCATCTACTATTACTCAAACTTTGAGTTCATGTTTATTTGTGCATCCAACAAGCAACAGATGATTTAATGCATTAACTGGGAATGTATTTGTTTAGAAAAATAAACAGTATTTATTAGTATTAGTGTTGAAATAAAAGCAGGTTCATTTCAGAATATTGACAATAGATTTGGGGCCTGATTCATGGATTTATTTGCGTGTAAAATCGGGAACTTCCCGCCAAACTGCATGCGAAACACTACTTGTCGATTCATGAAACCGACTGCGTAGGACTTCTCCAGGACTTGTGTGGAGTCCGTGCAGGCTCGGCACGGCTCTGTGAACGACTGAGTGCCTTGCGCAAGACTCCACACAGGGGGTGGGCGTGGCCTGTGTAGGTGCCAGAGTAGGGGGCGGAACACGCAAAATGGCAAAGAAGAAGCCAGAAAGCGGACGTTACGAGGGACAGACCGCAGGCAGTACTTAGCACGCCCACAAATGCGCACGACAAAGCGTATTCATGGATGTGACCGTCCGGAAGCAGGTGTATGAACTTGCGCAGAGCAATTGCATTTCTGGAGGTGAGTGTGCATGTCGGATTTCAGAGTGCGTACACACAGACTGGGTTCTGATCATACTTAGGGGTGCATATACACAGCGTAGCTTGGTGCAGGGACTGTTTACCGGAGTTCGCATGCAATTTGACCAGGAATATATATGCTTTCCGTGTACCTGTACACGTGTCCTCAGAGTGCTGGTTACAGTTACAGGGGACCCCATGCAGGATTCACGAGATGGAGGCCCGCTTCTGGGGGACCCACGCACTGTTTGAAGGGTGCATGTATTCGCACACAGATGTGCATGCAAAGGTAGCTGTTCTGGCTGTTTTTGTTTTGCATGTGGCGTGTTGGGGGTGTTCTGGGCGCAACCTGTGTGTATGGTAACTTTGCACAGTCAATTCCATAAATGTGCAGGCACATATTTTTTATTCTGCGTGCAGGCTCTTGCAGTGTTATTCTCGGCATGCACCAATTGTGGGAGAAATGCACACTTTTCCATGAATCGGGCCATTAACGCATTTCTTATTAGCCATAGGACATACAAAAATAATTACCAATTATGCTATACATTACTAATGAGAATATGTGTTAAAAAATGTACATACAATCTCAATATATAAGTATGATCACTTGATGAAATGGTAAATCAATGTATAATGAATGGGTCACTTATATCAATAATAATCACAGGCCATACATAGTCAATGCAGTCGAAGCGTGTGTTTCAGCGTCTACTGTAGCTAGTTCAAATGCTTTCATCAGGGCTAAAGAAAAGTAAATTACAGTCAGAGAAACGCCTCAATAGCCAAGACAGACTTCAATCAGTAGATGAGCAGACAAGCAAAGAATTATCTTAATTATCTTTTATGACATCCAGCTACAATGTACAAAATAAGTAAACTGCCTCTAGTTGTGCACACTAATTTGTCAGAAGACCGATAATTATATGAAAAGAAAAAAGAGTCCCAAACTTAAGCACCCTCGTGCCCCTTGCACCCCTTCAAACTGATCACAAACAATTATTTAAGTATATATATATATATATATATCACTTTATAGGAATGGTTCACAAAATAATAAGTCAAGTGTATCACAAAAAAGATTTAATCACAGAAAATAAACGTATATATATCTGGAGTCAAAAAATAACCATCGACACCATGAAGCTCTGCCAAATCATTAATCTGTCCTCTCATGTGCTCACCAAGCCTCAAACTTCGGTCCTTTCCCTTGGTCTCAATTTTTGTTCCACCAAGGCTTTCGACTACGTTCAGGCACGTCTAGATTTAGACACATTTTTTCGCAAGATTAAACTCAAGAAATTCTTCAGCACAAATCCCATGGTCATCAAGCCCTCTGTACATCGCACTGGCCGTACTGACCTCCTCATTTCGGATATTCCATCGCTCATGGATCTAGCTTGTCTGGAAGATACCCAGTTTGATCCTGCTAATGTTGAGTTTACTGACTTTGACATTAACCCCAACTGGGACATACATACCAGGCTCAAAAACAAATCTAAATTTAATCCACAGTTTCCCGTGGGTGGTTGTATTGAAGCATTCTATGATTTATGTGTCAGTGATCTGAGAAAATTACAGACAAGTACTGTCAGTGCTAAACACAATCTCAGTGCCTTACAACTTCAGGCCATTGGCGAATTACAAAACCTGCCCAACATTGTCATCAAGCAGGCCGATAAGGGATCGAATGTAGTGATCCAAGACAGAGTCCACTATGCTACTGAGGCCAATCACCAGCTCAGGGACCGACTGTGCTATGCCAAATTATCAAAAAATCCTTTTCTTGATATACAGTCGCAACTGAATAGCCTCTGTACCAAGTGGGCTGATATTGGCCTCATTGAAGAGGATCTAGCCAAATTCCTTGTTCCCTCCTGCCACACCGTACCTACTATCTATTTCTTACCTAAGACACATAAATCTCTTACTCACCCACCTGGGAGACCCATTGTTACATTATGTGGTTCCCTGGTTGAGCACTTGGCACAATTCATTGACGAGACTTTGTTTCCTTTTGTTTCGGTTCTTGCCTTCTTATTTGCGGGACACTAAGGATTTTTTGCAACACATCACCAATACACCTTGGGAGGAGGGGCTTCTTTTGGCCACCCTTGATCATCAAGTGGGAATGGGAGCCTGCAAATATTTTTTGGATACTCGTTCATTGAACTACCATGGCCAGAGCTCCATGATTCTAGAGATGTTGTTTTTTTGCCTCACAAACAATGTCTTTCTGTTTGAGGGTGCCTTTTATCGGCAAGTAAGGGGCACTGCCATGGGCAGTACCTTTGCCCCACCATACGCAAATCTGACGATGGGATGGTGGGAGGCTACTTTTCTATGTGACCTGCTTGCATCTAGTTTTCCAATATATCGACGATGTGTTTGTAATCTGAAAGGGTACTGAAATCGACTGGCAACTGTTTGTGAAAAGTATTAATACCAATCTGGCCAATTTACGTTTTACAGAATGCCATAGTACCACTGAGGTTATCTATCTTGATGTGGTGGTAACTTTAGAAAGATCTGGTTTTCACACAGCATTGCATAAAAAACCCTCCAATACTGCTCTACCTCTGCATGCCACTAGTTGTCACCCTATGTCATGTAAAAGAAGCATTCCCTACGCGAATTCATTCGTGACCTTGCATCCTTTGATTATTACTGTGCCCAAGCAGCCATTGATTTTCTGCAACAAGGCTATACCAAAAGAACTATAGAAATGGCCTACATTAAAGCCCGTAAACTTTGTAGAGATAAACTATTGTATGGCACCAAGCCCGATAAAACCACCATCGATGATGAACCGAGACTCATTGTCTCTTTTGATAATGCTTCCAACAATGTTCGTAGGATCATTGAATGACATTGGCGTGTCTTGATCTTGGATAAAAACCTGAGCCCCTTGCTCTCCAAACGCCCCATCATCACATATAAAAGAATACCATCGCTCAGAGACAAGCAAGTTTCCAGCTTTCTGCCACCCATTGACAAAAGTCCTTCTCTTTCCAATTGGATGGCGGTCTCCCCCATTGGCTTTACCAAATGTTCTAAATGTAAAGCTTGTGCTCATGCCACTGCCTGCAAATCTTTCTTACATCCGGTCACTAAATTTAACCAAACTATTAAGTACTCTATTAATTGTGACACTGCTTTTGTTGTCTATGTTCTCTCATGTCCCTGCATGAAGTGGTACGTCGGGAGCACTACATGCAAGCTCAAACTCAGGATTCCACAGCATCTTAGGGCGATCAAAAATTCAGATCCCGCGTACCCCATGGCTAAGCACTTTCAGCAAGTACATGAGAATGACCTGGATTTGCTCACGTTTTTTGCAGTGGCGCACATTCCCATTCATCCTAGGGGTGGAGACCGTGTTTTAAAGCTTAGACAATTGGAAACAAGATCAATTTTAGACTTCGACACCAAGTTTCCCAATGGACATAATCTGGATGTTGTATACGAATTGTTCGTTTTACAACTGCTCGAATGACAATTGACCTTTTCACAATTGACCGAATTGTGAAGGTCAATTGTACCATATATGTGGGGGGAAACCCCCCACAACCCCCACCCAACGCCAAACCCCCCAAAACCCATATATATATATATATATATTCGGTCAATTGTGAAAAGGTCAATTGTGACCCTTTAAATTCGGTTAATTGTTCATTCGAACAATTGTAAAATTGTAAATGAACAATTTGGGTAATACCATCTGGATGAGGAGCTTTATACGTTCTTGGGCACCTAAGCTTGATTAATATGCTTAACCATTATTGTGTTTTCTCTTTTTTCGATGTATCTTGATTTCTTTGCTGGTTTAGGTGTTTTTCCTTGGCTCTTATTCTATTTATCTTATCCTTGGCCTTTTTTGAGCTGTTGCAGCACGATTCTGTGGGATCTGAGCTCTTTATTGTTTTTTTTATTCCTTTTTTGTAGTCCTTTTGCTTTTTTAAACTTCAGTGGATCCATCCCCTTTTTTTCGCTGCCATCCAGTTGCCCTTTTTGCTTTGCATAATTGTATAAACAGGGGCTGCCATTTCCCTTTATATTTGATTTCAATCTTTCCCCAGCTTGTGCTAGAATCATGACTATTGGTATCTTTAGCTAATATGTATACTTTTTATGGCCAGAGGTGGATTTTGCATTTTTATACATACTTAAGCTGCTATTTTAGCTTTGCTAGTGTGCACATTCTGATGCTGCTATGTACTTTTCTAATGAGAGTGGTACTTTGCATTTTTGCACATGTAGACCTTGCAACCTTGGCCTTGCATATTTGTACATCACTATGGTGCTATCTTTGCTTGCACTTGCACTTTATTCCTTCTGCTATTGGTGTTCCTATGCCGTATGTTGCAGTCTTGCATATGTAGATATTGCCACTTTGGCTCTGGATATTTGCACATCATCATGCTGCTATGTTTGCTTGAACTAGCACTTTACTCCTTCTGCCATTGGTATGAGAATGCCATATTAATGTCTAGTTATGTGTTACATATCTGAGCTGTTTTTATTTTCATCATCGGGCCGGTAAATGGCGGATCTATGCTTCAATTTATTGTCATTGATGTATTTTCTAGTTTTTCAATTGTGTGTGGAATCTCCACTTCTTCAACTCCATGCGTATTATGACATTTTTGTGCTTTACTACTTTGAAAATTGCATATAAAACAGGATTCCACAGTGGAACTTTGGGTGTGCCTGGTGTGGAATGTGCGGCTTTGACCATGTTTTTTTGGCTATTTTGCTACGATTTAGATTCCGTGCACTACGCACTGCCTTGTCACCTGGCTCACATTGCTGGCCATTTTTCGCTTGTCCATTCTAACATGGCTGCAGCCTACTTCACTTCCCCAGGCACTTCCCCAGTGCCACTGACATAGCAAAAGGACTACATCTGTGAACTATTAATGTGCTCTTGTCTTTTTGTCTTTCCTCTCTTCACGTGACCAAGCGCTCAGTTGAGCGTGAAACGCAATGTGTGCGGGTCGTGCTTACGGGCGTCCTGCCTCTGTTGTTGCTGCCGCCTTTCCGGCCGTGTTTTTTTACCTGTGTTTTTGTGTATCCAACATTACGTGTTTGACTAATATTTCGTTGTGAGCTGTGCTACGTTTATTCAAATGGATTCTCCATCCGGCCCGCAGAGAGTGTGGTTCCTTTTCTCCTCTTTTTTTCTCTGATATATATATATATATATATATATATATACATATATATATATTACACGGCCACGGTAGTGGCTGTGTAGTTATGGTTAAGTTGCTGTTCCATAGGAAGAGCACTTTTTGGGCAGCCTATAACTCCGCTCCCCCTGGACGAATCCTCACCAAACTTTGCAAAGAAAAGTATATGGGCCACTCTGAATTTTTTTGCCAAGTTTGGTGAGGTTTGGTCCAGGGGGGGAAAAGTTATAGGGAGGTTCCCAAAATGTATTTTTTTCCCATAGACATAATGGGAAAAAAACTTTGCTCACGCCTACAGCCCAAACCGCTGGACGGATTTACACCAAATTGCAGCATGACCAGCGGCTTGGTCCCGAAAGCGTGCTTTTGTTAATTTGGTGTAAATCTGTCCAGTAGTTTTCTTTAAAATTACCAAAACGTAAGGCGCAAAAATTAGTGATATCTATGTACGCTCAGCGAACAGGACATGGATTGGCCAAGTGGCTTGCGTGATGTCTGCGGACATATGACATGCTCTCCGATTTGTTGAGGTGAAGCGTGAAGTGCGTCAGATTTTTGGAGACGCCCTCCATCTTGGATTCTCGTCCGGTGTCCACGGACATCGCGGCAAAACATATAAAAAAAACAACAACATTGCACTCGTCAAACTGATCAAATAATGTTTGGGAAGGTGAGGGGTGATGAGGATGGGATGGAATATGGCTGCAAGAAGCACAAAAACGTGTTAACTAAACAACATCCAAACGCGAAGAAACTACGTAGCGGTGTAGACCACGCTCACGCAGTAAAGCGCATGCGCAGAACTACTTCACCCGCTCTTGAAATATAACGTGCCAGTCAAAATGCGCACACACTTTCTTTTTCAAACTCGCACGTGCGCCTCATCCGAACACGGACAAGTGTTGAAGAAAACATGCAGAAATGATGACCGCGCACAGGAGTTAACGGAAAACACGTACCAGTGAAGACCGCGCACACGCACTGTAGAAAACACATTGCTGCAAAGACCACGCACACGCACTGTAGAAAACATGTACCTGCAAAGACTGCACACACGCGATGTACATAACACATAGCTGCAAAGACCACGCACACGCGCTGTAGATAACACGTAGCTGCAAAGACCACGCGCTGGCGCTGTAGATAACACATAGCTGCAAAGAGCACGCACACGTGTTGTAGAAAACACTTAGCTACAAAGACCATGCACACGCGGTTCCGAGCTCACATGCGCCTTATCCCAACACGCAAACGCGTTGCACAAAACCGCGCACAGGAGCTAACGGAAAACACGTACTAGTGAAGACCACGCACACGGCTGTAATAAACACATAGCTGCAAAGACCACGCACACGTGCTTTACATAACACATAGCTGCTAAGAGCACGCACACGTGCTGTACATAACACGTAGCTGAGAAGACCATGCACACACGTTGAAGAAAAACACGCAGAAATGACATGAATCCAAGCTCACACGCGCCTCATCTGAACATGCACACGCGCTGTAGAAAACACGTAGCTGCGAAGACCACGTACACCTGTTGTGAAGTGAAGAGGGGCCCTGTATGGAACCCCGCCTTCCCTTTCCATGGTGGCCATCTTATTAAAGGATTTTCCTTCCTACAACGGGACGCCGCAGGTGTATCGGTTTGGGAAGAAAAATCTTTTTTTTAGTAACCCGGGTTCCCACTTTGGGAACGCACACGCGTTGAACAAAACCGCGCACAGGAGTTAACGGAAAACACGTACTAGTGAAGACCGCGCACATGCACTGTAGAAAAAATGTAGCTGGAAAGACCACGCACACGCGCTGGCACTGTAGATAACACGTAGCTGTGAAGACCACGCACACGCGCTGTACATAACACGTAGCTGAGAAGACCACGCACACGCGTTGAAGAAAAACATACAGAAATGACATGAATCCAAGCTCACACGCGCCTCATCTGAACATGCACACGCGCTGTAGAAAACACATAGCTGCGAAGACCGCGCACACGTGCTGTGAAATGAAGAGGGGCCCTGTATCAAACCCCGCCTTCCCTTTCCACGGTGGCCATCTTGTTAAAGGATTTTCCTTCCCACACCGGGACGCCACAGGCGTCCCGGTTTTGGAAGAAAAATCTTTTTTTTAGCACCCCGGGTTCCCGCTTTGGGAACCTAGGGTGGTAATGGTCTTCATCCATTTAAAAGGACGTTATAGTTATGTTGCACTAATAGAAACCTATGAAATTCAGTTAAAAAAACTTTGTTAACGGGACGTTATCGTTAAGTTGCACTACTAAAAACAAGGTGCACTTTATGGTCAGGTCAAGAATAGTCTGAAAACAAGACCCATGGTTTGACCAAATAGAAAGATATAAGAATATATATAGATCAAAAAGTTTGACGGTTAAGTCATGATGTCCAAACTGTTAGAAAACGTATAAGTTATCAAATAGTTTTTTAAAACGATCTTTTATCAAGTACATAAATATATTTCTTGTACGACTGTGAAGCTGCAAACTCACCCGCTAGTCCAAAAAAGAATGGAGAATGCCGGTTTCTCTCAAGCAGTGAAAACGGCGCTTCCAAAATGGCTGCATTTTAAAATGTGTGCTTATACGTATTATGTCATCAAGTCGAGGCGTGGTGGCATTCTATGTAAACAGAAATAAAGAAAGGGGGTTGTGCACATGGTTGCAAGGTGAGATGAAAAGATGAAGGAAATTTGATCCAGTGATCGGTCAATAATATATTTGAATTTAAAATATAAAACAACATTTTGAGACAAAATTAGAACGTGACTTCGGTCATTGCATATATGTTTATCCTATGCCGACTTAAATCACTATGGTCAAGTAGTAAGCCATTGGGTAATTTTCAGTTTGTAAGGATCTAATCATTCTAACCATGTGAGTGGACAGTGATCTCATAGGTTGCTAATCAAAAGATGGATCCAGTTGAATGACTATACCTAGAGCACATTCACAATCTCTGTAAATACACTATATTCAGTACATCTATGCTTCTGCTATTCAATATGTATAATTAATTAATTTCTCCTTCAGAGCAATATTTATTGCATACAAATCAACAAGAAAGTCACAGAAGTCTATATCATTTGCTGGTTTATGTGGCAAGTAGTGTGAGATCCTTTCTATCTCAGAGGAAAGCCCCTAGATAGAACTCTTCATTCATTCCTGTTGGATAAAGCGAGTCCAACCTGTCTATCCATAATAGCACTTTTTGGGACAACTTTTTGTTGAAGTTACCACCTCTTGTATATTTGGTCACCACCTCGAGGATCACAGAGCGTAATTGTGCTACCGTATGTCTCTTCTCCAGGAAATGTCTTGATACTGGTAACTTATTATTATGGGTGCAGATGTTACTTTTATGATATTTCCACCTGTCCTTAGCACGTCTAGTTGTTTGCCCAACATCGAAGATGCCATACAGGCAACTCAATCCATATATTATATTACTTGCATCACATGTTGCAAAGTCTGTTAATGGGATTTTAGTTCCCGAGCGTGCGTATGCCTTTCATGATGGTGTTACAGTTGTTTCAACTCAATCAGCGAAAGGTATTATTCTTGCATTTCTGTAGGACCTGCTGTTGCAGTTTAGTTGGTTTCTCGGCTTTCACCAGATCATCACAGAAGTTTCTTCCCCTCTTGTATGCAATACTTGCTGATTCAAGAAACAATTAATTCAATTGAGGATCAAGTTTAATAAGTCTCCAATTTTTTTAAGTAGTCTTATAGCATGATGACTTTGGCTGGAAAATGTCATTGTGTAGAGAAAAGGGGTATCCACATTTTTGGGTTTAGGGATCAGGAGATTAGGCCTTGTTTGTACTTGGGCCGTCGCTCTTGCTGCTCTGTCTATATCAGATGGGTAGCCTCTGTCCTGATATCTTTCAGACATTTTGTCTGATTCCAATTTAAATGTAGACTCATCTGAGATTATTCTACGTAATCGTAGGAACTGACTATATGGTATATTGTCCCTTACAAGTCGTTGACTGAGATAACACTTGAACGTCTGCCTTTAATTCACTTATTACTTCACACAAGCGCGTTTCCCTTGATTCATGCTTACACTGTTTCTTTCACATCTTTAAAGTCTTCTCTTTAACTTCACTCGAATGCTTTAACAAATGCATTCCTCTTTCTTCTGTGTTTCAAATGCCACTTTGTATTGCACTCTTCACAACCTGGCTCTTCAACTCTTTCAGACTCATCGGGCTGACGTCTGTGCTTCGGTTTCCCAACGGTTCTTCGTTCTGAGGACAGGTTCTGACCGCCTGCCCCTCAGACACTCATGGGCTGTTTCACTGGCCCAGGGGAACGAGCACCTGCATATGCAGCTGCTGCAGGGAACCACCACGCCCCTCTGCTCGCATACAAGGAATCTCTTGGGCTCCCTGGAGACACGGCTCCCTTGCCACGCTTCTGCTCTTGCAAACTGCAGACTCAAAGCATCTCGGCAGCCCAGTATCTGGCCTCTGGTTCTGGGCAGCTCTGGCATCTCGGCTCTCCTACCAGCTTGCGCTTCTGCTTGCTCTCCTACTCGTTCATCCCTTTGTGAAAGACTACAACTTTTTCTGCAAAAAGACCAGTCAATTGCAGTCAGGTGTGATAAGTTACTAATGAATGCCTGACCCTGCCGGACTCTATTAATGGGACAACTTGGGTTCTTTATAGTGTAGGTTGCACTTACTTTCCCCATGTTATTCCTATGAGTAATCCTTACTGATCTTAGTTGCCTCTTCCTCGTCTCCGTATTGTTGGAAATGGAGAGGGGGAGTTGGGACATTGGAAATACCCCCCAAAAAATGAGGGAGAGTGGGTTGGTGTAACTTTGGGATTGGGGAAATACAATGTCCCACCATTGGGTAACCTCCTCCCAATCCCTTGTGTCCCTTCACTCAGGTGATCCTCTGTTTTGCTTTTGCTTGGCCACTTGGGGAAAACCTTAGGCTTACCTTTCCCCTGCCTCTGACAAAACAAGTTGCTGCACTCAGACAGGCAGAAAATCAGACCTAGACCATTAGTTGTGGTAAAAATGTAAATGGCTCATTATAGGCCCTTTATTCACTCCATATATATACATATTTATATATATATATATATATATATATATATATATATATATATATATATATATATATATATATAGACACATCATACACAAAATAAACATATATTCCGAAACATAGAAAAAGAGAGCATCACCGTTATCAATGTTGCAGAAAACACCTTCATCTGGGCCACTACGACACTGCTTTGTCCCAGAGCAGGTAGGCAAAGAGATCATGCGCAAAACGGGGTCTGGAGCGGAGCGTCCTCCCTCTCAGCGAAACTGCAACACCTGGGGGTCCAGATTCTAACTGTTGACCACCGAGGAAACACCTCTTCTCTTGATGGGAGCATGTCTCTGCCCTTCTCAGTTATGACTGCCCTCAGCCGAAGAGCATCTCACAAGTGGCAGGGGCAAAGAGTGGAATAAACCAGCTAGAAGTGGAAAAACCCAGCTTCCCTATCCTCGCATTAATTACCAGAACCCCTTTTCACTGGACCTGCAGAGTGCTCCGACTCCCCCTCTGGCTCATCCTTCAGCGGATAATACAATAACTATTCTCCACAGTAAGTCCACTCAGCAACAATATTTATGTGACCTTGCCTTGCCTTCGCTGCCGAGAAACATGTTTACTCAGCTGAGCCCACGGGAAAAGTAGGCTTTCATTACGGTGATGGTAGATGAGTGTCCAAGATTTCTGTGCACCAGTGCCAGGTTGTTTTAGCTCATATTTCGCATAAGCATTACATTCTCCCTCGCTTGTCCACTCTCATATCCAAAAGTGATGGCCATTCCCTGGCCACCTGAATGGGAGTTCCCAAGGGAGTGGGTGGGATAATACTGTCATGTTTGTCACAGTGTCCATTTGTATATGTGGTCCAAACAACAGGTTCTCATTGGTGCTATTTGTGGGGCATCAATAGAGCGTAGTGGAACAGGGAGGTTGGGCTTTTCGGAAACATCAGGTGAGGTGTAAAAGCTTATTGATATTGATATGGATCGTTTATTTGTATAGCACCTATACACAATGTGTTTCAATGCGCTTCAAGGCAGGGGAGGGAGCAAAATAATAATACAATAACATTCTTACAGGCCTTGAGACATCAAGAATGGAAGGGAGAAGTAACCTTTGCAACAGCTACTTCTACTATACCTTTACCTCTACTATACTTCACTTCCTTGTAAGAGGTAAACAGTGACAGCACATGTCCCATGCTGCAGAATCTGGCACAACATGGAGGACCACAGTAAAGTGATTCAATAACGGATGAGACCAACCCCAGTTTAATAATATTAATAATACCAACAAACATCAATGTCATCAAACGCTGTAAAACAGAAAACAAGCTTGTAATAATACTTTAATTTCTCGCATATTGTACTGAAACCATTGCATATATATATTCAATGAAACAACGTTAAAGTCTAGTTAAGTTGACTAGATTCTTTGCAACAAAACCATTGAAATTCAGCAGATGTGGGAAGTCACAGTATATTTTATTTTAGAACACTACCAGATCACTAGCCATGGGCTTTGTGATGTCATCGTTGATGACCTGAGTGTTCGTTTCAGTAGTCCACAGTGGTGGCACCAGTTATGGTTGCTTAGATTACTATAATTGGAAAATGTCTGGGGGGTTTTGGTTTTAGTTGTAACCATAACGTCCCTTTAACAACGTTTTTTCACTGAATTTGATAGGTTTTTATTAGTGCAACCTAACCATAGCTTCCCTTTAAACAAAGTTTTTTCATTGAATTGTATAGGTTTTTACCAGTGCACTTTAATTTGCTACAATTTCCCAATATCATACTCACCCCCAATATATCAGCAACATAATCTGTGTCATTCCCCACCTCCTAGTATCATCCTAAACACTTTAAACAACTTTTTACACCATGTTTTCATCTGACGTCACCGCAGACTTCACGAACAGTGTCATGTGACGGTACGCATGCACGCCGTGATGACGTGTTCGCAGACGGGTCCGTGCTTCGTGTACATTTCGAGACTGCATTTGCAGCCGATCTAGGAAGTTTCAAGCTAAATGTCTACCCTTCCACAGCTTCAAGACCCACCCTTGCTAATTTTCGAATTTCAATCCAAGAAATGCCGCTATTTAAATCAAAAATGGAGTTAGCCATGGCCATCCCTCCTCCCCAGGGTCCACAACCACCAATATCACCACAACCAGCAGCTGGAGGGCCTGGACAAGAGAAAAGGCACAATGATGCAGGGGAGCATCAAGAGGACCAAGAAGATGTGATAGAGGAAATGCCTACATCCAACACCCAGAGAGAATCATGGGTGTGGTGGTTCTTTAAGACCGTACAAGGGGTACCAAATGCTCAGGCTATCCAAGTTAAATGCATTGAGTGTGGAATCATACTTAGTCGCGGACAACACAGGCAGTACTCTTTTGGTGCCACTGCCATGCACCGCCACACCCGCTCACCACCCAGGTACTCTGTGAGAAAGGCTGTTCCTTTCTCAGGAAGTAGTAAGCTTTCTTCCTCTACCTCATCTTTCTCACCACTCAGTAGTGGTTGAGGAAGATGAGGTAGAGAAAGACAGTCCACCACACAGGCTACTCCTGTGGAGCAGAAGATCCCACCAGCTACCTGCCAAGCCATAAAAGAGGTTGTTGATCCATATCATTCCAAAACAACAGTACTCTGTATTTACTGCAAAACCCCACTCTGCAGGGGGAGCAGTTTCGAAGTGCTTTCGAGGCTGTAATCAAGGAGCATGAGAAACACTGCCCCCTACATTAGATTCAAGGCATGCCCAACACCTTCCACTATCCACCTGCCCATCCATATCTGTGGTTGGTGCCCCATCCCTTGTTTCCTTCCCCCCAACGTACCTCATCAACTCTCCAACAAAAAAAAAGAAATACCCAAAAATATAAAAGCCAGAAAGACAAAAAAAAGGTTCCTTTAGGGGCCACCTTACACAGTTAAAAAACAGAACAAAAAAAATAAATCAAATGACCTTTTGCAGTCTGTATAGTCAGCAGGCTGTATAAAAGTCTGCGGACACCTGGAAAATTCCAGGGGTGGGGGAATTAAAATCAATTAACTTTTTTTTTTTGTTCAAAAATGGTGGCTCTTAAAAAATGTTTGGGGGTTTAGTCTACTGAACGAACAAATGTTCTACTGAAAATAATGTTTTTTTTATAACTTTTACAAAAACTGCTTCTATTTTTTTCTGGTTTTCTTTTTCATTTACTACAACTACTAAAATAATACCACACAACATATTTCATGAGTTCACAAACATTGTTTCAGTGCATTTTGGAAATTTAAATGACAAAATCTGATTTCCGACATCAGTCAAATCCATTATGCCGCCTCAAAAATATTTATGCCATTCAACTTGATAGTTGCGTTGTCAAAAGATGCCATTCCTAAACCAAATAAAAAAGTACACACACCTTTATTGACAGCTACTAGCTTCTTCCATTTCAGAACAAAACAAGTTTGAACCTCTTCATATTTGACTTTGATGGATTTAAAAAAAAATCATCTTTGCAGCTGGAAACAGTTCCATTAGGCTTTTCAACATATCCTTCATGGCAAACTGCAAAGATCCTGCAGTCAGATAGCCCAAAATGCTGCTTCCACAATGCACAATAATAATATCTGGGCGTTCAAAGTGAGTCATTCACTCACAGAATGGTAATAAAGTCGCCCATGTTAATCCACAATCTGCATACCACGAAACTGCTACTTCTTCCAATCCAATAGTTGCAGAGATGCCACGAGATTCAGTATAAACCTTCAATGAATGCATCCAAGAATCTCTCACCATCCACAGACTCTGCTTCTTCATAGCCATATCCATAGCCATCTTTGCTACACACAACAAAGAAAACACTTGCAACCCTGTACTCCGGTAGACTTCAACTCCTCCTCCACAGCCACAAAGCCTGATTGGCTAGTCCCTCCAGAACCACAAAACCTGATTGGCTAGTCTCCCGATGGTTGTGGCCAGGCAGTAGACCCGCAAGGGCAGTGCTGAAGGGGGGAGGGGCTACTGGTGTCGACAAGATATAGGGCCTGGAACCTTTGAGGTTCATGAGGGACCAGACCACCAGTCTGAGTGGCAGTGGTATGAGTTAGCAGGGAAGGGATCGAGGGAAACAGGAAGAGAAAAGCAGAGTTTTCAGACATTTCCAGAACTTTAGGAAGTCCGGCTCAAGTCTGAGAGGGGCAGGGATGCTGTTCCAAAGAGAGGCCACAGCCAAAAAGAGAGACCTGCCTCCCACTCTCTGTTTGGAGAGGCTTTTGACAAGTAGAGAATTGGATTGGAAGAGCAGAGGGCCCTAGCACAGGAGTATTTAGGGAGAGATAGTTACAGGTAGCATGGTCTCGGGCCCCAGAAAGCCTTGTCGATGATACAGAGGATCTTGGAAAAGTCTTGCAGCCCTATTCTGGATTAGGTGAAGGGGGCGTAGAATGAAAGGGGGAGGTTGAGGAAGAGGCTGTACAGTAGTCCTGCCTAGAGAGGACTAGGACTCTGGAGCCGTTGAGCTTCTGGGGGAAAGTGAGGAAAGGTAGAATGCCTGTAAGGAGGTGAAGCTGAAAGTGGGCCTTCTTGACAAGGTCCAGAATAAGGAGTGAAGGAGAGAGAGGAGTCAAAGATGACCCCAAGCATTTTGGCCTCACAAGATGGTGAGGGTAGAAGGCTCAAGGAGGGCGGCCAGAGCATAGGAGGGAAACAGGGCACAGGTGTCCCAATAAGAAGGATCTGTGTCTTACTAGCATTGAGACAGAGATTGTAAGCCGCACACAATGCTTGGATTGCGGTCATACACTCAGGGATCAAAGACGGGGAGGAGAAAGCAGTAGAGGAAAGTTTCAGGGAAAGCTGTGTGTCCTCAGGATAGCACTGGAAATGAGGAGAGAAGAAGGAGATCAGATGTGCCAGAGGGACAAGGTGGATATTGAAGAACCACATTGATAGGATGGAACCCTGGCGAATATTGCAGGTAGAGAATGAGGTGGTGGAGGAGAAATGGCCAAGTTGCATCTGGGAAGGTCAGTTAGTGAGGAAAACAGGTCAGCCAATTCAGTACCCAGTCCGTGATGCCGAAGGTATCATGTATGATATGATATGATATGATATTATATGGCATTTATAACGCGCCTATACATAAGTGTTTCAAGGTGTGTTTCAAGTGTTCCTAGCCATTTAATGAGGATAGAAAGGTTGACCATGTTAAAGGCGAAGGAGAGATCGAGGAGCACTATCCTCAATTGTACTATGATCATAAATACCATATACACTTCAATGATATCATTCCACCATATTACAAATACGGCATACTCCCCTTATGGTGAATATAATAACTATACACATATTACTACAGTGTATGTGGCCATTGGCCAGATTCTTGGGGCACGGCCTACAGCCATGCCCCCAAGAATCTGGCCACTGGCCACAAACACCACAATATAATTAAACCATATAACAAGTACGTACAATACACCTTCAAATAACAAGACCCACACAGAACCCCCTGCAATCCAAATGATGTCCACGGACAGCAAAATTGATTGCAGACTTGGCAGCACCTGCACACCTTTTTTTCACCTATATAAATAGCTCCATGACAAATTTATTGCACTCCGCCACCCTTTCCAGGCCCTCTTTTGGCCACCAAATAACCTCAAATGCATTTTCCAGACTTTTTGCTCACTGTTGTGTCCGCGGTCAGCGGCGGTGGTCCGGGGACCCAACATGGTGACCGTTTAAAAAATTATGACGCACCGCATGTTTTTCACCATCCAATGAGCATGCATTTTTGGTGTCCGTGGTTAATTTGCTGTTTCCATAGGAAGAGCACTTTTTGGGCAGCCTATAACTCCACTCCCCCTGGACGAATCCTCACCAAACTTTGCAAAGAAACGTATATGGGCCACTCTGAATTTTTTTGCCAAGTTTGGTGAGGTTTGGTCCAGGGGGGGAAAAGTTATAGGAGGGGTCCCAAAATGTCTTTTTTTCCCATAGACGTAATGGGAAAAATACTTTGGTCACGCCTACAGCCCAAATGCTGGACGGATTTTCACCAAATTGCAGCAGGACCAGCGGCTTCGTCCCGAAAGCGTGCTTTTGTTAATTTGGTGTAAATCTGTCCAGTAGTTTTCTTTAAAATTACCAAAACGTAAGGAGCAAAAATTAGTGATATCTATGTCCGCTCCGCGGAGACACTTCCCTGTTCGCTCAGCGAACAGGACACGGATTGGCCAAGCGGCTTGCGTGATGTCCGCGGACATATGACATGCTCTCCGATTTGCTGAGGTGAAGCGTGAAGTGCGTCAGATTTTTGGAGACGCACACCATCTTGGATTCTCGTCCGGTCTCCACAGACATAGCGGCAAAACATATTAAAAAAAACAACATTGCACTCGTCAAACTGATCAACTAATGTTTGGGAAGGTGATGGTTGATGAGGATGGGATGGAATATGGCTGCAAGAAGCACAAAAACGTGTTAACTAAACAACATCCGAACGCGAAGAAACTACGTAGCGGTGTAGACCACGCTCACCCAGTAAAGCGCATGCGCAGAACTACTTCACCCTCTCTTGACATATAACGCGCCAGTCAAAATGCGCACACACTTTCTTTTTCAAACTCGCACGTGTGCCTCATCCGAACACGGACAAGCGTTGAAGAAAACATGCAGAAATGATAACCGCGCACAGGAGTTAATGGAAAATACGTACCAGTTAAGACAGCGCACACGAGCTGTAGAAAACACATTGCTGCAAAGACCACGCACACGCACTGTAGAAAACACATACCTGCAAAGACTGCACACACGCGATGTACATGGTGACCGTTTAAAAAATTATGATGCACCGCATGTTTTTCACCATCCAATGAGCACGCATTTTTGGTGTCCGTGGACATCCAGCCACCCCCTGATTCGGACTCTGATCGGGAAATGAGTCAGCAGACTGGACACAGATATCACTATTTTATTTGTACCTACTTTTTGGCAATTTTTTAAAAACCTACTGGACGAATTTGCACCAAATTTACAAAAGCATACTTTCCGGAACAAGCCACCACTCCTGGCGTAGGTTTGGTGAAAATCCATCCAACGGTTTGGGCTGTAGGCTCAAACAAAAATGTGTTTCTATCATGTCTATGAGGATTTTAAAAATGTTGGTACCCCTGCTAAAACTTTAACCCACCTGGAGACAAAACCGTACCAAACTTCACAGAATCATTCCAGGGGGGCCATATACTTCTTTTGGAAAGTTTGGTGAGGTTTTTCGTCCATGGGTGAAAAGTTATAAGCCTCCCAAAAAGTGTTCTTTCTGTTAGTTGAGCAACTTAACCATAACTACAGGGTCGCTACCATATATACACTGACATTTTTTTAGTTACGGTGCAGTTAAGTTGAGCAGATTTTACACAACAAGACTCTTGAAATTGAGGCGATCTGGGAAGTCATGACAGCTTAACTCAGTTAAGTTGCTCAACCCATCGGAAAAGCACTTTTTGGCCAGCTTATAACTTTGCCCCCCCCAGATGAATTCTCACAAAACTTTGCAAAAGAAGTACATGGCCCCAGATTGATTCTGCAAAGTTTGTTTAGATTTTGTGCAGGGGGCAAATTTTAGGGGGGGTCCCAAAATGTGTGGGTTTTCCCATAGATGCAATGGAAAAAAATAATTCCTCAAGCGTACAGCCCAAACCGCTGGACGGATTTTCACCAAATTTGCATCAGCAGCGTCAGCCTGGTACCGAAAGCATGCTTTTCTACATTTGGTGTAAATCCATCCAGTCATTTTTTTTTTAAACGACAAAAAAAAAAATAAAGAATCATTTGTGAAATCTGGGTTTGATCCGCGGACTCACTTCCCTGTTCGGTGCATGGACGGGCCTCCAACTGGCCGTGAGGGTGGCGTGAGGTCCAAAGACATCAGAAGCACCCACTGATTGGATGGTAAAAAGCGTAAGATGCGTTATATTTTTGGGAAACGCCTGCCATGTTGGATTTGCGCAAGCGTCCGTTGTCCGCAAACATCGAGGTAAAAACATATCAAAAAACATAACATTGCACTTGTCAAACTAATGAAACAATCTCTGGGGAGGTGAAGGGGTGATGTGGATGGGATGGGATGGGATATGGCCATAGGAAACCCAAAAAACGGATGGTTTTTCAACTCCGACATCCGCGAACAATCTGGATGTCCCGGGCAGTCCTGTAATGTCCACAATCATCTCAGATGTTCAGGGGCATATATGCCTATTTTGGAATTACAGGGTTGGTGAAAAGCAGTTTTTGGATGGCTTGTAACTTTGGCGCCACTCAATGAAACTGCATTTGCCCCCTCATTGATGACAAAACTGATGACATCACATAAATAATAGATTTTAATAAACAGTCCCTACAAAGGGTTGAGTTTATAATGTTGGAAACAAGATGTTAGGGGTGATTGGGGGACCTATCATTAAATACTTAATGTCTTAAAGAATGTTCACATGTTCACATGTAAACAAATCATTACATTCTAGTGTTGTTGTAAATAGAGGAACCTAATCGCATACATATATAGCAATGGTTGCAGCATGCACCATAGAAGTATAATATTTGTAATCTTGTCATTTCCGATAGTGATGTCATCTTTCCTATCATAGGTGTTGGTCTTAGCAGTGCGCGGTGGTGGCGCGAATTACGGTTGCTTAGCTGACAATAACTGGCGAATATCTTGGGGTTTTCTGTTTTACTTGTAACCATAACGTCCCTTTAAAAACGTTTTGTCAGTTCAGTGTGAAACGCGTTGTTTACAGGCCGTGCCCTATGGCGTCTTGCCTCTGTTTTTGTTTTGCTGCTATTCCATCCGTGTCTTTGTAAATTAATAAATGTAATAATTCTTGCTACAAGTTTTTTTGTTGATTAACTTGCTTTGGAGGTCTAATTGGCCTGCAGAGAGTGCGGTTCTTTTTTCCTCTTTTGTTTTGATATATATATTGTGCGGGTCATGCTTACGGGCGTCCTGCCTCTGTTGTTGCTGCTGCCTTTCTGGTCATGTTTTTTAGCTGTATCTTTTTTGTATTTATCATAAATTTATGACCACTCCTTTGCTGTGAGCTGCGCTATTTTTATCTACATTGGTTCTCCATTTGGCCCGCGGAGAGTGCGGTTCCCCTTCTCCTCTTTGTCTTTTCGATATATATATATATATATATATATATATATATATATATATATATATATATATATATATATATATATCCTTTCTTGCAACTAACATTTACTTACCTTTACTCCTTACACACACTTATCGAGATACTGGGCCTCATTATGAGCCTGCCGGTCCAGAAACAACGGTGGCGGTAAATCTGCCACCACTGTTGTTTCCGGACTGGCTGATTCGGAGTTCTGCAGGCGGGAAGTGTCCCTACCGCCAGGTCTGTCCTGGCGGGAGTAACGCCACCCGCCTGTAGGCGGAAATGGAAACACCGGCTCCGTCATAGACGGGGGCGGTGTTTCCATTGTCCCCATCCCCATGGAGTCCTATGGGAATAGGGATTTACGGAATTCCGCCTCTGGAATTACCGGGTCACCGGGATTGTAATGCCCCGGTGATTCCGGCAATCATGGAGGCGGAATGGTATTTTGGGTCCGGTGGCAGCCTGCCGGTTTTTCCTGCACGGCTACTGCCGGACTTGTAATGAGGCCCAATGTCTTATTTCAGAAGAACACAAAAATGCTGTATGTTTAAAATTTGAATATGGATAACATCCGGTGATCTTAGAAATAGTTATACATAATTTCTAATGGAATACGTTGGATTGCTAGTCAACATAATTGTAATTATTAAACTCTAATACTCCATTGTTGAAAATTCTTGCATCATCTTCTAAATTTTTTATATTCTTATACAGCATAGAGAAAATATTTAAAACGTACCTCTGTCAGATGTTTTCTTCATTGTGATCAGGTGTTAGCCTGCAACTTGAAGTATCTTACACCAATTCTGAGAGCTTGGCCTATGCTCAACACCTACCAGTAGGTCGGTTGTCGCTTTCCGGAATAATACAGAGCTTCCATCCTAGAACTTGGTGGAAAAGCATGGCAAATGGCAGACATTTGGAAGCTCAAAGTGACATGTCTTTGCACCCTTAGATTGTTTTGTTTGTAACATTGTCATTTTATCCTAATTACAAGGAGCACAGTTTGGATGCCAAGTTGAGCATCAAATTAAATGCAAGAAGGCACATTTGTCTGACTCACCTCGCATCCGTCATGATTCAACCAATCTTGCTTTGGCAGTCTCAGTTGGGAGCTGAATGTCATCGTGATCTTGCTATCTGGAATCTCTTTCCCTATCGGGTCTCTGGACTGGTCTTGCTCCCACCTGCTCAGAATTCTTGTCTTCTTTTGTTTCTTGATATTACCCAATTCTTTGTGATAGCCCCAAATATTCTCATCTCTCCTCTCTTGCACAATGCACGGTACAAGCCTGTGTGTTGGGTATGTTTACTCTACTAGAGTAGTTCCAACACCTAAGTTCACAAACATGTTAAGTTGTCAGGGCGTGTAGCACTGCCCTCTCAGCCTGTTGTCTTCTAAAGAAGCATTGGTTTTGATATGGTGGCAGATTGCCCTCCTTCCACGACACAGATCACTCTTTCACAGCTCACAATTGGTGTAGTAGAGGAACATTCGCTTCCCTTGAATTTTTGTTTGCTAGCAGACACCCAGAAGTTGACATTCTCTACTAGCAATTCATTTTTATATCCCAGGAGGTATTCTCAGGTAAAAACCCTCCCACTCGTTTGGTCCTCTGCTGGCGTTCAATCACCAAATGACCATGTTAAAGTCCAGAGAAAAGCACTTTGCTTTCACAATGTATTTAATTTGTTTAGTTATTATTAAAGTCTATTCAGGAAGGCTACATGCTATTAGAACCCGAGACGCACACACAGGAGGCTCTTGTTTAAAATAATTGAACGTTTTTCATGCACCAAACATATGCACGCTTGGAAAACAAGCAGCATTTGGTCACTGAGAGAAAAATAAAGATGTCTGCCTTGAAAACAGAAAGGGAGTTCCCTCCCAAAAGGAGTCCCCTTTCTATGCTGGCCATTGAGAGGAGCGGGTGGATCAGCACGGGGAGCCAGGGGCCGAGAGGGCCCGTGACAGAGAGGAACCACCCCGGGAGTCAAACACAGGCAAGTCAGAAGAAAGCCAGGTTGTGTACATAGCCCTTCAGATGGCTGTAATAGAGGGTAAATACCAGCATTATTGGAAGGATAACCTGTTGGGATCAAAATGAGTGACTCTCCATTGGCATTCGCATGAGTTATTTGAAGTGATGTTATGTTATGTGAGGTGATAGAAAGGGGGATTGGCCAGTGGACAAAAAAATTGTGAGTGGAAAAAAAAAACATACGCAGATGAGGAGGGATCATGTTTGTATCAGCCGGGATGCATGTTTCTTTGGCAAGTTTCTGTAATAGGTGGTCCCTTGAAAAGCAACAAGGGACAAACTGGGGCACTCAATAGGCAAAAGAATTGCAAATAATCAACATATTTAAATAACTCAATACACATTTCTTGTTTTAAAATAATAGGATTATTTATCAGAGTAAAACAAAGTTAATTGAACCAATCAACATATATTTCTGTACATATTCAAATCTCCACATATACTTCTGTGTAAATTCAAATCTCAAAGTGGTAATGATACATACAAATTCTTGTGTTTCACGACTGTTTTTCAACACATTTTAAATCATATTGTCGCTTTGTCGTTCATCTTTGGCAAGTTCCCTGAGCGCATGGCTCTCCTAGAGCAGAAGTTGGCAGCCAATCACTTCTTTAAATGGGAAATAGCAGAGGTGCTCAAGTTATGATTGACGTGTCTGCAACTCAGGCCTTTCTGTTGACTCTTGGCTTTGGAAACCGATACAAGCCGCATACATGTTTTTCCAGCAGAAGTGCGGTTACATAAATGAGTACGCTCATCAGTTATTTTAATAGATTTTCAGACGTGAACTTGCTGGACAGTGTGTTTTAGGCCCCGCATTTTCCTCAGGATGTGGAGTTTTCCGACGTGTCAAGCGTTACTGGAAGACGGCAGTAGCGGAGCTCGTCTGGGTGAGACACTGCACACATTTCCCTCGTGGCAGTGAATAAATAATGAGCTGGGCAGCCGACTGGACGCGTCTGCAGTTCTGGCCCTCCGCTGTTCTGTGAGAACTGCTCGAATATAAGATGCCACGGAACGCTCTGTTGCTGGGAGCTCTGTGTAGGGAAATGTGGACCATGTTACACTTTGTTAACGTGGAGCGGTAATGTGGGCCATGTTATACTTTGCAGTGCATAGCAGATAAGAAAGTAATTGCGCTGCAGCGCTCAAGTTTACCGAACTGTTGACGAAATGTGTGGGGATGTATCGGTATCCCTAAGTATTATCCCCACCAAAAATATTGCCGTACATATGGTCGTTTGTCTCGCCATAGCCGATATTTTTTGGGGGGGGGGTAATTTGTGGGAGCGGGGGTTGCAGGGGTGTCCCCCGCACATTTAAAAATATTGCAGGAGTTGCGGGGGTGTCCCCCGCAGGGTCCGTGGCTCAATATCGCCGGAAAAATATGGCGATATTTTTGTATTGCGATATTTTTGCGGGGCAATGTTTGCTTGAGTGTTGGCTTCCCCAGGCAAGAAACAACAAACTTCCAGTTTATTGAACTTGATGAAGAAATGAGTGCCAAAGGAGGATATGAGTGTAGCTGTGGGTTACGGTGCACTTCAGGCCTTATAGTACATGAAATAAATAAATATTACATGTGTATGCGGGCTGCTGTGACAGCTCGCTGACCCTTGCTTCCAGAGGAACCCCCGTTGCATGAATGTTTGTCATACATCCTACAAGCAGCCGGCGCAAAGAAATGTATTTCTATGTTGTATAAGTTGATGCAGACCATGGATACGGAACATGGTCGGTCTACCCGCTCTAGGTGGTGCAACGACCTTCAAATCGACGTTATGGATGGGCAGTTGAAGGCTATCTGTGCTCTGTCAAAGGGGGTGTCCTGAAAAGTGCCGGCTTATACACTTCAAGATTGTGAATAGATTGTATTATCCCCGTCAAGGCGGACCCTATTTCAGGCTGAGAAGCAGCGTGTATGTCTTAGATGTAAAGCTGAAAGTGCGACTTTGCTACATATGCTGTGGTCTTGTCCTGCTCTATATGACTTCTGTCATGCTGTTGATGTTGCACTCTCGGACATACTGGGTATACACTTGTCATTGACGGCCTGTGAGCATGTGCTGGACTTCACAGAAAAGTTTGTTTGGTTAAGCGCAAGCGCAGGTTTTTAAATTTGAGCTTGTTACTTGCTTAGAGAACTATTTTGATGAGATGGACTCATAAAATACTTCCTATATTTGAGATGTGGCTGAAGGATGTTACTTGGGCCAATGATGTGGAGGAACAGTATGTAACTCTGCCACACAGTGTCAGTCGTCCCAGGGACATTTGGTGTGATTTTCGGACATACCTAGCCAGAGAGAGTGCCCCAACATGATGGCTACAGGCTGCCCCTGTGTGACTGGTTACTCTGCGTACCAATTTGTGCTATTGTCATGCTCTGGAAACAGTTATGCTCTACTGATCATTACTTATTTATGATGATGCATCAATGCCAAGTGTCAATAAATAAAGGTTAAAAAAAAAATCTTCCTTTTTTACCACTTTGGCTCTCATAATCCTGTGTTTTAGTTATGACAGGGACGGATATCTGGCTTAACCCCACAACACTGTCACCACTGCCATTCTCCTCATTTACCCTCTACTGTCACCTGACCAAGAGAGGGGGAGGAGTTGGCCTGATGATGAACATTGCTAAATCCTCTGTCCCCTCACTCCATATGAGTTTTCTTCTCTCTCTTTTGAGTTCACTGCCACTCAGCTCCTATCCCCTTGCACCCTCACCATCCTCCTTATGTATCGGCCACTTCGCCCTCTGAAATCCTCCTTTATTGACCTTGACCATCTCCTTGACTCCCTTCCCACTGAAGCCACCATTACCTTCAAAGATGATTTTCACATTTCAAAAATCTCCGCTGCTAACCAACTTGGACTTGATGCTCTTATTTCCAGCCACACCTTGAACTACCTCTATAAGCTTCCCACTCACACCCAGGTCAACTCCCTTGATGTTGTGTTTCTTTCCACCTCCCTTGCCCTATCTAACCTCAGGATTGACCCCTCACCATCTGACCACTGCCTTATCTACTCAAATGCCTAGTCCCTCTGACAATATCGCTCCCTCCTACCAGCTAAATTGCCAATTCAAATTCAAACATGACTCCCGTGCCTCTCTCTCACTGAGTTCAGATCCTCCCACCTACACCCCTCTCCTCACCAGGCCTCAAGCATTGAGCAAAAATACAATGAATTAAACCGGTTCTCTGTGATCTGGTTGAATTCTTTTGGTCGAAAATGATTTCACTGAATGTATTTTTGTTTAACTTTGCCGCAAATATATGCAGGGGGAGATTCTCTGCAGCCCACCAGATAAACTCTCCACATTAGTTATTCACCTGACCCCACCGCCACATATATTTGCGGCAAAAATCATTAAACAAAATTCAATGAAATCGGATTCGACCAATTATTCTGCAGCCAGACTTTCTGTTACTAATTAAACCTAGCTTTGAGATCTCCATTTGAGCACTATTACCCTTCCATACCTTGCACCAACCTCAGACAATCCCTTAGCTACGTCACCCCAAAACCATCATGTGGCTCCACCTTCACTTTTGGTGTAAACTACATACCCCGACTCTCCTTACAGCAGAGAAAACGGCCCTCCTTGAGCTATTTCCATACTGCATGTCATCTCTGGTCCCACACTTGCAAACTCTCTCTACACTCTGGGCTATGCTGCCTCCTCACACTCAAAACTATATTATCCTACCTTCCAGCTAATGACTTTGCTCTCTATTTCTCCTACAACATATGTAAAAACTGAGAAGTATCTAACCCCCTCCTGCTCCCTTGCTCGAACTCTTTCTTCACCCCCCTCGCTCCTGAAAACCTTCTCCTGCATTCACCCTTCCTCCCAACCTCACCTTCACTATCAACTCATCCTCAGAACTGCCAACCCCATATGTGCTTCAGTGGATCAGCTTTCCCCCAAAACCATCAAAAGGTTTGAAACAATGACCTGCTCACCACTTTAAGCTCTCCTCCACCCTTAGTTCCCTGGACCTATCCAATGCCTCGATATAGTGTACTAACCCTTTCCCTTGCTACCCCTCTCTAATCCCAGAAATCAAGGTTCCGCTTTCATCTGCATGGACACTTTCTACTCCCTTTCTATTTCTTGTAGCATGGGCATCGCTGATCCCACTCCTCTCCCTGCAGGAGTCCCACAAGACTCATTCCTAATCCCTTCACCCTCTACACACCCTTCCATGGCAAACTTACTTCCTTGTTGGGTTCCCCATGACTGTGTTGCCAATGATACCAACATTTTCTTCTCCTTGGCCCCTAACCTCTCCCTAAGAATTACCAACTGCCTCTCTGCCATTCATCGCAGGATGGTTCTCTGCTGTCTTGTGCTCAACTCTTTTAAAAGTGGACTCATCTATCTTCCAGCTTCTAAGGCTCCTTCTCTCCTCCTCTCCCCCACTTCCTTCCAACCTCCTCTCATGCTCCGCCAAGCATTGCAAACTCTCAACAGCAATTTCAAGCTCTGGGGGTAATAATCCCATAGCCACTGACTCTAGGATCACCCTTCTAAATATGAGAAAACTCCTCTCCAAAATCACCTATCCCTCTGCCAAAACCCTTACAGCCCCCTGGCCCTTAGCTACCTTGATAATTGTTCAGGTCTGTTGGGCGTCCCCACCTACTCCTGTTCTCTCCTTGACAAAGTCCTCAACTTTGCCCCATGAACTCTCTACATTCTACTATGGTCTGTCTACAAACTTCTCCTCAGCTTCAGCTCTGTCTATGGCCTTGTCCACTCACCCTCTCCCTAGCATCCACTATCTCCCGCTCCTCTCCTTCTCGAGTCCTGTGCTCTGGCACCCTCCTCAACTTGTCTGTCCCTATCCCATCCTGTTCACCCTCTCCAGTAGTGTACCATCATTTTACTACAAGGTGGGCTTGAGCCATAAACACATTGGCCCACGACTAGGCGCCCCATAAAGTAAGGGAGTTATATTTCATGTAAGTGATTTTTTTGCGCGCTCCTAATTCCAGGCCAAAGTATGAACTTTTATAAACTGCGTTTATTGCATGGCAAGTAACAGATCTTATTATTAGTCAACTATGTGGTAATCATTTTATCGACTTTGTAAGGAGGAAAGGCAGAAATTAACCTGCCAGAATTTCAACATATGCTTGCATGCTATACAAAGATTTCGGGTTGTCTACATATTTGTGAACCTGGAACAATTGGAAAAAGCTTATAAACTTGGCCTCCTTTCACAGTCTTTCCAAGTCTTTCACTGTGTATTTTCCCACATTTGTGTACAGTGGTCTGTTGCTTGCTAGCTTGGTTTGTGCTATATAAATCAATTGCATACATACACATGAAGGTCAATGGGCTTCATTACACGGTAGGCGGTAAGGGTTAAAGGGTTTACTGCCTTATTACGAGGTCCCTTTGCGGGTTGGTACTTTAACGCCTGCTTTTAGCAGGCGTTAAAAAACGAACCCGCAAAGGGACCTTGGTGCTAATTACGGTACCGCATTTTGCAGTACCGTAATTAGCGCCTTCCCCATTCCCATTATGCCCTATGGGGGCAAAAATGGGAATGGGGAAGGGCCTTGGTGAATGGGGAATTACCGCCCCCGCTCACCTTGGAGTAGGGCGGTAATTCCGCCATCCACCAAGGCGGACACGGTAAAATACCGGCGGCAACCATAGCGCTAATAGCGCCATGGTCACCGCCTACCGTGTAATGAGGCCCAATGTTTTCTCATTTACTGCACAACATTAATCTGTATGCATAGTAAGTGCTAAGTGTGACAATTCCAAAAGTAGTTAAGTAGATAGACAGCTCCTTTCTTTTCTAACACAATTATCTCACCCACGCACTTATGTCATAAACATATGCTGACACATATCTCTCAAACCCTGCTCTGAAAGTCCTGACATTTTTAACGCATCGTTTTGCATTCTTGCCCAATGTGTTTTACTATTTTCTAGAGTTATGCACACTCAAGAACAGCCTGTGTGATAAAGGCACATGCTTGTAGACAGGTTGGCATAAACATGCAGCCTGTTGTGATGTATATCATTTTCAGTTCCACAACAAAAATATAATACGTTTTTTGTGCATCAATTGAGCAAGTATTCTCCACTAGCTGTCCGGAGCACATCTCAGTATACTAAACACGAAGGGGTGCCCCCTGTACACGGTGGTGATGGGGGTCAAAAGTAATCACATAAATATATATATAAATTCCCTGCTGTTGTAGAAGGATTCTGGTGCACTTAGAAACTGATTTGGAGAGGCACGTATCTGGAAGATATCACGCTTGGTTTAACCTAGTCAAATAGACATTCACTTATTATTTTATAGTATGAAAAGCTTCATGAATGAAGTTAATATATTCAGGAATCCAAGTAAAAAGTGAAAGAATCTTTGGTGTTAACATAATACATGGAAACATGAAATAGAAAAACAAATATGATATTCAAACTCGTGCAAGAAAGACAGTTAATTCAGTTAGTTAAAAACGGGAGAAAGAAGAAAAGGTGAGTACAAGCAATTAGTTCAAACATCTGATTTACATATCTAATTAGGAAAGAAATACTTGGTTGTTAATGAAAAGATTCAACAATTACTTCCTCATAGCTCATAAGTGGTTGTATAGCATTAAGAATGTGAAAAATATGTATTTTGTGTTGGTAGCACAACACTAATGTGGAATTCTTTTTAACCAAAACTCCTGAGGCAACTTGTCACTCTTATGGGCACAATATTTTGTGGTTGGGATTCAGTTCACGTTTTGGCATGGAGCCATCAAGTTGACATAATACAGCCTTCCTCAGGGCAGGTGGGTGCACCCTACAGGGAAGCAGACAAGATAGAGATAAGTGTATGTGAATGCTACTGCCAGGGGTACCTAGAGGTTATGACAACTGCCTGAAATTAAGCTAATCCCCGGGTATACATTTACCCATAATATGTGGAAAATGGGGACTTCCAAAAGTCAACTCTTTAATTCATGGACGCTACATCATCCGAGTGCAGCCCTCCTATGTTGTTAACGAATCCTGTGTGAATGGTAAAATTAGAGGCAGTAAAGATATCTTTGTACTTAGAGAGCTGCGCAATAGTCTCAAGCTAGAAACTTAAAGAGCCGCTAGTCTGCATTTGGAGCAACCCTAACATGGTAGGGAAGATGAAGTGGAATACCTGATCGGGTAGGTCAATATCTAAATTGTTATACATTTTCTGTCCTGCGGATGTCCTGCTGCTGGGGAGTCCAGGATACAACATCTTGTCCAGGTTTAATACTGAAAGGAAACCAGAGTATGTTTAAAAAATGACCTTTGTTCCATGTAAGGGCAGATTGACTGTCATAAGAAAAAGAAATATATAAAAATATATAAATACAGCCTACCTTGAAGGCTACGCAATCATCTCAGCGTGCCAGTGTAATAGACTTCTATTTAATTGAGCTGCTTGTGTCGGATCACGGGCACGAGAACCATGGAATCTTCAACATGCTCTGAGAAGAGAACGGAAGAGAGGAGGTTGATCAGTTTGACCGCCTTTTGTGGGGCATACTTGTTCCCATGTATCTCATCTAACATGACAGAGCATACCTTGGTGTGGTTCTGTGTTGTACCCAGCGTCTGAGCAGATCTGAGGACAGCTGAGCTGTGGCCGGCATAGCATGTTGGGCCATGGGGAAATGAGGGTGGTGCTTGGCCTTCATGCCACATCCTTTCTGCAGCATTAACTCTGTCGCTTCCTCTCATTCTCTCACGAAGACCCACTTTACTGGAACTCCCTTGCCCCTGACATTAAAAACAATATCCACTGCTTCAAATCAGAACTTGAGCTCCACCTGTTCACCTTGAAGGTGCACCTACAACATTAGTTCCCAGCCTGAATCCTGCCTACCTTCTCTGCTGCAACTTGGACCTCTCCTTCCCCTACCAATGCCTTTCGTCTCCCCGCCACAATTGAGTAGATGGTCTGCTCAGAATGTGTTCCTTGTGCTTGTAACACGCTAGGCCTTTCATAAGACACCCAACTCCAGCACTGCACAGACTCTCTTTGTTCTTTGTAAGTATGCCTCTTGCAGACACTTGTCCTCGTCCTTGAACGCATAAGTACAACAAATAAGAGAAATTCATATTTCTGGAATTTGCGCTTTTTCTGCTGTTGGAGAGGATGGTACTCATTTTAACAAACGTACTTAATTTTAGAATTATATTTTTCCTAGGCTAAAAGATATTCTTTTTATATAAAACCTCAAAAATCCTGATATGCAACTATTTATTAATGTTATTTATTGATTGATTTATTTATATGCAGGAGGAGCAATGCTCTTTTGATCAGAAATGAATATACAATAGATAAGAAACCAGATTTGATGGGAAGCAGTGAGCTTCTTGCAATGGGGTGAGTTTGAGGGACATTCTGACACCACGTTGTGAAGGGGAGTAAATGGAGCAGTCAGCGGGGACAATACATAAGTAGACATATATAGACATACATAGATTAAGGACAATGAACATTGACATTATTTAAGTGCCAGTAGGCGGTATGACCAGCTGTGCTCGGGATGTGACCATGATGGGTGAAGTGCTAGAGTGGAGGCAGAGGAAGTGAGGGACAGAGGCAGGTTAAAGGTGAGGGACAAATGGCAGCTAGAAGACAGATGAGAGGGAGGCTGGAAATAGCCCGGAAAACATAAGGATGATTATGTTAAAGCAGCTGACAGGTTGGACTTTTTTTTGTTTTCAATTATTTCTTTTCAAAATTAGGACTATGTTAAGTGACCTACAGATAAGTAAAGTTTGGGAGAAATGTACTTGTGACCACTTCCGGAAATTCAAGATTTTGTCTAGTGTGTAAGGAGGTTGAACTTGATGGGTCACTTTTCTGTGTACGTGAACATTCCACAAACCAAAGGCAGGCATGTCAAAAGTGACAAAAGTGTAATCAACCAGTTCCTGTGACCAAAGCAATGGTGCTACTTGGTAGATGATTTTGTACCCAACTGTCTTTGAAAATCTCAGAAAATGCCTAGATTAGAAGGATGAACTTTTGTTTGTGTCATTTCTAGACATTTACATATGCTTAAATAGAATGTATTGAAAAACATAGACTTTGCGATAAAAGTACAATGCTTGAAATTCACCATCTAGTAGAAAGGGTAAGAAGGGTAAGGGCAAGACCACTAAAATGATCAGTTAAATAAATGGGAAAAGGATGCTGGTAAATGACTTCTTGATGAATGGCTGAAGAAGTGGCAAGATACTGAAACACTGGTATAAAAGTCAGAGCCCAAGAGAAATGAAACGCATCATTAGCCAGGTGCACAGGGCTGGGGGCAGGGGGGATAGCTCAGGGGCAACGCGTTGTCTTGGAAGCAAGACAACACATGCAACACAAGTTCGAATCCCGGGCTCATGCTTAGAAACTGGTCCCCATCATGAGCTGTAGTTCGTATGTGATAGAGAAGGGAGCAAACAGCGCATCAGGCCAGGCATGTCTCACTAGTCACACACATTCCTTGCTGTGCCTGAGTACTGCCATGCCTGCAACCAAGCCCAAGACGAGGTCAAAACCATGACGCGAGACAACCATGATACGACTTCCGCACGTCTAGGAAAGCGGCGAAAGAAGGTCTAAGAGGGGTTGGCATTACACAAACCAAAGAGCAGGGGAGTCGGAAGAATCCAAAACGGATTTTGGGAACAAAACAGCGAGAATAACATGTCTGCTGAGTATTTCGAGACAAATAATTGTTGAAGGCACGGGCATGCCTGCATGCTGTTAGTTTATGCTGGACCTGTATGATGAAACAGTTGTAAGAGCAGAATAATTACTTGCACCTCCAGTCACTGAGCTGTCCAACGTTTTCATCCAAAACCCTTCTATAAAGACTTGTCGTAGGCCTAAGCGACCACGCTTATTGTTTCTTTTTTTAAAATATATTTTCTTTTCCATAGTATGAAATGTGAAGGAATGCACAGGGTGTGTTTGCATTTCACATAGAGTTGCATCAGTAGTGACTGGTCAGAGCATTGCTGGATGGGCCTCGTGTGCTCTGACTTGTCTCTTTGGCGTGAGCGATAGTTTTCCACTTAAACGGCAGAATAGAGTGGTGGGTCAACATATAAACCGCATATTCAGACTCTCATTAGAGCATGCGCACTGCAGATCTCTGTGGCCAGATGATTACGAAAGGGAGTTTCAACGGGCACGTGTTTCCTCATGGTGCAATTACAGCAGTGAACTCAGCCCACATTGGTGGCTGACAGAATTGCAAGCGCTATCCCAAAATTGCATGTAAACAATGTAATAGGGGAGACATTTTCACAATTACTCTTTGTCCTTAAGACCTTGCTCTCTTTTATAATTTATTTTGTCAAAACTCCTTAGTGTAGAGGAGACTAATTAGCTCGTTTTATGTTGAGTGATCGCTGTGTTGCTAAAAATGTTGCTAAAAATAAGTATTCAACTTCGCATACCATTTTTAAAGTGAGTATGGGCCTCATTACGACCCAGGCGGAAAACCATGGTGCTAATAGCACCATAGTCCATGCCGGTAACTTACCGACTCCGCCATGGAGAATTACCACCCCATTACAAGGTTGGCAGGGCGGTAATTCCCCCTTCCTCCATGCCCCTTCCCCATTCCCATTTTTGGCCCATAGGGCTCAATGGGAATGGGGAAGGCGCTAAGTATGGTACCGCAAATTGCCCACAGCAGTGGCATCCGGCTTACCCGCCTCAACAAACCCCAAAAACCCATTGGAATCTCCCATTATCATCACTTCATGTGGGGTGGAAGTAAAATCCAAAGCTCCCCCAGACCGGAGAAGAGGATGCGGGGAGAGGGGAGCAATTGGCTAAATGTTGCTAGGTTTGAGTAGGCAGCAGCATTAGCATCGCTGCCAGCCACGTGAATTGCCTCTGGCAACCTCTGCACTGAGTGGCGTCCTCTTCTCTGTTTAGCGGTGGTAGGAAGGAGGGGAATGGCAGCCAGAGTGAGAACAGGGGAGGGCAGCACTGTCTACCAGCCCCATATTACCCAACCTTCCCACTCACCATAACAACAGAAGCCATGACGCCATCTTTCAGAGATGTAAAGTGGCAGGTGCTGTGGATAGAAACAGAAAGTGACCAGACTACGTTACTAGGTGATCCGAGCTTTATGTTAAAACAGGATCACCTTCATATAGAAAAACTACGCATAAGAAATGGCGAACCGTGAGGAAAAGGCAGCAGCTCACAGGGATAAAATGCGTCACAGAAAAGGTACTTTTGCATCGACAGTTATTCTAAATGCACATGGTTGCATTTGTTGTGGCAAGAATCGCTTTGTAACAATGCGAAGGGGCCAGAACAGCTATCATTCCTATGACCCTTCTGACTGGGTCACATGACAGTGGGAGAAAGCAAAGAGCGAACACATTTTGATGAAGCCGATAATTCTGGGTTTGTAAATGTAGAGGATATGATGTTTTTTGTTGTATGGGGAAAGGGAGACTTTACAAAAATAATCATACCCTCTACATTTACGCAGCCAGACCTTTTGGCTTTGCCAATGCGTGTTATTTAAACTTGCCTATGGGATCTTTGTAGGAATACTATTTTTTTCTATTTTTAACAGAAGCCAGACAGGGCCTTAAAAATAAAACACATCACTGCAGCTCTGCCTTGGCCTGCCCTCGCCAGAGCCTACTACTGCAAATATTATTTTTAACAGTTAATAACAGATTCAGGCGGGCCCAAAGAAACCGAAGACAAATTATTTCTCTGTGTCCAGTCAAATTCTTGAAAATATGTTTTGCTTACACTTTTTAAATACTATTGGCCGATTTCTGGGGTGGAAAACACCATGTTAGAAATAGAAACAATCTATTTCTAACAGGGCGCTGGGTGTCTTTAAAACAATGGCCATAGCCCTGCTTGAGCCTGCCCAGTGAATTAGGACTTTGAATATCTTTAGAACCCTGTGCGGTGCCGTAAGACAATGAAAATGCTCGGAATGCGGGCTGTATTCACTAAAGAAAGCCCAAGCTGCGAGTATTTTCATCAGTGTAGGGAGCGCCCCTTTCCGCTCCTCCTTCCCACTCACCTTACCACCCATGTACTTTCCTACACGCGTGCTAGTGGTGCCTTTTTTCCCCCAAACAAAAAAGAAACGTACCTTTCTAGTGTGGTGCCGGGTTGCGCAGTGTTGCTGTCCCCCAGTCATTCATCCACATGGAAAATGGACTGCAGCTTTCAGTAGCACTGTGCGGCCCGGTCGGGCCACACAAAAAAGATAAGTTTCTTATTGTTAAGATTTTTTATTTTTTTTAAAAAACCATTAGCACCCATGTAGCAAACTACACTGATGCTAATGGCGATATGCCCCTCAGCAGCGGGCCGACCCTTTCGGTAACGGCACCGCCACCCTTGTTAAGGGACCCTCGCTGCACTCAGGCCCTTCATTTGGGTGGTGGGCAGTTACCTACAGGGTCGGCCCACCACCGAGGGGCATATTGCCTCATTTTAACCCTTTTACTAATCATTAGCTTTCGGAATGCTGCCCAACCTATAGAAATAGGGCGAGCAGAGTCAACAGCTACCTCAATTCAGCTACGCATTTGGCAGTAGGGATGATGAGCAGTAGGCTAGTTTAATACAAATGCGTAGCTGAACTGGGGAAGCTGTTGATTTGCTCGTCTCATTATATGATATTTGTCCTCTTGAGTCAAGCCCCCCTTAAACAAAAAAGAGGCACTTTTGCTTTTCGCCATATCTTTTTCCTGCTATAAAAATAGGGTCTATGGGCCCAGCAGAATTCATACAAAAAAGTTTCCATAGACTTTTAAAATACCATTTTGTGTCATGCAGGGGGACGCAGGTCACACGGCTTTGAGGGCAATTTTGTTTTTTGATTGGCTGGAGGAGTAGGCAATATGAGAATAACAAAGATGGGATCCAATGGGTCAATGAAAGGCACTCTCTGCATCCCAGAGCAGCTGGTTGGCACACTTGTCTCTAAAATATCCCTGCAAGAGCTATGGGGAGGCCTAAAAGATATGGAAAGCAATATGTTAAAATGACATAGAGAATATACACTTGGATAATATCAAAAAGTCAAGATGACCACGATAATAATTCAAAAAGCAACAAAGTCTTACTGGGCATGTTTTCTTACATTAGCAAATACTGTGGATCGTGAGAAAATATTCCTTTATTTTCTGGATGCTTTCTGGGTAATTGAAAAATCATGGGTTTATAGTGGTAAGTCTAAGCAACAAAATGAGTTATACTTTATGTCATCAAATGGTGGACAATGACTAATAATTTTTTTAACAACTTTATTTAAACAATTTCAAATAAAATACATAATTTCAAAACAACATATTTGGAAATAGTAAAACTGCAAGTGAAACAGAATAACAATAAATAAGTTAATAAAAAAATAGAACAGAGTCAATAAGCAAAGTGATCTAAATATTCCCACTAAAATATAACAATCACAATTTGAAATGATAGAGTCACAAATAAGAGAAAAAAAAGAAGAAAAAAACACAAAACACACTACCACACAAACACAAGACAAACACAAAAAATATCTCAACAAATTATCCACCCTAAAGTTGATTAAAAGACCAATTGGAGTCTGTTAGCGCTCATTTCAAGCGTAAAGCTCATTAAAAGCATTCCACTGCTCCTTATAAAAATCTTCTCTATTTAAAGCATAATATTTAATCTTTTCAAACCTTGATAGCAACTGCACCTGCACTAACCATTCATCAATACATGTTTCTTCCTCGTTTTCCAGAGATACAACATTTTTTGTGTCGCCACTAGAAACACCTTACTAACCCAACACAGAGTCGCATAACTCAAATGACGCGTGGCAATTGGTGATTTCAAAAGTGCCATTAACAGTGTCCTAGGAAAAGATATGTTCCAAACCAAATCAACTCTATCTAAAACATCCCTCCGAATTGAATCTTTGTACTCTCTTGGTAAATTACCTAAATCGGTCAGTAATTTGCAGATGGTGCTTGCTACCAAAGACGCAGTCACATCAATGATTATAGGTGGGGGGCAGGGGCTTTATTTCTATGGGGAAGCCCCCATTTGGCAGAATCCGGGGTTGCAGATCAATAATAAGCTGTTATGTTGGACAAGTTGGATGAATAAAGGTATATTACTTATAAGAGATGTCTGGGGTGAGGAAGATGTGTTATCATTTGAGTCTCTGAAGGTGAAGTTTGCACTGCATAATAGGAAAATGAGGAGATACAACTTGTTGAAGGATTTGATTTCTGAGAGATTATTAATGCTTGATGAACCTTGGTTACAAAGACCGTAGAAGTGTAGTTTTATTGCGGTTGCTCCTCGTGAAGTGTCTAGTTATTTGAAATTGTTCCCGGAAGAGGAAAAGTTCAGATCTTCATTGAATGCTTTACGTCTTGCATTGTGTGATGAATTGGGTGGGGACATTTCTATGAAGGATTTGGAAGGTCTATGGAAAATTCCTGTTAAAATGAAGATTGATCTGAATCTGCGGTTTATTCAGCAGAGGATCCTGGGATGCCTTTTTGGACTCCAGTTAGAATGCATAGATTTGGTCTAAGAGAAGATAATACATGCTGGAGTTGTTCTAATGATGAAGGCACTATACTCCACATGTTATGGGATTGTTCAAGGGTTAAGGATTTTTGGACAATGAATAATTCTAACACTAAAACTCTTCAAGTGTAGTCCTCTCCCTCATGTCGCCATTTTATGTCATCTTTAGAGATATATGTATGTGAGGAGAGGGAAAGTGTTTTTTTTGCTCAGACACTTAAGTTGAAACCCTGAAACTCAGACATACGCCATTATTGGATGAGGGCCAGTATATCAGTAGGTCTGCATACAGTATGACATTGACTGAATAGATCCGCTGTGTTATGATTATTTTTCAGGAAAAAGTTGGAGCGTGCTTCGCCACCGTGTTCTTCCAGTACAAGAAACCGCACCCAGCTGTCAATGTAAAGTGTACGAACAACATAAACCCAAAACAAGTCAAGGAAGATGACTACAACTTCTACAAAGAAATCAAACAGCAGAGCCAGCCAATCACTGCTAACGACATTCCAGGTACCATTCTACTGCTAAATTATGAGGGTCTCAGACTTGCATATGAACGTTTTAACGAAACCATGACTTCGCTGGTGCCAATTTTCCACAAAGGTTTGGGAGAATGAAATTGCACTCACCAAAATTAAAAAAATATTGTTCACACAACAGAAGCCAATTCCCAAAAGAGAAATGACAAGCAAGTGTGCTTCCACTGCCTGTGCACAGAATGGGCTGCGTGCAGGCAATCTGCGCGCAATCTTACTAACCCTTTTTCCCTTCCTGCTCCTCCTACGTAACTGACGCCACTAGACCATATCTTGGACTAGCCACACTCCACATAAACAAACAGAAATGCAACATGTAAAATGTAAAAAGATGTAAAATGTACCTTAACTGTTGTTTGTCTAAGCAAGTAACCTGTAACAGCGCCACAATGTCGAAGGGCAGTTGATCGCTTTATAAATTTAAATAAATAAAAATAAATAAATACACAGAGAGTGAACAACACTTATAGTCTAAAAACCATCTACAATGCAACTACACACCAAGAGGCCGGATTACTATATAGCTTTGACCACCTGTGACTTTGGATCGCTTATGGACAATATCTAACCAGTGCACACGACCAACCCATCATAACCACACAATACACTAACACTAACACAAAACATTAGCACACACCCGAGGCACAGAATATTACCCATACGGTTACAATGCAGGAGGCCACTCACAAAACTACCACATGCAAAACTACACTCACAGACACCAGTTCCTCCTGGTTCGGAATCTATCCTCTCACCCTTTTCCCCACTAACCTCCCACCCCTTCTCTTGCAGAGCCACGCGAGCGCCTGTAGACTGCCCCTGGGTGGTAGCAGTGCACGGTACAAATCAACATAACATAACGTGCGCAAATCCACTGAATAGGCATGAAGAGGGTAGGCCTCTGATTGCTTCCAATTTGCATATGCAAAGCGGGAATGGCTGAAGGAATGGCCATGGGCAGCCAATGCTAATGGAAGACAGACCAATAAGCCCACGTGGCACAGATTGAGTCACAAAAAAGGAGCAAACCATGTAAACCCTTTCTCACTGGTCGTAGGTTGCCTATCTCTAACCAGGCATAAGGGCTCCAGCTAACCTGCAGGAGCTACTCTATATTTTGTGTTAACATTTTCTCTGAAAGTGTTTCACTCACCCACAGTTTGAGACCACTTTCACCTTCATGTGTGCCATTTAACAATTTTCACTTTTCATTTTTTAGTTTGGGCTATTAGGTCTCGCTTGCGACACCTATAAGCCAAAACTATGGCATTGGAGTACAGATAGGGAGGAATGACATATGAGAAGGGACACAGAGGCTGTAGGTGTTGTTTAGTTATGTGCCCACCCATCGCCTGTCCATGGCCATGCTAATCCATATGAGCATTCCTGCCTCTGCCCACCCAAAACACCTCCTCATGGGAACTGTTCGAGCTCACTTTAATCAATCCTTACCATCAGACTTTGCATTCAAAGTGCCTGTCATCAGTCTTCTGAGACTGAGTTAATGACTTAATTTGAATTGTAAACACACTACTGGTGTAATAAAAATATCTTACCAGGCCTGCCTTCAGTCACTCGATTTAAAGTCTTGTTTAAAACAAGCGTTGGCAAAGCCAACATTTTTGGCTTGTGCATAGGATTTAAGCTTTTGCCAGGCACTGCTATTAGATGCCCAGGTACTCACACCATTTTGCACCTGCTACCAACAATGGGTAGTTACTACCACTAATGCTGTGCTTGGCAAGTACCTTTCCCATGCCTACACAAAAGCCCAAACTCTTGGCTATACCAGTGCGTGTTTCCTATGTAAGGGCTCCCTTCAGGGCATTTCCTCCTCTTTGGTACATAAGGGTGCTATTTCAGCTGGAGTTTCAATATTAACGGGCCCATTGTTAGCATCCTCCCCATTCCCATTGAGCCCTATGGGTGTTCAAATGGGAATGGGGATGTACCGGGTCCCGGTACCGAGAATGGGAATTACCGGGCTCGCCAAAGTCAGCATGACCCGGCATGGGCGTAATTTTAGGGGGGATGGGGGTGTTTGTCCCCAGCAAATTTCATGGCACACAATTGTCTCCCAATTCATTAGGCTGGGGCCCCTTTTCATCAGATGTCATGTCCCCCCCAAACTCTTCAGCAAAGTTATGCCTCTGTGGCCCGGTGATTCCCTATTTTCTGGACCCGGTACCCGGTTTGGGGGTAGCCATGCCACTAAAGCGGCATGGCTACCTCCAAACTCATAATGAGGCCCAATGTATTTTTTATAACTATTTCTGAGGTTTTAGAAGGCACCACCCTTTTCATTCTAACCATCAATTTCAAGGTTGCCTGTTGGGTTTAGTGCCCAAAAAAAGAGGAAGGAGATTATTTCCAGGTTCATAAATCACATGTGTTTTTCAGAGGGTAACTCTGGGAATGATTACACAAGTTAATGTGGGTGTTAATGCTGTACTATTTATTCTCCAGGCTTAGCAGATAGAGCCATCAGAAAAGCAGCCTTACTGGTGAAAGCATACATCATATGACCAGGGGTCGGCCACCTGCAGCCCTTCAGATGTTTTGGATTATGACCCACAAGCTTCCTGACTGTTGACTATGATGGCCAGGGGTGATGGGAGTTGTTGTCCAAAAAGGCTGACAAGCCAATAGTTGCAGACCTCTGAATAGGAAATATTTCAGTTGATCCAAACAAATGATCCATCCTGAATTCTGAATCAGATCTCGTTTATAGAAATATCTCGCTTTATAGGTTCTCTTATTATTAATGTGCAATATTCACCGACTAACAGTATGTATAGAAACAACTAAAATGAAATTGGTTGAAAAATAATATAATGATATATTCAATTATTTAACAGAACCTGTTATGCACGATTCTGTCCTCCCTCCCAGTTGAAAGCTCCAATTGTATTTGATACCACACTTTTTTTATCAACATTGCTTCCAAGCTGGAAGAGCATGTAACCTGCAGCTTTCCAGATGGTTTGGACTACAGCTCCCATGATTCTTCACCATTGACTTTGCTGGCTAGAGCTGATCGGAGCAATGGTTCCAAACATAAGGCGAGCCAAAGTTTGCAGACCTCTGATTATTTTTACTGGCTGCTAATTATTGTATGCCATTCCTGAATTATAAAGGAGTTACACGCATTATATAATTTAAATACATTTTGCAAACGCATATTCTAATATCCACAAGCAGGATACGATACGAATCATTAAAACATCACTTTAGTGAATAATGCTTCTTTTCCTTGCCCTGCAGATAGCCATGGGAATGTTGATCCCTCCAATGAGCCCCTGAGAGACTTGGCTTTCATTGGCAGCAGTTTCATGCTGTGGGAAATGTCATCTGAGAGCCTCTATTACTTTATGGCCCAAGTGAAGAGTGTCAAGCAAAGGGTAAGGAAAACAAACGAAGGACAATCCGGGTATTTGTATTTAATTTTTTTTTTTTTTTTTTTTTTTATTACTTGTGTATAATCAAAGAAAAACATGATTTTTACAAGAGGTATCAGTTCTTAGTTCCATAAATTTCGAGAATCTACACAGGTGCAAAAGCCGGGAGTCAGGCAAGGTTTTGGGGAGTTGATGTGAAAACAAATCAAGTCAGGGCGGAATTTTTACTGATTAAAAGGAGAGAGATTCCGCCGGAGCCTGGTTCGCCTGTTGGAACCTCGTGTCGTGCACCTATGTTATCAAGTTGATGTCCAGCAACGAGCGCTTCCGGTAAAGAGGTCTTGCTTTGGTTCGCAATTTTGAGGAAAGCCGCCTGCATTATTTTTGCCGTGGCCGTTGCCCAGCGGGGTTTTTCACCAGAAATCAAACGGCACCACCATGTGTTTTCTTCAATCAAGATTGAGTCGTGCCATAATGGAAGAAGGTAGGCCATCCGTTCTCGGTTCAGCGAGGGGCAGTTTAGCAAAAGATGGCGTATTGACTCCGTGGAGTCAGAATCGTTACATAGTCTGCAGGTGGTTGTAGCAGTTAAAGATCTTATCCCCAAGATTTCTCTTGTATGAAGCAGGTTGAGACGTGCTCGCAGAAATATTCCTCTCAGATTTTTATCTGGGAATTTTGTACAGTATCCTAGGGGCGACTTCAACTTATTGAATGTTGGCGGGAGATGTCTCAAGCATTTCACAGCTACTGCTTTATCAATGGTGGAGATCCAGTCTTGGTTCTTTACTTTTTCGTTTACCCTTTGGGGGTTCGAAATTAGGTCAAGTTTGGAACATGACACTTCTTCCAGTATGTGTTCTTGTTTGCGGACCCAAAGCAGGGCGGCTTTCGAGGACGTGGAGGACAGCTCTTGGCCAATAAAGTTACAGATTGGAAGGCCATCTTTCATTAAGGTCTTTCTAAACAGGGCAAGCGAAGCCACCCTGACAGCCGCACTTAATGAGAGCAGGCCCAGCTCTCTTCTAACTGCTTCGATGGGAATTGCATTTGGTAGGCCCAAAAGTGATTTCCATATGTGTCCCTCTAGCCTACGCCATAGTTGGTGTGGGATTGTGAACATTGCGTCCATGCCATACGTTAACGCTGGCACTATTTTCCCTTTGTAGAAGGTAATGGCCGGCAATAGTGAATATTTGCCAAATTTTCTGTCGATCGCTTTGAGTTGAGAGGTCAGAAGCTTAGTTTTTGTCCAGAGGTGAGCTTGCATTTTCTGTTCCTTGCTTGAACCGTCGATGATCACCCCCAGATATTTGAAGTGGGAAACCACCTCAATTCTGATGTTATTTACAGACCACGATGTAAGATTTTTGTGAGGACGAGTGGCTTTTGAAAGGATCATGATTTTGGTTTTGGCCTGGTTTATTAGTAGGTTGTTAGCTGACATATAGGCTGCAAGGTTATCAAGCTGTCTTTGCAGGCCAATTGGCGTTTGGTCGAACAGAATCATATCATCTGCATAGAGGAGTCGAGACAGGACCGTGTTTCCAAGCTTTGGAGGAAAGGAACGAACGAGTCGTTCAGAGTCTTTATAGTCCCCAAGAAATGCAACAAAGAGGGCTGGGGCCAGTGGGCAGCCTTGCTTGACCCCTCTGTTTGCACTAATTTCCCTGGAGAGAGTGCCTTGTCTGTTCAGCCTGACCTTGAGAGTGGTATTGGTATGCAAGGCCATTAGTGGGTTTAGGACCGATTCTGGGCAGTTCCAATTTTTTAACTTGTCCCATAGTTTCCTTCTATCGACTTTGTCAAAAGCCTGTGAAAGGTCAATAAAAGCAGCATAAACAGGCTGCGAAGTTTCTTTCGTTTTCGCTTTCAACAGGGATAGTATAAATATGTTCAGTGTCGTGCTCCCGTTCTTTTTAAAACCCGTTTGAAGAGGGTCACTACAGGGGGCTGTTTTGACCCATTGTTGAAAGTGACCTAGAAGGAGAGAAGCAAAGATCTTGCCCATAATGTCCAGCAAAGCAATCGGGCGATAATTACCCGGGGCGTCTCTGGTTCCCTGTTTGTAGATGGGAATAATGATCGATGTACACCACGAGAGGGGGATCTTTCTCGTCAATCTGCAGTGGTTAAACAAGTTGGAAATGAAGATGGACCATTCCTGATGATGTTTTTTTAGGTCTATGTTAGACAGCCCGTCCGGACCTGGCGCTCTGGACGGTTTTAGCCTTTTGATTGCGAGAGATATGTCTAGGACGGCTGAGAGATCCACCCATGGGGAGTCCGACACGGTGAAACACTGAGTTTTTGCTGTTGAAGGGCTCGCAAAAAGGTCAGTAAAGAAGGTAACCCACGCTTGCTCCGGAACAGCATTAATCATATTTGAAGAGGTTGTTGCTTGCGTGTGGTTTATTAGAGACCAAAAATCTGCTGTCTTTTTAGTTGTAAGGACTCGGAGCATAAGTTCAGCGTCCCGCTGGTAGATGTCTGCCCGTCTGGCTCTTAACCATGCTTTATATGTTCGGAATTCGTTGGCCCACTTGTTCCATGCTTCGACAGTTTTGACAGCTTTAACTTGTCTTTTTAGCTTTCTCAATGCCGTTTTTTTGAGTGCTATTTGTTTGTCGAAGTGGTGAGTATGGTTCTTTTGGGTTTTTGGACCCAACGCCGAGAGGTGTTTATAAGATAGAAGAAGTGGGAGGTAGTTTGGTCTACCAGGAAGCTCCCACGGTAACTCAGCGGCTTGGTTAGTCGCGTACTGAGAGGTGATTTCCCTTATATTTGTGGCAGACAGACGCAGACGCGTTTGTTGTGGGTTGAGCTCCACCTCGGGGAGATAGTTGCCGTTCGAGAGCGCTGTAGAGGCCCAAGAAAGGGACAAAAGGTTGTGGTCGCTTAACGTTGTTTCCACCACTTGAAAGTCTTGGACTTCTGTGCACAGGGCTGCAGAGGCAAAGATGTAGTCCAAAGTGGCCGCCCATTGGCCCCTTTTCCATGTTGGTGGGAGAGGCTGACCCTCTCTGATCTTGGCGACGTTGTATAAGTTCCTAGAGGACATGAGTGTCAGCCATAGTTCACCTCTTCTTTCGGCCTGCGTGGGATCCGTGTCCTTCGAAGAGATCTCCTTCGGCTGATCGCATTTTGCGTTGAGGTCACCACAAATGATGATCCATGGCGTCTCCCATTCAATACAGATGTCATCGATTGTTTCCTCCATAGTTTGACAAAAGAGAGATGAAGAAGTTCTCTGTGGGTTCCAGTAGGTGGTAATCAACGCAAGGGGGGGCGACAAAGTTGGTTTAGAGGATGGTTTGGAAGAGTCCAGCGGGCTGTTCCATGCCAACAAGACCGCCAGAACCCCGTAGGAGTTAGCAGTAGTTTTGAGAATTTTTAAGTTTTGGTCCGATCTCACCGCTATTAAGAGACCTCCTGAGGGACGGCCCAGAAGACCTTTTACCGCGGGTGATGTCACGATTTCGTAGCCATCCATCACGGGTTTGTCTAGCAGCCATGTTTCTTGGAGGCAAAGGATATCAAACTGTTGTAAGTCAATATTGCTTTGAGTCGATAAGTGAGCGTGTCCCCTTGTGTTCCAGGAGGCCAGCGTTAAAGGTTTTGAATGTAGGGGAGCGTCGGCTTCCTCTAGTGATTGCTATTTTGCCTTGTTTGGAGCTAGGACTTCTTTGATCCAATGCCATGGTCCTGTTGGCTTTACAATGGCTTTGTCTGGTGATAGGACAGAAGTTGAATGTCGGTGTTGAGACCTGTTGGCACGGCTGACACTTTGAGGTGAATGGTGTCTCCGGGCGTATGGTGATCTGCCCGTGCGCTGTCTGTCTTTCTGGTACTGAGACAAGGATCGGGTGGATGTGGCCTGCCTGTGTTCGTTATGGCCAAGGGACCTTTGGGGTGATGCATCTGCCCAGGCCACTTTCAATGAAGTTCTGTGTTGGGAGGAGTAATCCCTGGAAGGGTCTGCCCGATGTTCATGGACCTGGTCAGAAGTTGAGTTTTTTCTTGATGAAGCATTGAAATGAGACCTTAGCTTGTCTCTGCGCTCATGAAGGCGTCTAGATGGGCTCTGGTCATTGATAGTTTTCTTCTTTGAGTGTGTCCCATAAGGGGTTGGTTTGTCGACATAGGTTTTTATTTCTGAGAGGAGGAACCCCATTGCCTTTAAGTCTTCACCCGCTTGTTTACAAATGTCTTGTATTGCCGAGGTATAGATGTAAAGATACGCCTTGGCCTTATTGTCTCTGTGGTATGGTTCGACCCGCTGGAGGTGGTCCGAATTCAAGTGTTTTAAGGCGGATACTGACGATGATATTTTTAACACAGTTCTTCTATTGAGAATTATGTGTTTGTCTTTGCTTGAGATCTGCTCAATTTTGAATAGGGTTATGGTGCTGGTCGTCTTAGCCTTGGCCATGTTCGATTCCGTTGGTTTGAGGGAAATAGATAACTTTGACGGGCTTATTTTGTCTACCACGCTGTTTTGAACATGGTTAGTGTTCAATTTGGTCAGAGCGGTTGCAGCAGGTGTGGGCAGATGGCGAGACTCGAGGTTCCTCCCGGTCGGCTCTCCTGCTGCGGTGGATTGGACGACAGCGAGGACCTGTGCGGTGGGCGACCGGGGAGAGGTTTGTCCAGCGTCTTGAATGGATGAGAGCACCATAGGCAAATCGTCCACTTCTTGAACTGGGGTTGGAGATAGAAGGCTCAAATCAGAGGAGTCTTCAGGGATTTTCGGAGACTGAGCCAGGGCAGTTATAGTTTGAGACCGTGGCCTGGTCGAAGCCAAAGTATCCTTTGAGATAGAGTGGCTAGAGCTTGTTAAGCCGCCTTCTGACAGGTGGTTGCCGAGATGGGTCGGGGGAGAAGAGTGGCGATCGCTTGGCGCTAGTTTTAATGTCTTTTTCCCTGGGAGTCTCCGTTGGGTCCGATCCGGGTTTTGGGCAGGTGCGGGGTGAGAGCTGGAAGTGGATGTTGAGGCCACTGACGTGAACTTTGGTTTGCTCGAAAATATTGGAGCAAAGTCAATGCAGGGGTTAGTTAGGGGCGTCTGAGTAGAACTATCAGCCCACAGCTTTTGGGGAGAGATCATCACCCTTGTCGCTGGTGAATGTGGTTGCAACGGACCCAACGGTTTTGGATCTTTTGAAGAATGGAATATGTCGTGTTTCAAATCGATAGCAGTGATGTAGCCTTCGAGAAAGGTGAGTTTAGACTGAATAGAAGCTAAGATGGCCGTGTTGTCTCTCGATGCATCTCCTAATGATTCATACAGTTTGCAAAAAGGGGCCATTGCGATGGTTATTGCCGACATGATTGTCGTTAAATCTTTTCTATTGCCCGATGTGTCTTTTTGAGGTGTGGAGGCAGGGTCCAAGACTGGTCTTTTATTTCTTGGAAAGTCTCTGGGTCCTAAAGATGCCGGGTTCGCCAGGGAGTGCCTACGCCTTACTGATCTTCCTTCGAGTTCGACATCACTTGAGTATCTCTCTGTAACGGAGCTTTGATGTTGGTCGCTATCGTCTTGTATAATAATGCTGGGTGGGGGATCTGCCAGCAACGCCAGGGGAGGGAAAGTTAGTGGGTGTGGCTTAGTCTCCGATTGCGCAGACTTTGCTTTGCGAGAGGAGTCGGACTTGGGCTGTAGTAGATCTAGAATGCCCAAGAGACCCTGGTTTGCCGGACAGTCTTTAAGTGTTGGGTGAAGAAGTGAGCTGGGTTCCAAGTTTCTAGAGAGGAACTTCTCAGTTTGGGTGTCTGGAGCAGTGATAGGTGGAGCAGAGGGAATCCGCTCGGGGGTCAGCGAAACTGATGTCGGGAGATCTTGTAGGTTGTTTTTGGAAGTTAAGGTTTGGCTCAGGTCTGTGGGGCAAATAGGTGACTGGGGGCAATCAGTAGCCACAGTTTTTCTGGTTTTTAGGGCAGGTGCAGCTTCGTCAAAAGCTTCTAGAATTTCCGCGTCTGACAGCTCAGAGTCGGTGGATAGTTTTCTTTTCCCTTGGAGCTTGAAGAAATTTAACAAAGCAGATGACAAAAGAGGTGTAGGTAGAGAAAGTTTGGGTTCACCTCTCTTTTTCCGGGGCTGGGGTCGGGCCTCACTTGTTGGATGCCTGGTAGTTTTTGTTGATACAGACATCAGGGCTTGGTGTTTTTTTGTTTTTTTTGTTGGTGCCACCAGTTTATTGACCAATTGTGTCACTGGCGCAGGGTTCGTTCTTGTGTTGACTTGATTTTTATAGAGTGGTCTTTTTTTAGGTTGGGGGAGCAGTTTTTTATGTGAAGCAGCATTCGAGGAGATGGAGTCCTCGTCTGAGTCTGAATCAGTTATTGGATCTGAGAGAGAGTTCGATAATGAGTCTTTAGATTTCTTTTGAAGCTGGAGTTGTGGATCTGGAGAAGGGATGAGAAAAGGAAACTCAGCCGTGAGTATATTGTCTTGTAAGGAGCTGAGCTCGATATCGGCAGCTTGTGTGGGATTGGCTGAGATCAGGGCCGGCGCCTTTCGAAGCGCCATTGGGGCCTGAGCAGAGGCTGGGTGCTTTTTTTCAGCCTTGTCCGATGAGTTCCTGGGATCGTCCGTGATTGTATGGATCATCGCCTCGATGGTTGTATTGGATGTGCATGGTTGAGGCTCGGAGCGAAGGTCGGGCACAGGTGGCGGCTTATGAGCCAGGGTCAGATTGATTGAGGTGTCTAATGGTGCCGCCATGTTGTTCAGCTCCGCCATGCCATCTGATACAGCGAGGTCCGGCCAGACTGCATCGAGTGAGCTAGCTAGCGCGGGCGCCCTCAGACCTACTGACAGGGGCCCTCCGGTCCCTGCACAGAACGAGTCACTCGCCGAGGCGGTACGAGGGCGGGTCGCGTCAGGAGCTAGAGTCGTGCAGCTGGCTGTTGCTGTAGCGTTAGTTGGTCCGCCTTTATGCACTGTAGGGTGCGTATGGATGATCCGGGCCTCGGGCCCAGGGGAGGCCGGTGGCTGTAACCCAGAAATTGTGGCAGCTCCATTAAATTGGTTCAACAGGGGGAAAGGGGAGCCTTCACGAGGAGTCAAGGCGGGAGACAGCAGCTCGTCGGTCATCGCCATGGACCTCGATTGCTGTGAATGAACCGAGGCGGCCGGCGGTGCGCATAAGTTCTTACGCACTTTGCTTCTAAGTCTGCGCTGGTCTGGGTCTTCCTCCATGGTAAGGAGGGGGGGGGGGAATGGGAGATGGGAGATGGGGTAGGGGGGACGGATCACAGTGAGGGTAGGAGAGGGTGGGTGGGGAAGTGAAGTGAAGGAGAGAGGGAGAGAGAGAGGGAGAGAAGGAGAGAGAAGGAGAGAAGGATGGGAGTGTATGGTGCGTAGGAGGCAAAGGGGGAGAGAAGAAAGAGACGGTAGAAACGGTAGAAACGGTAGGAAGTAGGAGAAGTAGGAGAATAGGAGGAGGAGTAGGAGGGGTAGGAGATCGGAAAAGGGAAAAGGGAAAGGTGTAAGGACGGTCGTAGTTTATAGCCTTCGGGAACAGGTTAGTTGCAAGAGTTACCTTGAGGCATCTGGACCGGCTGTGCTCCGGGGCCTCGCGGAGCCGGCGCGGACTGGAGCAGACTGGAACTCTGCCCGAACTCCGCGCGCTCCGCGCGCAGGGCAAGTTTTTGAAGGTGCTGCTGGGAAAAATCCTTAAAGACACAGCAGCGTCAGCAGGAAAGCAGTCGAAAAGCAGGTCCTCACTCGTTAGTGACTGGAGCAGACTGGAACTCTGCCCGAACTCCGCGCGCTCCGCGCGCAGGGCAAGTTTTTGAAGGTGCTGCTGGGAAAAATCCTTAAAGACACAGCAGCGTCAGCAGGAAAGCAGTCGAAAAGCAGGTCCTCACTCGTTAGTGACTGGAGCAGACTGGAACTCTGCCCGAACTCCGTATTTAATTGTCTCAAGTGTATTTCATTAATGTATACAAGTGGCATCAACATTTATTAAAGGTTTCAAGTAAAGGTTGTGTTAACAAACAACACAATTATTCCTGCTAGCATTCCCTGTAGTATGACTGGCAGGTTGCAGCCTGTGTTATGCACAATCTGAAGAGGTACACATCCTTGCATCTCTACATGTCCAGCTGTGAAAGGAGATCTGAAGAACTAAGAATGGTATGGTATTGTTTATTTATAGAGCGCCTAGACACAGGCAAGTGTTTCAAAGCAATCAAGGAGGGTGGGAACCTGGGGAAAAAACAACAGTTGCCCAGAGCCCTTGAAATTCTAAGACGATAATAGTCTGCACAGGTAGGGTAAGTGCGTAAAAATACATGCAACAGTTTGAGATACAGTAAATAGGCCTGACTGCGATTCTGCAGTTCTACCAGTGCAATTAAGGGGTGAAGACAAGGAAGAACAGATAGACGTCTTCAGGCACGGTGCGTTACGGATCGTGCAAGTGCACAGACGGTCACAGGCAGGGGCGAGGTCGAAGTGCACCCGGTAGGTGGAGACGGGGGTAAGTGCAGAGAGAGAGACACTTTCTAGGGTTATTTCTCAAGTGCCGTGAGTGTGGGTGGGGTGTAGGGCACAAAGGCAAGTGTGAAAGAGGGCTGGCAGGCGTGCCAGGGACCTGTGAAACTCTGAATGGCAGACATACTGTATTCTTTGCCGACACCAACATGGCATCTGGCCAGCACCTATTAAGTTGACAAAGAGGCAGAAAGAGACCTTAAATTGCTTGTAACCTGCACACCTTCGGTCAAATCATAAAATGAAAAGTGCAATACTCATTCACCATACGGGGGAAGAAAACCAAAAAAACCCTGTCTGTATTGCCAGAAACCATCACCGACACAAGAGGAGAGCTGACTGGCCAACCCCAGACGCGGGGAGCACAGTGATACACAGAGATAGAATTCCCTGCGTCAGAGCTACATTGGCAGCACACGTCCAAGCAGGCACACATATCCAGTGCCACCCATAAGCTTGAAGTGCAGTATTCCAGAAAGGGACTTATGGAGCACACCCCCTGAATTGACCAAAGGAGGATGCAGTGTGCAATATTTCAGACATCAGGTTTCACCCCTAAATTACTAGGGGTAATCCAAACATGGCCGCCTTGCTCCCTGTGCCGTAGATAGGTTCAATTCACCTGACTGAGGAGACCACACAAGGCCAGAACACGTGTTTGCGGTTGCTGATGGTACTCTTGTTCAGAGAATAATTACCCAGCATTTCGGTGCTGGACTTCCCTTGTGGGTGGGACCAGACTGATATGCAAATGGATATTTCTCCTTTGCGAAGGGTGCAGTGACCTAAAACGTGATTGTAGACTCTCCTGAGTGGGGTACATTCCACAGAACAGGTTATTTGAACCATGTTAATTTTCTGTAGAAGGACTCCCATATTTTCATAAACATACTTGATTGCGCTCACCTTGGAAACAAGACGATGCGGAGCAACACAGGTTCGACCCTCGGGACCGCGCTTAGAAACCACTGGGTATTAAGTGCGTTATAAATAACCTATAATAATTACATACCTCATGTTCTTCATGAACAGGTGCCAAGATAGCTGCCAACTAGAGCATGAAACATGTGCAGGCTGTTTGAATTTTCTTGACAGACTTAATAAGTGGAACACATGGGTTATGCTTACTAACATGTGTGGATGACTCATTCTGATTGGTTTTGGCTGACCAGTAGTGTTAAATATTTTACTCTCCCATTATATTGCTCTTAAAAGAAAATAATGTTCCACCAGGGCTCAAGTCGAGGCTACACGCGGGTGGACGTAGTCCACCCACTTTTTTTAGAGGGTGGACTCAGCCCTCCTTCCCCCCCAGCTAAAATGAGAAACATTGAATGTCTAATTTGAATTTATGAATTAAAACAAACTTCAGGGATCGAACCGCAGTTGTCAGGTTTGCAGGCCAGACACTTCACCTATGCACTATGTAACCTGCGGAACAAACACAAACAACTAAAGATGAAATGTCACATTTCCGGACTGCATGCTCCAGGGAAAACATTAGTTTTGGTTCTTGGAGTTTAAAACATGCACCCCCGTTTAACGTTTTCAAAAATACTATTAGAAGAAGATATCCCCTCTTGGTTTTGTGTGTGTGTGTAGATTTTTATGAAGGGCAAATGCCATTGGTCCTGAGTAATGTGGGTGGTTATGGAAAGCCAATTTAATGAACTGTGCATATTTCGCCTTGATATGCTAATTTCTGCTGGCGTCACACCCCATTGTGTTTGTTGATGAGTCCCCCCCACTTTCATTTGTAGGACTTGACCCCTGTGTTGTACCCTGCTTCCAGTGCTCCTAGCTCCTGCCTGCATTGGGGGTTTAATGGCTGCATGCTAGAACGATGCCTGGGAAAAGACAAACACCCTTGTAAGGAACTTTGAGACGGAACAAAGGAGCAAATGTTGGCCGGTCCTAATCTGATTCTTCCGGATACATTTATGTTGAATATTGGGATGAACAGCACTGTTCAGTAATAGTTGAGAAAAACGCACAGCACAAGAACTTATTTCAAGATCCTACACTGAGAAGAGGGCCCACAGAGACAGATTATATCGCAATGAATCTGCTGGTATGTCAACTGTTCTGGAGCCTTTCTGTGTTTTGAGCTGAGAGAGGGTCCTCGATATCTTTGAGGGTAACAGGAGCTAATTTATTTCTTGATGGATTGGTCTTGGGCCCACTCTCACTTACTGCACCCAGGACACGGCAGCAGAAGCGCCCATCATGATCTGCAAATACAACTTCAAATGTGCCCTGCCGCCATTCCGCCAAGTCTGGGTGCTTTTCGTGGCATGTGGAAAATGCTCCCATTGTGCACGATTCGTCAGCGTTAAAGGGTGGCAGTGAGCTTGCGCTTGACCCAAGCCTGTACCTTTGCCTCCCCAAAAGTAAGGTATTATTTCAGGTATTTGGGGCTATTTTCCAACGTCCTCCTTGCATTCCTGATGTGGTGGGCAAGCTGTATATTTGATGACTTAGAATACCTATTGAATATGGCTTTAATACCACTATCAACCCACACCACTGTGCTCAGGATAGAAAGGCACCCTTGTGCAGTAGGATACATAAATCCATCATACTATACACTCAAGGGCCTGATTTACAGCCACCTATGGGGTCAAGATCCCATTGATCAGGGTCTGCAATCTGCAGCTGTCCAGTTGTTTTGGACTGCAACTCCCATGGTCCTCCACGGTTGATTCTGTTTTTGGACAAAAGGAGCGGTCAAGCCGCAGTTCAGCTGAAATGGTACAGGGTGTGCAGGCGGCAACCCCCGGACAAGGTGGATAGTGCAAATACCATGGATGAGATATTCGGTCTGAGAAATATGACCCTGATAATGGGGCATGGCAAGGAATCTTTACTGCCTACTTTGTAGCCACGGGCGGAACAGCAGTGCAGGCAGAGACCCAGAAGATCAGGGGCAAAAAAGGTGATGATGTTACAATTGCAGGTGTTGTTCTTTGAAAATTAGCCTGTCTGTCCAACCAAATAAAGGGAAAGAAGCCCCCAGTTGTAAATGTAATTGTAATTGTTTATTTGTAAAGCATCTATACACAAGTGAAGTGCTTCAAAGCGCTTCAAGGCGGGAAGGGAATAAAGAAATACAGAAGCCATTCTTAGGCCTTGAAGTTTCCGAATGATCTAACAAAAAGTGACTAGCATACTAGGCTGACATCACTTCTACTGCAAGTGCAAGACAAGAAGGAAGGAGAGAAAGGGGGGAGGAGATGGAGAAGAACAAACAATCCATAAACTACCATACTAGGCCAACGACGTTTCAGATAGTGCAAGTGCATGAAAAAGAGTGAGGTGACAGGGGGCGGAGGAGAGAGGAAAAAGAACATACATAACAAAAAAATGTCCATACCAGACCTGGCTAACTAGGCCTTGTACTCTCAGATCATGTAAGTGCGCAGACAGGAGTGCAAGGGTCGTGGAGGGGAACAAGTGCGCCCCGTCCAGCTGGGCCCTGGGTAAGTGCAGAGAGTTTACCCTTCTTATGGAATGAATTCCGAAGTGCAGTAGTACTGAGCAGAGTGCAGAGGCTTGGAGGCAAGTCCAAAGACTGGCGGGGGAGCCTGGGACTTGTGAGGCTCTGGAGGTGCACCAGGCGACCAGTCAGCAAAACTGAACAGAGTTATGAAAGAGAAGGAGGAGGGAAGTAGGTGAGAAGAAAAAGGAGGTTAGCAAGTGAGAGAAAAAGAGGAAGTGAAGGGGAAGGTCTTGAGGAGGTTATGGAACTTAAGGAGATCTGACTCAAGACGGAGAAAGGCAGGGAGGTTGTTCCAGAAGGAGGCACCTGCAGAGGATAAAGATCTACCCCCAGATCTCTGTTTGGAAAAACGTCTCACCCGCAGAGAGTTGGAGGAGGACGAGCGGAGGGCTCTAGAAGGAGAGGATTTAGAAGGAGAGCGTTGTAGATAGTGCAGGCCCCGGCCCCAGAAAGTCTTGTGAACTATGCAGAGGGTCTTGAATTTGATTCTTGCAGCCACGGGGAGCCATTGGAAGGATTTCAGCACCGGAGAGATGCAGTCCCTGGGCTTGAGGCCAAGGTTAAGTCTTGCGGTTCTGTCTTGGATGAGTTGTAGAGGACAGAGAGTAGAAGTAGGAAGATTGAGAAAGAGGCTGTTGCAGTAGTTGAGCCTAGAGAGATCCAGGGCTCTGGAGATGGTGAGGCTTTGGGGGGAAGGTAGAATACCTCTGAGGAAGTGCAGCTGGTAGTTGGACTTTTTTAGAGATATCCAAGGGAGGCCGGCCAAAGTGAAAGAGGGAAAGCTGGAGCAGGGGTCCCAATTAGGGTAATCTCTGCCTTAATGACATTGAGGCACAGATCATTAGCAGCACACCAAGACTGAATTGCGGACACATAGTTAGGAATGAGCAAGGAAGAGGAGGATGCCAAGAGTAGCCTGAAAGAGAGCTGCACGTCATCCGCATAACACTGAAAGTTAGAGGTGAAGGTAGAGATCCTATGGGCCAAGGGGGCCATGTAGACATTGAAGAACCAGGGGGGTAGGTCCTATCCCTGGTGGACACCACAAGTAGTGAGAGTTATAGAGGAGAGAAAGGACCCAAGTTCCACCTGGGAATGGTTGTCAAAGAGAAAGGAGGTGAGCCACACCAGGGCCTGATCTGTGATGCCTAGGGTATTATGGTGACGGGAGATCAGGATGTTGTGGTTTACAATATCGAAAGCAGACGAGAGATCAAGAAGGAGGACAGAAGGAGAGTTAGAGTTAATATTTGAGAGCAGGTCTTCACATGAGTTCATAAGAGCAGTTTCCATGCTTTGGATGCTCTAAAGCCAGGCTGATGGTCATGGAGACAACCAACAAATTCAGTGTATAGGGTGAGCTGAGAGATAGCCAACTTCTCCAGGAGTTTTCCAGGGAAAGGAGTAATAGAGATCAGCTGATGGTTTGCCAGAATAGAGGGGTCAGCAGAGTTTTTTTTTAGCAGAGCTAGCAGAGGCTGCACAAGAGAGTGCTTGAGAGTGGTGGGAAAAACTCCAGTGGTAAAGGAGGGGTTGCAAAGGTCGACCAAGGCTGGAGCGATTCTTTGACTGAACCCACAGTGATGTTGTTAGAGTCTGTTCCACAAACAGTTTGGTATTCCACCAGATTCCTCCCTTCCTTTAGGACCATGTCCCTCAGTCATTCCCTCTCTCCTTTAATTCAATACCCCCTCCGTAGGTGAGTAAACCTGTCACTTACAATCTGTGATTTTACAGAGTTCCATTGCTCTTATTTTCTTGGTTGGCAAAGAGGTCATAAGGATCTTGTGTTTTTCCTCCGTGGCTCTGCTATCGGGTACAATCACCTATTAACCTTAGGTTGACCAAGTGTGGTCATGCATCAGACACTGTACAACTACTTAATCCCTGGGTACGTCAATCATTCCGCTCTAGTGTGCCATTTGAAATGCACATTTTCAATTTACGGCTAAACTAGAGAAGAAGTCCCGGATCTCTCGCATAAACCATTCCCCTCTTGTTTGCCGCTGAAAATGTATATTTTCAATGTAGGGTCAAACTAGATAGCACATCACCTAGTCTCTAATCTCCAGTTTAGGTCTGGCCCTTGATCTGTCCACTCTCTACCAGCTTGGAAGCACCTTCCCGGCCGAGGTCTTAAAGAGCTATTCACCCATTTCTTTTCTCCATGGACTCAACGCTGTCCATCAACTCCTCTTGTCTCTCACTGTCCATTCCTTTCCCCGTCTTTTCTCCCATTTTTAGTGTTCCTGCTCCTCCACTGTTTTGTCTTCCTCTCGCCTTTATTGTTCCACCTCCACTTCATCTTGTCTCCTCTCTCGGTTGCTCTCTCTTTTACCTCCGCCTTGCCTTCCTCTTTTGTCATATTCCACCTCCTATTCTCCATTTTCTATCCCTCATTTTACACCAAATCTCTCCCACCTCTCTCTTTCGCTTTCTCGCTGAACACGCTCTCCAACAGTTGCATTCACATCCACACTCCCCACTGTTTTTATTCTACCTGGGATAGTAGTTGGGCATGTGAGGGGAGATGTGTGTGAGCTCCCCTAATGAGGAATGTGCTTTTGGATTAGAAGAGACCTGAGTAAACTACAACTTTGCATGTGTGTTTGCGTGTGCCATAGACTGGCCCATGGCTCTGTTCACCAAGTAGATGTAAACGTTACCTGCCATCTTGGAGTCAGGTGACTTTTTCCACCTAGCCACCTGACTTCAAGGCAGCGTGACCAGAGTTTGCTGATGCTGAATTCCTCTGCTTGGGTGATCGCCTGCCACACCTGAGTGTGTGCTCGCTCCCTGTCTAGGGGCACAGTAGACTAGTAGTACACGCCACAAGATTGCTGTCTTCTGCCGTTCACTGAAGTTAGCATGCACTTTCACGTATGCCTGTGACTGTGGGCTTGCGAGCAGCATTTCCTATGCCCCACAGTTATCCTCACTCTGTCTGTATGTCACACTTCATGGACCATTGTGGGTGTCTTGGGATCCTCTGTGGTACTTAAGACACGAGGCGAGCAATGGGATGAAGGTTCTGAAGGATCCCTGTATACCACACTCAGGGACAGCGTTGCAGGCGGTGGCCCCTGGCGGTCTCCCAGTCTCCTTCCCCTAGCCTCATCACACACTGGACCTGCAAATTCAGGTTGTCAATTTAATGGGGACCTGCTGTGAACAAGTCTTTGTTCCCTGTACTTAACTTTCTGTAACAGGGTGAGTTTCCCTGTCCTCGCCGCTAAATTATGGAACTCCCTGCCTAGCCCTATCAGGAATAAACCTTCTTTCCACTCCTTTAAGCACAAAGCCAAAACATGGCTGGCGACCCAAGATACCTAAAGCCGGCACACTCTACATTAATGCTTTACCTACATTGTTGATTTCTTATTAGGGAGATTTCTTATTATGGACCCTCTGTCTACTCTAATTTATTTGCCTCTTCTTATCTCACTTTTTTAGTTGCTCCCCCTATGTATAGTCTCTTATGTTCTTGCCTACTGTTTACCTAGACTGCTTACCTTTCGCTCATGCTTGTATGTAAATATGTGTAACTGTACCTTCTTTTTCCACATGTAACCGTAACTGAAGATATGCGCCCAGATGCCATTGGGCCAGGCACGCTCTACAAATAAAACAAATACAAATACAAAATACAAATACAACATGCAGCCTACTAAAACATCAGAAACAGCTGATACCAGCCATTGGGTACACACAAGGAGTCAAGCAGGGCAACCTGCCAGAGGAAACAGATTCCAGGATACCCTAATATGGAGTGTTATGAACTCTAAGGAACACATCTACTGAGTTAAATCGTGGGTGTCACCCTGGATGGGATCTACTTGCGAAAGATTTCAGTAAACCAGTAGGAACAAATCTAAAATGACAGGGCACTCACTTTGAGTCACGTTTTAGGAATTTCATCCTCACATGAGTGATGGTGTGATTTCTATTTTCTAGAAATCAGGAAACAATTCAGGATAAGGGGTGTGTGCCCTAAAAAGATTCATGAGGATTCCACCTTCTACTCTTTTTTTTATGACAGCAGCATGACACATAATGTAGATTAAATCCATGGTCCCATTATTGATTGTCAGTGAACAAGCCTAGTGTGGGAGCCTTGAGAAACCAAGAAATGTTTGAGGGGGCTCCGCCCACATTGACATAGTCCAATGCAGCAGAGAGCAAGGGGGCGGCAAGTAGTCTACCAGATGAGGAGTGGCCGATAGAAAAAGAGACAATCAAAACCATGTTTCCAGAGCTATTCCCGGGCCTGGGGAAGCCTAAAGGCACAGTGATCAAGCTACACGTCACCGAAAACATCAAGCCGGTACCACAACACTGAAGAAGAGTTGGGTTCCACCTGCAAGATGCTGTGTCGCGAGAGCTACAACATCTCTTAGAAAACGACATCAAATCTACCACCTCCTTGCTGCTCCCCTTCTCGGTCACCGATACCGGCTGTGGTTGGCCCTGCTTTCTTTCACCACTACACCGCTGGAAGCTGTATCCTTCTCCATGGTCTGGGTGCCGACAGTGTCATTGTTGTGGTGGTACTCACTAGTGCCGTTCACTTCGCATTAAGTAGCGTGTGGCAGCCCTCTTATTTGTTATTTTCTTTTCTTTGATGGGCGCGTGTCATTGTGGCTGCATGTGCTGCAGGCATCACTGCTGCATGTTTTTTGAAAATTATAATTGTTTTCTTTGTCCTTGCTGTCTTTGCCCTTTTGCTGTTGGTGAGTCTCTGCGTGTGGGTCACAATGTGGCTGCTGTCCCTCACAGCAGCACGTCATTGTTAAGTGCTGCTCTGCCTGGGCATTGCGAACAGGCAGAGGTGGTGGGCGTGGCCACCGGGCAAGTTTCTCGATGCAGGATGGAGGCCTCTTCCTGGCCTCGGGGGATCTCTGCTGTCATCGTCGGCGGTAGGGTGGCCAACTGTCCCGTATTTTTTGCGGGATCGTCCCGTAGTTTGCAGAGTGGCAGTGCGGGACACAGGTTGTCCCGACTTGCTTTGTTCCCTGGAGTGTCACTCTCGGGAGACAGCAAGTTGAGACAAGCTGCGTCCAGCGCAGACACTTTGCAAACTGAAGTGGCCAGCTACACACCACGGCGCTGCTGCATGCAGTTTTCTTTCTCTGGGTGGCTCTGCGGCCCCTGCTCCTTTTTTGAGCCTGCCAGTCGAGCTGATCTGTTGTGGCTTTGCATTACAAAAGACACTATTTACAGTCACACCCTTGAGCTTATAATCACTGCGCAGCCCGAACTAGACAATACACGGTATTCAAACGCTTAGATCTTGAGGTAGTTTGTTTTATCAACAGCCAAGAGTTCAATGGCAAATGGGGCGGGCCAAACGTGAATGATGCAGTGACGTCATCACCGCCTTGTGGGCAAGTGTCCAGCAAAAAAGATCTCAAAAAGTTGGCCAACCTAGTCAGAGGGTGAAAGGACGGCTGCTTCTCTGGGAACACCGGAGCAGGAGCGAGCAGGCTGGCTCGCAGCGAGGCAAGGACGGCGTGTATACGGCTGGAAGGAGGCGCCGCAGTCAGGTGCCGCAGAAGGACGGCTACCTTCACAGGCACACCGGTGCAAGGAGATAGCAGACCAGCATAGAACTTCTACCGTTCTGCTCTAGAGGCTTTATTCTCGTTGCCAGTTGTTACCTTAGGCCGACAGGCCTACAAACGAGGCAGAGCCATGGTGTGCTGTGCTCATCTCATTTATTAATTAAACTTGCTGCCCCTTCCTCCTCTGAAGCTCCTCCTCTTCCTCCTTTGTCGAACTCCCTCTTAAAGGGCATTTACACATTCTCTCGTGACACCATTCCGACTTCAAATACACACTCATATTAGCTGAGCCGTAAAATTAAAAAACTGCCAAAGTAAGAAGATCTGTTCATGCTGCCTTTGACAACTTCTTCACCTTCACCACCCCCTGTTCCCTTCCTGTTTCTCATCGCGCCACTGACAGCCCTCTCCCCTGTCCCTACAATAAAGCAGCCTCTCCTCTCCTCCAGGGGTGATGTCTGTCTCCTTCTTTTCCCCCTTTAGTCACAAATCCTCTCTTCTTTTCTCCTCCTCTAACTCTCCACTCCCCTTCTCACAGTTTCTCTCCTTCTCCAACACGGTATCATCCTCGCCACTGCTCCCCCATGCACTGTCACACACTCCGCCGCTAAGCTCCAGCTCCTAACTCCCACCCTTGGCAGAACACACCAGGATCTTTTATATGGCTGTGCCCCACCCTGAGACCTCCTCCTACCTGAACACACTCAGATATTTCCCCTGCTGAGGTGAGCGCAGTGACTGGCAGGTTGCCACAAACTTCTTTTTTACAACTGGTAACAGTAATCTTTTCCCAAGATTATGTGGCCCCATAGACCAAACCCACATCAGTGCTGTCCGCAATCTAGGTTTCCCGGTTGGCTTTAGCTTTGCAGCAGGGTTTAGTTATTTTTAATTGGTGAGAGGGCAGCATTGTTGGGGGGGAGGGCGTGTGTGTGTGTGTGTGTGTGTGTATGGGCTGCCAACATCATGATATTCCCCCCATTTATGCACTGCATGTACTGTTAATGTGACCATCATTTTTGTAAAAGAGAACTGTGCATATCACGGAAAAAGAAGGTGGGTTGATCACAACTTTTGCACTCTCTGCAACTTTCAATAAATTGCCTATCCAGGAAGTCCTACTGTGTGGGGGTTATATTTATATAGGTAAAACAGAAAATATCCCAGGAATGCCCATTTTTTTTTTTGTATTTTTTTTTATTTTCAATAAAACCAAACAAAATAACACACATTACAACTGTTTAGGACGTACATAATCAGCATCAAACCATCACATTATACAGTGTAATTCTCTGTCCTCCCACCTCACAAACTAGAGCCGGCTCACTCATGTCATCTACAGGAGCATTATCAGGTATCGCAGTGCTTGTGCACTCATCCGAGTCCTCTAATTCGTTATTGTCCTGGTGAGGGTTTGCCATAGAGGTCACCAATTGCCGCCAGGCCAACAAGGGCCCTACTTCCTCCTCTCCCCCTCCTAGTAACCGCTTCAAACCAAACTACGGATTCCGCCTCCACCCATCTGAGGAGGTCCGCCCACCATAGCTCCACCTTGGGTCTGTGGGCCGCCTTCCAGCCCATTGCAATCCTGCGCTTGGCCAGGATGTAGGCTAAGTCCTTCATTTTGCTCATGTGCTTTAAATCCTGTGGCCTGGGAAAAATCCCGGGCAAGCATGGCCAAGCTGATCCCGCGTCCAGCTCCACTCCCCCACCAGCCAGTTTAGTTTTAATCTCATCCCAAAATCTGTGCACCTCCGGGCAAGCCCAGAACATGTGTAGCAGCCCCGCTTCCACCTCCCCACACCTGGGACATTTCTGTGTAGCCGAGCCTCCAAAACTTGCAATTTTCCCGGGAGTCAGATAAGCCCTGTGAGTGACATACAATTGGAGTTGTTGGAGTCTCACATTCCGGGATACCTTTTTATGGTATCTTTGGGCTCTCTCCCATTGCCCATCTGTCATGGGTCCTCCTACTTCCTCCTCCCAGTCCTGCCTCAATTGAAGCAGCTCCTTCCCTGCCTTTGCTCTTAGAAGCTCGTATATTCTAGATATTTCGTGCCCACCCTCCGAAACATCATACATCGTTTCCAGGGAGGCATCAGGGTCATCTGCTAGCACTGTCTCCGGCCATCTCTCCCTAACCCGTTTCATGAGCCTAGCATAGGTTATATACTGGCCTTTATGCACCCCTGTCTCTTCTTGCAACCTCTGGAATTCCAATGCCTCCCCTTCCTGCCATATGTCCCCAAGGGTGGCCAGGCCTACTGGTTCCCAATATCTGCGGACCGATTCGAACAGTTGAGAGTCGTTCCCGCATAGTGCCACCAGCGGGGCCTGCTGAGAGAACGGCTCTATGTCACCCATCATTCTCCACATTCTGCGCCAAACCTCCCAGCCCAGCCTCAACAGCCGCCCTCTTCCCACCAGTTTGTTCTTTTGTAATCACACTACTTCATTCAAAAATGATGGGGCCGAGTCTTCCCGCAGAAGCCTGGCTTCCGCCGAGTCTTCAGTCGACAGCCACCTGGCCAAGTACAGCAGCTGCCCCGCCAAATAATAAAGCTCAAATTTTGGCAGGCCTATGCCCCCCTTGTCACATGGGTTCTGGAGTTCCCACAGGGCCACTCTGTTCCTGGAGTTACCCCATATGAAGCCCCTGAACATGCTATGAAGTCTCACAAATAGGCTCCTGGGAATCAAAAACGGGACATTCACAAAGAAATGCAGGAGTCTAGGCAGGACCACCATCTTAAGCAAGGCCACTCACCCCATCATAGTCAGGGGCAATCTAGACCAAAACACCATGCTGTTCTTAACTCCCTCTAATGCTTTCTCCGTATTGTGTTCGTGCTCCGCCTCGATCTTGTGGTAAATATTTACTCCCAAATACCTAAATGTCTCAGTCTGCCATGGTATCGGCAGGATAGGCAGCCTCTGTATCGGGACATTCTTATATCTACCCAAGGGGAACAGACTAGACTTCCTAGGGTTCACCGATATGCCCGAGAGGGTGGCATATCGGTTCATCACCTCTAGCACATACTGCAGGTTCTCCTCCGGATAGCGCAGATAAAGGAGCATGTCATCTGCATACAGCAATACCAGGTGTCTACCACTTACTGTACTAATCCCCACCTCCCCGTATTGTTGCCTCAGACATATTGCCAACGGCTCTAATGCCAGAATGTATAGCATGGGTGACCAGGGGCATCCCTGTCTGGTCCCCCTGCTAAGTTGCCAAGTATCTGAGATTATGGATCCTGTTTTAAATCTCGCCACCGGGGTGCTGTATAACAACTGGACCCACCTGATATATCCAGGTCCCATTCCGTATCCCCTTAGGGCCGCTTTCAACCAAGGCCACACGACACGATAGCCAGCTCACCCGTATCTTCCTCAGTGTGGTCAATAATGTGGTGTAGCCTCCTATGGTTATCTGTAATGTTCCTGCCGGGGACATATCCCGTCTGGTCTGGGTGTATCAGCTTACTGATCACCCTCTTCTGCCTATTAGCCAGCACTGCCGTAAGTATTTTGCTATCCTGATTCAGCATGGACAAGGGTCTGTAAGACCCACACTCCACGGCTGGCTTGCCTGGTTTCAGGAGTGGGATGATCATCGCCTCGCGAAGGGACAATGGCAGTTCCCCCTGCTCATAGGCCTCATTGAACATGGCAAGCAGTGGCTGAAGCAGTTCCTGTTTGTATGTCTTGTAAAACTCACTAGGCAACCCATCCGTCCCGGGTGCCTTACACGTGGGCAAATGTTGGATCACCACCTCCAGCTCTTCTGAGGTGATAGGGGCGTCCAATACCGCGCGTTCTAGGTCATCCAGGGTGGGCAGCTCTATGTCCTCTAACGTGTCCAGTATGTCTTGACCCCTATCCTCCCCTGCCTCCTCATATAAGTGTCTGTAAAACTTGAGGAACTCCTCGTTCACCCCCTCCTGGGTATTACAGATGCGACCTTCCTCATCCCTAATCTCACTGATCACTGTGCGGGGGGTCTCACTCTTATACAGCTAGGCCAGCAATCTTCCCGGTTTATCGCCCCCTGCGTGTAGCCTCGCCGTGTATTTCTTGTAATTTAGTCTACATAGCCTATCCCAGAGTCCACTGCAGGTTAACAGTAGGTCTTTTATCTTATCGCTATTCTCCCGGGCGGTATCCTCATGTCGTGTGAGACCCTCCAGTTCCCTTTCCGTTTCCTGTAGTTCCCTTTCGATGCCCCCCTGGAGCCCTTTAGATTTCGAAATGGCTACTCCACGCACCACCACCTTGAATGCCTCCCATACTGTTCCAACCGAGTGCACACTGCCTGTGTTTATATCAAAATATTCCTCTATGGCCTCCCTCAAATCCTCCCGGAACCCCTCACCTTGTAATGCCTCAGTCCTAAGTCTCCATGTCGGGATCCGCGCTCTGGGGGGTTGGTGTCGCCACTCTACCACCAAAGGCGAGTGGTCGGATAGTACCCGGGCCTTGTATTCCGCTCCCACCATTTCTCCCGCTATCTCAGCCGCTACGAACACATAATCTAGCCTCGTGTGCAGGTCATGTGGCGCTGCATAGTGCGAGTATTGCCTATCCATTGGATGCAACCTTCTCCACAAGTCTTCTAGGCCTAGATCTTTTAACAATGTCCCCAGTGCTTTGGCCACCGGCGCCGGCTTTCCCGCTTTGTCGACTGACCTATCCATTTTGGGATTCAGGGTGCAATTAAAGTCACCTCTCCACTCCACCGCACCCCCAGCCAGGGGGCTGA